>NC_045804.1:57406249-57716249 GCF_009873245.2 Balaenoptera musculus | reverse complement strand
AGAACATATAAAGAACCTCAAAATTCAACAATAAAATACTGGGAAAGACTGGAACAATTTACCGAAGATACAGATGGCAAATATGCACATGAAAAAACATTCAATACCCTCAGACATTAGGGAAATGCAAAGTAAAACCACAATGAGATACCACCACACATCTATTAGAATGGCTAAAAAAGCCCCCACATAAACAAAAAGCTGATTACACCAAGTGCTGGCAAGGAAATAAAGCAACTAAACTCTCATATATTGCTGCTGGGAATGCAAAATGGTGCAGCCACTCTACAAAACAGTCTGGCAGTTTCTTATATAATTAGACACACATTTAACACATAAATCCACTACTAGGTATTTGTCCAGAGAAATAAAAACTTTTGTCCACACAAAAACCTGTACACCAATGTTTATAGCAGCTTTATTCATAATCAAAAGCTGGAAACAATCCAAACGTGGTTCAACAAGGGGATGGACAGAACACCCACACAGCGGAACTTAGCTACAGAAAGCAATGACAGAAACAACACGGGTCAACTTCAAAGCCATTATGCTAAGTGAAAGAAGCCAATCTCAAAGGCTACATACTATATAAATTCACTTGTATGGCCCTCCAGAAAAAGCAAAAAAAAGAAACCAATAGATCAGTGGTTGTCAAGTGCTGGGATAGAGGGTTTAACTACAAAGGTGACAGAACTGCTCTTTATCCTGATTGTGATGTGTGGAATTAAAGAAAGCTCAGCTAAAGCTGGAGTGGGGACAGGCCTGTAGCGTGAGCTCTCACGCCCCGCGAGGCATCCTCATTACCCCAAACAGGAAGAGACCAGCACCTACGTCTCAACGGGAAGCTGCTGTCTATTCTATCATCCAGCAGGAAGAAGAAAACTTTTCTCTGCCCCAGGGCAGCCTAGCCAATCAGACACTGTAGCAGCCCAACCAATGAGAAGGCTCCACACTTTGGACCCCCCAGCTTCCTCCGATGGTCTCCGGTTACTACCGGCGCCCCCACTTTTCCATATAAAGAAAGCAAGCTCCCCTTCTCTGGATTTGCCTATGGTCCACCACAATTCGCATATCTCAAACTGCAATTCCTCTGGCTATTTCCAAGTAAACTTGCTTCTGCTGGTAAAATGACTGCCTATTATATTAAAGTTAACAGATGACAGTTACAGGAATCTATGGATGTGTTAAAACTCAAGTACACATCAAAAGGTGTCAAATTCACTGCATGCAAAATTTTTAAATAACAAAAAATGAAAAACTAGTACTGTTTTAATGACTCCGCTGCTATTGAAATAAATCAACACCAAAACAAAGACAGTTTCCAGAAACAATAAACTGTATTACAATCAAAGAAACAGACTTCGGACTTTCATTTCCAGAAACAGGCCTCACTAGATGTTCAAAGAAACACTTCCTAATATTGAATTCTCCCAAAATGCTTTTGAAAACTACATCAGAGATTGTGGGAAATAGTGAGAAATAGAAACAAGTACAAGCAGTCTCCTTATCTGAAAGTTTTGGGACCACTAATATTTTAGAATTCGGAATTTGAGGTTTTTACAGAGGTAACGCACTGTGTTCATATATACCATTTAAAAAAAATCTTAAAGTCTTTATTGAATTTGTTAGAATACTGCTTCCGAAGTTGTAACCACTGGACTCCCAGGGAACTCCCTATATATACCATTTTAATACCCCAGCAGCATGTGAGACGATCACATTCATGACTCTGCAATAAGCTCACATCCCTTCAGGTCAAGTTTTGTTCATTTAAAAAATAACTTGTGATAGGCAAAGCTTTCTGGATTTCTGGACTGCAGACAAGGTATTGTGGACCTGTAGAAGACGGGCAAAAGTACAAGAGAGAGGGCATTCACCTGAGAAAATCCACCAACTCCAAGAGACTTGAGGCTTGCACTTTCAAGGGCAGCTGCCCAGGGCCCAAACAGGGTAGATTAGACCAAAACCAGGCAGAAGGCCTTAAGAGTTTAGGGCCTGAAAAACCCAAGACAAAAATTCAGTTTTAAGTGGTAATGTGATGGTAATGAAGCTGGCCCCAGAAGCATGGCAAAAGCAAATGCAGGGGCTTCCCTGGTGGCGCAGTGGTTAAGAATCCACCTGCCAGTGCAGGGACACGGGTTCGAGCCCTGGTCCAGGAAGATCCCACATGCCGCGGAGCAACTAAGCCCGTGTGCCACAACTACTGAGCCTGTGCTGTAGAGCCTGAGAGTCACAACTACTGAACCACGTGCCACAACTACTGACGCCCGTGCGCCTAGAGCCCGTGCTCCGCAACAAGAGAAGCCACCGCAATGAGAAGCCCGTGCACCTCAAGGAAGAGGAGGCCCCGCTCGCCACAGCTAGAGAAAGCCCACGCACAGCAACGAAGACCCAGTGCAGCCAAAAATAAATAAATAAATAAATTTTTAAAAAAAAGCAAATGTAAATACACTCTGCAATAACGCAATTTAATCAGAGTCCTCAAAGAATTACCAAAGATAAAAATCCTAAGACATATATTCACAGCCAAAACCCATTAAAATCACAGGCTACCAAGAGTGTGAATCTGAAGAAACAAATAAATGCTGATTCAAATACACAAAAACTGGGATACTGGGCTTCTCAGATAATGAATATATGTTTAATAAATTTAAATAAATAAGAAATAGGCTCAAAAGCGGGATGGAGGGCTAAAGGACTAAGAAACTAAAAAACGACCAGGCAAATCTGAAGAAACAAAATTTCTAGAAATGAAAAATTCACTAACTTTTAGATTAAAATAACATGTTAAAGATTGACTCAGTAGCAGATTAGACCCATTTTAAGAGAGAATCAATAAACTAAAAGATATGAAGAAGTCACCACCAATCTGAAAAGGCTACTATATATGATTCTAACTACATGACCTTCTGGAAAACGCAAAACTGTGGAGAGAGGAAAAAAATCAGTGGTTGCCAGGGTCAAATTAGCAGGTATACAGAGATGAACAAGTAGAGCACAGAGGATTTTTAGGGCAGTGAAAATGTTCTGTGTGACACCATAATGACAGTTACATGTTGTTATACATTTGCCCAAACCCAGAGAACATACAATACCAGGAGTGAACCCTAAAGTAAACTACGGACTTTGGGTAATTACGATGTGCCCAGGCAGGTTCACTGATGCCAACAAGTGCTCCACCCTGGTGGGGGTTATTCGCAGCGGGGGAGGCGACGCATGTGCGGGGGCAGAAGGGCATACAGGAAATTTCTGTACCTTCCCCTCAATTACGCCGTGGACCTTAAAACTGCCCTCATAAAGTCTTCGTAGAAAAGAGAAAAGAAAAAAACACACAAGGAAAAACCAGAAAAGAAATCATCTAGACCTCTGAGAAAAGAAAAGATAAAAGAGAAGAGGACAAGCATGGATTGGAAGCTGTCTAATCAGAATTCCAGGAGGTGAGAATTGAAAAGTGAAGAGCCTGTAATTTCCAAACTAACAGAAAAGAGAAAGAGGTGCTGCTGTCGAGATGCCAGGGCTTTAATCCCAGCTCCCACTCGATGTGTAACCCCGGAAGGCTCCTCCACCTTCCTAAACCATGGCTTTCTCACATGTAAAACAGGGTAACTGCCTACCTCACAGGGATGCTGTGATTATTCCATGAAATCCAAGTACACCCCTAGCACAGAACTCAATTAATGTCACCTGCTGGCAATTAAAAAATAATTTTATCTGCACACTACTGTAAAATAGTAATAAAACTAAGACTGAGACAGGGCTGAAATCAGCCTATCTGGGTAAGGATCTGATTTCAAAATCTGTGGAAGGGAAAAAGCAGGATGACCCCGACCCTCCTTCATTTGTTAATTCTGCCAGCGTCTTTCTTAGAGGAACCAATCACTGTCGACAGCCCTTCTGTTCCTTTTTCATACACCGACCCTACTCCAGGGCACTACCCAAATACTCCCAAATCTGCAAGTGAGTGTGGGAGAAAACTATTCCAACCCTTTTATTCCCCATCTCAAGTTTCGCTCTGTAAACAGATACAAAAAAATTCAAAAAAAACACACAACAAAACAGGATAAAGAGAGACAAAAATCACACACTTACTTTTCATTAATTTTCCTGATAATTCCTTTAGTGGAGAAGAGGGACTACTTCTACTGGCTACTATAAATCTGGAGGCTTCCTGGGTTTCCACGGAACCCCGATGAGCTCCTGTTCTGGCCGTTTCCAGGCGGAGAGAATGGGCACTGTCACATTCCTGGGAAAGCAGCAAGTGATTCTGCGTGTTGCTAGTTCTATTATTCAGGTCAATTCCTTCCAACTGGGCTGAGCTAGAATCCTCCAATCTCTTGTCAGGAGAGTCAGTTACAAAAGCTGCTGCAGTTTCGTGCTTTTTAGAAGGAGAGACAGGTTCAGCCAGTGAGCTCTGCTTCACCGTGTTCAGACTGTGTGCTCTTATTCGGGACCAAGTTGTAGAGTGAAAACTTTCAGCCTCTAACCAAAACTTAACCAAATGCTCCATTCTCCGAAGTTCCATGAATTGAATGAAATAAGGGAGGACAACAGTGTCATGCAAGACTTGTTCAAGGGTCTTTGAAAGACTCGATTTGGTCTCTGGAGTCTGGTAGTCCAGACAAGATCTGCCTAAAAGAAGCAGGAGAGTTAGCAGTTCAGTAACAGACAACCACCGCCAAAACTTACAATAAAAATATTTAAAAACTCAACCTCATTAAAAATCTCAGAAAAGCAAATTAATAGAAGATAACATTTTTGCCTGTCAAACTGAAAGATGTTTTTTTAAAAAATAACAAGCACTAACCAGGGCATAGCAAAACGGATGATGAGAATGTAAAATGGCAAGACCTCTTTGGATTTTCAATCCAGTAACTCCATTTCTAGGAACTTATCCTGAGGAAAAATTGTGGATGTGTGGATATAGCTAGAAAGATGTTATGAACTCTTAGCATTATTTATAACAAAATAAAGAGCTAGCTCTGCGATTTTATCTTGAAAAATAAAACCAAACTTAATAAAACTTAGAAGTTTATTTTATAGTTAACTAAATTTAGGTTATGATTATAACCACAAGCTAATTATCAGAATAAAGAAAAAAATAAAAAAATTTTAACTTTCACAGCATGACATAAAGAGGCTCATTTTCATAAAATTCACTGAGGGCTTCATCAGTTTTTCAAAAGGGCTTTTCTTGACCCTTTGATGTTTCTTCTGAAGCACTTTGTGTATCATCATCCTTGCTAACTATCCTACTGGCAATGTTAACTACTCCATTTCTGCCAACATCTCTTTTCATGAACTTCAGGAAATCCCAATCCATTGTAAGACTTAAAGCACTTTTTTAAATTAAACTTCCAATTTTGAGATACTGGCAGATTCACGTGCAGGTAGAAGAAGTAACACAGAGAGAACCTGTGCACCCTCTACCCAGTTTCCCCTATGGTAGCACCTTTCAAACTGCAGTTCAATATCACACCAAGATACTGACGCTGACACAATCCACCAACCGTATTCAGATTTCCCCCGTTTTACCAGCACTCACTTGTGTATTTAGTCCTATGCAATTTTGTCCCATGTGTAGATTCGTGTAAACACCACCAAGACACGGAACAGCCCCGTGACACAAAGGTGCCTCATGCGGCCTCTCAGATGCCTCCTCCACCCCAGGCAACGGCAAGCGCTCTTCTGTCTCCCATTCTACCTCTCCGCCATCCCCAGAACGGAGTAACATTTCTCTCTCAGCATAATCCCCTTGAGATTCGCCCAAGCTGTTGTATGTATCAAGAGTTTCTTCTTTTTTTTTTACTGCTGAGTAGTGTTCTGTGGTAATGGATGTACCGGTTTGTTTACCATTCACCTGTTGAAGGACATCCAGTTTTTGGCTTTTAAGCTGCTATGAACACTGGTGTACAGGTTTTTTGTGGACATAAGTTTCCATTTCTCTGGGATAAATGCCTAAAACTGCAACGGCTGGGTCATATGGTAATTGCATGATTAGCTTTATAAGAAACTGCCAAACTGTTTTCCAGAGTGGCTCTACCATTTTACATTCCCACCAGACATACGAGTAATCCAGTGAAACTTACAATTTTACTTTGTGACCAACACAAATGTGATTTGCAGTGCACTGCTGAGGGTGACCCACAAAGACTTTGACACCTCAGCTCTGAATAGACACAAATGTTAAGCAGAGAGAGGTATCAAAAGAGGGACTAATTTTAGTAAAGTCAATCCATTCACAGATTTTTTTCAATTTATGATAAACTGACATACAATTTTTATAACACAGAAATTTGGGCAACAAATATTCAGAAAACAAGGATCTCCTGCACGTCTTTTCATTTTTTGTGGGGAGAGGGAGGAATTATGTTAACATAACAGAGATCCTACTATATATACCACTATGTGACCACCTTTTTTCACTTTAACATACCTTAGACATTTCTCAATGTCTTCTGCAGGCTTTCATATAGCTACACAGTATTCCAGAGTATGGGTATATCACAATTGGATTACTTCTCTATTAATGGATATTTGTATGTTGCTCCTAATTTTTTGCTATCATAAACATTACTGCAATGAATAGCTTCACACATACTTGTACATACATTTTTGTGCACATATGGGAGCATATCTGAGGGCTACATCTTATACTTTATCTTTTGATAAATACTTGCAAACTGCCTTCCAAAAAATCTTTACCAATTTATACTTCCGCTATACAGGAGTGGTTATTTCTCTGCATCTACATTAACATTCCAATTATCAAACTTTAAATATTTGCCAGTGTGTTAGGGGGAACATTAACTCATTATTTTAATTTGCATTTCACTAGTATTACTGCAGTGAGGCATCCTTTTCATATATTTAGTGGCCAAATGTATTTCTTCTTCTGGAAATGGCCCATTTTTCTACTGGGCAAGCTTTTTATATTTACAGAAACACAACATGGAGTCATCCATTAATTACACTAATAGCTGTTATTTCAGTTAAAACATTTTTTTCAAAGTCCCATCCAATTACACAGTTCGGTATCCTCTGGCAGGAATTTCACATGTTATACTCATTCCCTCCTCCTAGGAAGTCAACAAAAACTGAAAGTCACTTACCCAGGTCACCAAAATGAGCGGCCTCCATGTGGCTGGGCTGCTTCTTAAGTGTTGCCGTCCTACCACTTGAAAAGGAGTCCATGTTGGCAGAAATGGCATTGATTGCAACGTGACTTGGTCCTGCAGCCTCCAGCAAGGCATGATTTTTAGTGCTTTTTTGTGGGGAATGTACGGATACGGAAGCTATAATTTTTCAAAAAATTGTTAAAAATTAAAACACAATTTGATAGTCTAAAACTGTCTCCTAAGAGGGCTTTAAAGGAACTTTAAAAATTAGATTTTGTAACACCTCTCTTAAGTACATACACTCAACAAAAACACTTGGGGAAACGGTAAATTAACCAAGCAGCAGAAAATTGGAAAGAAATGTCCTACTATTATTTGTAATTCTCAAAATACTGTGCCAAAAATGTAACTTAAAAGAGAGATCTTTGAGTTCTCTTTGAGAACTCTTCTGAAGACAGAAAGTACCAAAGGCAGCAAACATTCTGAAACATGGACCCTTTTCAATTCCTTAATACTTGCTTGCTGAAGGAACAAAATTAAAATTCCAAAATAAAAGCTTATGGGAAAAAAATTAGAAAAATACTCTTCAGGATCCTTATTTTACTTTTTAATTGAGTAACAAAATTCCACCATCTAATAAAAACTGATCAAAGTTCAAGCTGCCTAAAGATGAAGCATACTTAAAAATCTACAAGATATATTTTCTTTAGTAGTCTGAAGAAATATTAATATCATCCTTTTGACTTCAGAATAAAGAGATTAGTCACCAATGTATTAATAGGAAATCATCAACTCCATATTATAATATGGTCAAGGTAACCCTATGAACTTGTTGCTACAGCTGAATTAACATTCCACCTATCCCATTTATTCTACACAAATATCAAAGACTCTCATGAAAGGTTTTTAAGAAGTGTTGGTTTAGTGCATTGCTATAGCAAGAAGGCTAGAAACATACAGGTCACTGAGCATTCCACACCCTCAATATAAATACTCTCACATGACTAAACTTCTGTCTACTAGCACCACTTATTTTATTGAGCAGTCAATTTATGATAAATTGGTCAACAGATAAGTGCTCTCAATCTTAGCAAACGCTTCCTGGACACAGAATCTCAGTGACACCACGTAATACCTCCTATGAAGAATACATAGTACTGTAATTCAATCTATTACTGTGAGATGTGTTTACAGGATAAAGCAGATGAGAATGTTTATCTGAGGAAAATGTATTTATCAGTCATTCAATAAGAGTTGGGAGAATTATGCAATGGAGTTGTCTTCAAATGATTTTTTCCATTTTAGAAGGAAGCTGTTTTTTGTTTTTATTTTTATGATAAATTGAAGGGAGCAGAATCATTTTGGTAGGTTTATAAACAATAATATCTAGTTTTTTGTATAGACAAGCTACAAATACCATGCATCAAGAACAGTGAGACTATATGTATGACTGATTCACTTTGTTATGAAGCAGAAACTGGCGCACCATTGTAAAGCAATTATACTCCAATAAAGATGTTTAAAAAAAAAAAAAAAGAACAGTAAGACTTTCTGATTGTTTCCTAATTAGATGTGTATGATGATGTGAAATAATACTAACTCATTTGTGCAAGCCTTCTTCTTTCTTAACTTCTCTGTTAGAACAACTTCCCTCACACGCTCCTTCCTCACATCCCATCTCCCTGAGGCCTCTGTGGTCCCGCACTCTCCTCTCTTCTCCTCTCCCAAGTGCTCCTCCCTCCCCTTCTCTTTAATGCACATATCAACGCCCATCCATCACTCCTCTGCTTCCCAAGGTTCTCTGTTCTTTTAATCCTTCTGCTAGAAAGCACATTTATTCTCAAACCTTCAGTTATTACTAGAGCAATCTTTTTTTTAAAATTAATTAATTAATTTATTTTTATTTATGGCTGTGTTGGGTCTTCGTTTCTGTGCGAGGGCTTTCTCTAGTTGCGGCAAGCGGGGGCCGCTCTTCATCGCGGTGCGCGGGCCTCTCACTATCGCAGCCTCTCTTGCTGTGGAGCACAGGCTCCAGATGCGCAGGCTCAGTAGTTGTGGCTCACGGGCCCAGCTGCTCCGCGGCATGTGGGATCTTCCCAGACCAGGGCTCGAACCCGTGTCCCCTGCATTGGCAGGCAGATTCTCAACCACTGCGCCACCAGGGAAGCCCAAGAGCAATCTTTTCCAAACTTTTTTTTTTTAGCTGTAAGCTCCCCCCACCCAAATAAACTTAAGTGGGACCTTGATATGTCTGTAAAATAGATAAAACTTTAGCTAAAACAGATATCTAAAATCTAAATTGTTATCTAAAATAGACAGAACAGAGTGAACTGTAACTCTGGCTGATTCAAGGGGAAAGTCTCACACATGCGCTTGATTCGGGCCCTCCCAGCGCCAGCTCCAAGGGCTCAGCCCTGCAGAGCTGGAGGCAGAGGGGACCCTGACCTGATCTCAGGCTGACCTCTGAGCTCGGCTTCCAGCCTGTGGCTCTAATTATTTGCTACTAACCAACCTCTCATTTGTCATCTTTACCATCTCAAGACCAATTTTTCCAAACGTCAAACTTAAAACATCTTCTTCCAGACTAATTCTCCTTCTCTAATTTTCCTATCTCTGTCAATCCACCAGCCCCTAAAGCTCAAGATCTTGGACCCATTCTTCCTCACTATACGTGTTTACTTGTCAAGATCTGTTGACTTTTCCTTCAAGATACTGACCTGTTTATTTTCAACACCACACCCTTAGTACAGGTCTTCTTGTATCACAGCAAAGCACATCTAGGGTCTCCATCCTATATGGCTCTTCCAGGCTAACCTCTATAAATGCCATATGTAAAGCATCAACATCCTGCTCAAAAGCCCATAGTGGTTCCCTGTTTTCTCTGTCTCAACTCTTTTCTGGTCTTTAAGACCCTCTACTATCTGACCTCAATCTATCTTAAAAATTTCCTTTTAGTAGTCTGAAGGTCCTTCTGCCCAGTATATACTCAAAGAAATAAGCAGCTGGGCTGGTAGGGGAAAGAGGAAGAACTGACTCTTTCATTCAAACCCTTATCATTCAAATTTCATACACATTAAGTCTCATTTCTATGAAGGCTTCCCTATGCTCCAGAAACCATCTGCTGACCTCAAATTCCTCTGAACTCCCTGTAATACTAATAACTAACAACTAATCCAACATATCAAGGGCCTACTCTGTTAAAATGGTAATAGCTACCAATATAAAACCTACTATGTATGAGGCACTGTACTGGTTTCTTTTCTTTTTTTCTTTTTTTAAAAATAAATTTATTTATTTTTGGCTGTGTTGGGTCTTCGCTGCTGCACGCAGGCTTCCTCTAGTTGCAGAGAGAGGCGGCTACTCTTGTTGCAGTAGGCAGGCTTCTCATTGCAGTGGCTTCTCTTGTTGCGGAGCACGGGCTCTAGGCGTGCGGGCTTCAGTAGTTGCAGCACATGGGCTCGGTAGTTGTGGCTCATGGGCTCTAGAGCGCAGGCTCAGTAGTTGTGGCGCACGGGCTTAGTTGCTCCGCGGCACGTGGGACCTTCCCGGACCAGGGCTCGAACCCGTGTCCTCTGCATTGGCAGGTGGGTTCTTAACCACTGCGCCACCAGGGAAGCCCTGTACTGGTTTCTTGATGTACTTTTTTTGGGGTACATTATTTCATTTACCTCTCACAACAATGCTGCAAGACCAGTATTTACCTCATTTTGGAGATGAATACACAAACAGAACAAAGTTAAGTGCTTTGCCCTAAGTCAATGAGGTAGTAAAGAGGCATTTCAACAGGCAGGATTTCAACCTCGGTCTGCTAGACTCTAGAAAATCACTCTTTTATCTGGTTACTCGGACTGTAGAATTACTGTGTGGTTAAGATAACGTGTGTAAATGGACGTCTCAAGAGCACCTCCCAGCCACCACAGCAAAAAGGAGCAGGTACTGGCCCAGTGTGGTTCTGCACCAGCCACAGTGTTAGGCCTGCCAGAAAGCTGGGTGCCAGCCTTAGCTTCCTCGCCCTCACACCTGATCGAGAACAAAGCTCTGTCTATTCCACCTCCCACACAGCTCTATCCAGGTCTCTTTATCTCCATCACTGCTGATCTAGCCCAAGCCATGTGTGCATCATCTGACTCATGCTCCTCTTCCTACCACCAATTTGTAACTTCAACGAGGGCAGGATGTGGATCCAAGTCTTTTTTGTTCACTGTTACAGCCACAGTTTTTGTCTAACACCTAGACCAGAACAGGTGCTCAATAAACTATAGTTATTATGATTCTGGTTTATTTGCTACTGTTCTGGGTCTGAGTTTGTCCTTCTAATCAGACTGCAAACTTCTTGAGGGCCTGTTTCCCTGCTGCGTCTGTGTTATTCTAAAGTTAAGGCAGTGAATGTGAGCACAGACTATGTACTGTCATAAATGGAGTACAAGCATGGAGTGTTTTAGCCTGGGACAGATTGAGGAGTTAGGTAGGCCAATCCCCTCGTTGTACAAATGAGGAAAGTTCCCCCAGGTCACACTGTCGGAGGCTGGTGTGCCTCGGACATCAAAGTCCCTCTTGCTACTACAATCAAGGCTAGTCTTCACAAGCCTCTGCTTCCTGAGGGCTTGAAGTCTTTACCAACATCAATCAAATTCTCCTTAAAAAAGGCAATATGAACCAACTGGCTTTAAATTATCAGAAATAAGCAGAAAATAAGGCTGTAAGCTACCCTACTTCTTCCCTAATCTTACAAACCTCTAAGTTATAATTCGTGTCCCCCTGGCAATTTGAGCATATGGAGTTACTAGCCACACAACATACAAACATTTAAAAGAAAAATCTAAATAAGTGGCAATCTTTAGAATTCACATAAATAAATTACATCTATGAAATTTGTACGTGATGGTCATGAAAGTAATTTTCCCATTTCAATTTTTGTACATTGACATAATGAAATCAGTCAAAACTACAGCAGAGATTACAATCTAAAAAAAACATGCTCTTACCTATAAATAAGGACAATATATTGATTCCAATAAAGGACTCCAAATAAATTTTAGGTTAAGGCCATTCATCCAAAGTAATAAGGAAGTGAAAACTGTAAGCAACCATACTTCCAGATAAACCACAGAAAACCAGGCTTCGTAAGTCAGTGGTCAGACTGCTCAGTAAAGAGTATTTTCTGCTTTTTGTTTTTTTAAAATACAGTCAACTAATTGCTTGTGGGGAACAATCAAATGTGTGATTAGTACGGATGACACTGGTTCATCAGAATCACTAGGACAACCAATAAACGCTTAGTAACAGCCTATTACATGGTGGGTGTTGAAGAGTATATAAGTTAAGTCACAGTCATCAGTAATTATAAAAGAAGGCAGAGACGATTAATGGCAAAAGAAGGGAGAACGTAACAGGATGAAAGAGTTCATCACTGCAACACGCTGACTCACCTTTAACTGACTTGACATCTGAGGTCTTCTCTTGCTCTCTGCCTTTCACTGGAAGAGAAGAGAGCACCATGACCAACTTCTACAACCAGAAACCCCCTTCCAGGCCTTGTAAAAATCACACCAGCTCTATTCTGACAGGTGTGTTCAAAGTTCCCCAACAACGGGCGAGCTGCCCTGGAGCAGGGCGGGGCAGGGCAGTTGTCAGGGGAAGTTTCTCTCAGGAAGTGATCTTTGAACAGCATTTGGTCAAGTACGCTCAGAGCTTAAGGAGAGACAAGATCAGAACACCTGGGTTCAAATTTGGGCTCCGCCATTCAATAGCCATGTGATGCTGGACAAGTTACTTTAATTCTCTGGGTCTCAACTTCCTTCATTTACAAAACTAGGTCACTGTTATGAGCTAGTCAAGAGTCATTTCAACAGGCAGGATTTCAACCCTGGTCTGCTAGACCCTAAAAAAATCACTCTTTTACCTCTGGTTAAAAACTCGGACTGTAGAATTACTATGTGGTTAAGATAACATGTGTAAACGGACATCTCAAGAGCACCTCCCAGCCAGCATAGCAAAACCGAACATGTACTTGCCCAGTGTGGTTCTCCACCAGCCACAGTGGAGACTACCTGAGAGGGTTGTGGATGAAAACATAGGTACTTGTAAAGGTCTTACAAGAGGAGCTAGGACACAGTAAACTTAAGACGCTAGTTAACATTATTACCATGTGCCACTCACTACTAGATGCAACCTGAAGAAAAAAACAGAGTTCTCTGGTTGTGTAACATCTCTGACTTCCTATGTATCCCTGCCACAGCATCAAATACAAATATTCTAAACTTACAAACATTCTAAAACTTCTATTACTCAAGCTTTAACAACTGTCTCTTAAAAAATTATACCATTTCGGGCTTCCCTGGTGGCGCAGTGGTTAAGAATTCGCCTGCCAATGCAGGGGACAAGGGTTCAAGCCCTGGTCCGGAAAGTTTCTACATGCCGCGGAGCAACGAAGCCCGTGTGCCACAACTACTGAGCCTGCGCTCTAGAGCCCGCGAGCCACAACTACGGACGCCCGTGTGCCTAGAGCCCATGCTCCGCAACAAGAGAAGCCAACACAATGAGAAGCCCATGCACCACAACGAAGAGTAGCCCCTGCTCTCTGCAACTAGAGAAAGCACACACGCAGCAAGGAAGACCCAACGCAGCCAAAAATAAATAAAATAAATAAATTAAAAAAAAAAATTACACCATTTCTCCTCTATTACACAAAACACTGGAAATTCTAATGCAGACACACTAGCAAGATCACATGCAAGAAGGAAGGAGCATGGCAGCTCAAGCCAAGCGAGAAACTTACGGGATCTGACACAGCCCACTTTACTTTTCTTATGTTTTTTTAAAAATTTTTTTAAAATTAATTAATTAATTTATTTATTTATGGCTGTGTTGGGTCTTCGTTTCTGTGCGAGGGCTTTCTCTAGTTGCGGCAAGCGGGGGCCACTCTTCATCGCGGTGCGTGGGCCTCTCACTATCATGGCCTCTCGTGTTGCGGAGCACGGGCTCCAGACGTGCAGGCTCAGCAACTGTGGCTCACGGGCCTAGTCGCTCTGCGGCATGTGGGATCTTCCCAGACCAGGGCTCGAACCCGTGTCCCCCGCATTAGCAGGCAGATTCTCAACCACTGCGCCACCAGGGAAGCCCATGTTTTTTCTTTTTTAAAAAAAATTAATTATTTTTTGGCTACGTCGGGTCTTTGTTGCTGTGCGTGGGCTTTCTCTAGTTGCGGCGAGCGGGGGCTACTCTTTGTTGCGGTGCCTCGGCTTCTCATTGCGGCGGCTTCTCTTGTTGCAGAGCACGGGCTCTAGGTGCGCAGGCTTCAGTAGTTGTGGCACGTGGGCTCAGTAGTTGTGGCTCACAGGCTCTAGAGAGCAGGTTCAGTAGTTGTGGCGCATGGGCTTAGTTGCTCCGCGGCGTGTGGGACCTTCCTGGACCAGGGCTCGAACTCATGTCCCCTGCACTGGCAGGCGGGTTCATAACCACTGTGCCACCAGGGAAGCCTAGATTTTCTTGAATATTCTATGCATGCAATCATATTATCTGTGAATAATGACTCTTGTTCCCTTTCCCTCACAAAACTTAACTTTTCCATGTTTTTTTCATGTGTGTGCTATTGTGAAGACTATGCTAGCTTTCCTTCTGTTTGTATATCCCTGATATGCTTCTCCAGCCTTTTACTTTTAACTTTCCCATGACCTTTTTAACATTTAAACAGTACAGAACAGGAAACCAATCTGAAGATCACCATCTTTTTATTGTCTGGGTTAACCCATTTCTTTTTATTGTGATTACTGCTCTTTATTTCTAAAAAAGAACATTCTTACAACTCTAACTATGATGACGAATTTGTTGACTTCTCCTGGTAATTCTGTACATTTTGTTTTATACATTTTGAAACTGATTTAGGTACAAACAAGTTCAAAATTTTATCTTCTTAGTACCTTTTTCATTTTATCATAATTTACAGGCCTTCTTATCCCTAATGGTATTTTATGCTTTAAAGTATTTCATCTACCACACAAACTTTCTTCTAGTTAACATTTACCTGATATATCTTTGCATCCATTTATTTTCAATTTCTCTATGTCCTTATGTTTTGGTTGTGTCTCTGGTAAATAGCTGCATTTTGGTTTATTACCCAACTTGAGTCTTTATCTTTTAGTCCATCTTTATATGGACTTTTGTAAGATTTTTTAGCCATAGAGATTTTATTCTATTTACATTTATCGTGGTTTGTCATCCTATTTTGCACTACTATTTCTTCTATAAGAAATAATAATTTCTTATTATTATGAAACATTTAAAACAAAGGCAAGACTAGACCTTAATATGAGGAACACTCAGGTTTAGCAAATCTTAACATTATGCCATATTTGCTTCAGAAGAATTTTTAAAAGAAATAAAACACTGCAGTTACAACTAAAGTCCCTCCCTCAACTCATTCCCCCTCGTCCTAGAGAAAAAAATTTCAGAAATTGAACGTTTATGGTTTCCATCATTTTTACTCTTTAATATATTTACGTATTCATAAACAAGTTATAGCATTGTTTGGAAGTTTTTAAACTTTTAAACAAGTGGTTGTATCGATTGCCATTTCCAGCTGCAGTGTATCCTAATCAAATCTTGATACAGCCAGGCTTTAATCCCAGCTCCTAAGGTCTTTTCAAGAACTTCACTCCTGCAAGTAACACCTCTCTTCGGTATCATTTTCTCCCTCTCTACTGGATCCTTCCTAGAACAAACGTGCTTAGCATCTTTTATCTTAAAAACAACCACCCCCCACCCTTACCCCAATGGCCCCTTCCAGCCCCTTCCCCGTTTACCCCTCCTTTTTGAAGTATTATCTTCTCTTAGCGTCCATGATATTGTACTCCTGTATCACTGGCATTTTCTTGTCGATTCTCCTTTGCCAATGACTCATGTTCCTCAACTTTAAAAGCTGGATTAACCCCGGAGCTCTCTCCTTGTCTACAGCATGGCAGGAGATTCTACCTGGCCACTGTAGAGGGTTGTAGAGAGTTCTACCTGGCCTTCCTAGTAAGAGGGTTGTGTCCTGGCACACAACTGGCTAGCTTCTCTCCATTTCCCAGAAGCCCCTGAGTTAATTAACTGTGACCATATGACTCGGTCCTCAGCAATGAAATGTGAACAGAAGAGGTATGTGCCATTTCTGGCCAAAGCTTCTCTTTCCCCTTATCAGGAGTCAGAGAGCTGACAGAAGGGACCATGACCTGCCTTTGATAACACAGACTATACCCTAAGAGAAAGAGGAGTAACACAACGGAAGGAAAATGATTCCTGAATGATCGTGAAGCAAAGCCACCTGATGACCAGGGACTTGGACGGTTACACAAGACAGAAATAAAGGCCTACCTTGTTTGAGCCATTGTACTTAGTGTCTCTTTGTTACGGTACCATAGCCTTTCAACACAACTAATTCATATCCCATATGTACTCCACAGATGAGCTCATTTAGGCCTGTGTCTTTAACCACCATTTATGCAAAATACTTCTAAGTCCAGATTCAGAACTCAAATTCTGATCTCCTCCCAGAACTACAGACCTGTACATCCAACTGCCTCCTTGACATATCCACACGGACATCCAAGAGTTTCCGCAAACTCACAACTGCCGGAAGAGAGCTCTGGACTCCTCCTACCCCATGTCTAAGCTTTCCAAAGCTTTCCCAGTTTTCCTTCACTCCAATCATTACTCAAGTCATGCTATCTCTATCTCTAAAACATGCCCCATCGCCCTCCACTCCCAGCACGTTTCAGCCTTCTTTCTGTCCTTGAACAAACCCCGCTCTTTCCTGCCTCAGGATGTTTGTACTACCAGTTCTTTCCAGCCAGAATGCAGTTCCTTTTACCTTTGCAAGGCTGGCTCTCCTTCCTCATTGACACCTCATTTTAAATACCATCTGCTCAGAGAAGCCTCCCCTCACTATCCAAACACAAACTGTCATCTGGTGATCTGCTCCCACATCACTGTTTAAATTCCCTGCACAGCACTTATTACTTCCTAATATTTTTCTTACTTTAATTATTCAACAAATATTTACTAATTTTCTAACTATATCCCAGGCACTAATCTAGACATGGGGATACAGCCATGAACAGAAATCATCTTCCATCCTAATAAAACACACAGTACAGCAGATGGTGACAAATGCTACAGAAAAAATAAAGTAGGGTGACGGGATGGGAGTGCAGGGCCTGGGGACTACAATCTTAAGCGAGCTGGTCAGAGAAAGCTTCACTAAGATGTCAATTAATCAAAAACCTGAAGAAGATGGGGGACAAAATAGGCACATATCTGTGGGAAGAGGTTTCCAGGCAGAGAGAATAAGTGCAAAGGCCCTGAGGTGGGAATGTACTTAACAACAAGGAGGCCAATATAAATGGAAGAATGATGGAGAAAGAAAGCAGGAGATGAGCACAGAGAAGAAATGGGACCTAGATTATGGAGGGCCATGTACAGGAAGCCACTGAGGGAATCTGAACAGAGGTGTGGCAGAATGCATTTCGAAAATACACCACAGGCGTCAAGAATGGAAGAAGGGAAACCAAATTGAAGCCTATAGCAAAATAATGCTGCTTCCTTGATCTTCATAAAACCGGTTTCCTCTTGACATTTAAGCTGAGATCTGAATGACATCCCTCAGAGAACTTCCTTAACCACCCAACCTAAATAGAGATGACTCCCTAGACCAGGGTGTTAATGGTCAGGGATGGTGAGAAGTGGCTGGATTTGGGTATATTCTGGGGTAGACCTAACAGATCAGATATACAGTAGGAGAGAAGAGGTTCAAGAAGGTATTAAAGTTTTAGCCTGAGCAACTAAAAGGCCAGAAATGTAATTTGTTAAGATGAGAAAAAGTGATGTACAGGTTTAGGAGGACTAAATCTAAGGGGAAATTTTAGATACAGTAGGCTAAAGATTTATCTATTAGACATCTATTAGGTAGAGGTATAAAGTGGACCAACGGTTGGATACACAGTTTGGATTCAGGGCAGAGAATCCAAGCTGGGGATGTAAATCTGGGAGTCATCAGCAGATAGGTGGTATTTAAAAATGGTATTCAGAGACTGGATGGGATCCCTAAATAAGACCATCTCCAGTTTCTATTCTTGCCACATCCAGTTTCCAAAAAGCATCTAGAATGATCTTTTTAAAACATAAAAAGAGATCAAATCACCCCTCTTTAAAATTTTAAAAGTAATATTGTTTCTGCACTTGGAATAACACCTAACCGTGACCTACAAAGCTCTGAATCATCTGATCCTTGTCTACCTCTCTAAGCCCGAGTCACAGTGGGCTTCTTTTCTTTCTTGAAGGGCACCAAACTCTTGCCTCCCAGCCTCTAAACACGTTATTCCCTGAGCCTAGAATGCTCTTCCCTGGCATCTATACGTTACCTCCTGCTGTTCCTTCAGCTCTAAGTTTCAAGGTCACCTGCTGAGGCCTTTGACTAACACCAAACCGAAATATGTTTCTTCTCTCAAGCTCTGTCATAACACTGTATTCAATTTGTAAACAGAGAGAGGGAGACAGAGAGTTAGAGGGAGACAGAGAGAGAGAGATTTATTGTCCGTCTACCCCAGCAGACAACAAGCTCCATGGATATAAGGATTTTGTCTTGTTCAGTGCTTAATACTGAGGGCCTAGCACAGTGCCTGGCAAACAGTGGACGTTCAAAAAATATTTGTTGAATAGAGACAACAGTCTATTGTGCAACATGCAATTTGCCTCATTATACACAGAATGCTCTGCCCCCCGAAAAAAAAACACTACAACTAACCATTCCAACACTCAAACAAATTAGAGAGCTATTAACTATACCAAGGTACCTTACCAATAAAGCTTCCTTGTACCATTTTACCGCTTTCATTCATTCAGAGTGGTTTTCATTCACTCATCATGGTTTCATTCACTCATCACATGGCATCAGTTATTAAAACTCTGTGCGTACTTAAAAGGAATTCTTTAATTTATAGAGTTGAATGGGGCCTTTAGGAATCATTGAATTCTCAGGTGAGAGAGGAAAGTGGGTTAACATTTTTCTGTCCCAGGTGACAGAGTTAGTAGCAGAGCTGTCACGTGAACCCAAGTCCCTGATTTAGTTTAGTGCTTTCCCAAAAACCCGTTTTTGCCTGGTAAATTTTCCCGGAAGCAACGAGAATCGATACAAGAACCACTAATCAACCCAGAAGGCCCACACTTGTCCACTCTGGATACGTACCGGTAACGAAACGCCAACAACCTTACCCAGGCTCAAAATCAAGCTGCCTCTACTCAAAAATTGGGCAGCTACTACTGAAAATCAGAAATATAAACAGTTTGTTTCTGAAGTTTGGGTTCCAGTAAACTTGCTAATTCATCAAAAGGAGTCGTTTTCGTTAGGGGACTTTTAGCCATAAGTTAAGCACTGTCACTTTAGGGACAGCAGAATCCCGCTCCCCCACCCCACCCCCCGAAAAAAGGGGAAACTGGAAAAGAGCACTAGTTGAAGAAACCAATTTTTTCACGTGCTGCTTTTAGACATAAACCTCTCAATATTCTGACAAGTCCGAGACTTCCGTAAAGAAAGTACGGAAGGAATTCCCTTCTTCTGGTACAAACTCACACACACGCACCGCCCCGCCCCCGAAAAGCTGTGTGTCCGCAAAACGCACTACCCCGCGCGGGTCCCGGCACACACTTCGGAACCGGCTGGGTGCCCGCCCGCCCGCCCGCGCGGAGGCCCCGCTCCCTCTCGCAAGACCGCGGGCCCGGCGCACAGAGCGTCCTTCCGCGCCTCGGCCTCGGCCTCGCCGCCACCCGCCGCCCCAGGCCCGGCCCCGCGCCCGTCCGCGCCCCTCGTTACCTTTCCGCCGGAAGAAGGACATGGCGGGGCCCGGGTCGGGGCGGAGGGCGCGGGGGGACTGGCGCGGAGAGGACCCGGCTCCCCTCATTCAGCAACCGGCCCGGACTTCCGGGTCCGCAACGGCCGCCGCGCTAGGCCGAAAAGAGACCCGTCTTCCGGGTGTGGGCCCCGCCGCCTCCTGGAGACGTGCCGGTAGCTGCCGCCGCCATGTTAACAACAAGCCGCCCGCCCGGAATTCCGGTCCTTCCCCGCGCGGGGCTTCACGGGAGGCCGCGCGCCGACCCCGCCCCCCACCCCGCCCCCTCCCGCGGCGGGGCGCGCACGCGCCGCCCACGTGACGCGCGCGCGCACGCGCGCGCGCAGCCTGCGCTCGGCTCGGGACCCCCTGGCTCTCGCGCGCTGGGACTGCGCGGGCGCTGCCCGAGCCGAGCCAACTCTCCCGGAAGCGGGGCCCCTGCCACAGCCGAGTGTGGCCAGGGCACTGGCGGCCAGAGCGGCCGCACCCCCGCGCTCCCAGCCAGCGGACTCCGGAGCGGGCCTCGAGATGCGGGCCAGGTCCCGGGATGCGGATTCCGGGCACCACCTGCTGTGTGCGGCTCCGCGGTCCCCGCGACCTCAGCCATGGAGGAGGAGCGTGGGCCGACTACAGGACGCGATCCCTGCGAACGCTCAGCTCTGAAAGGGCAGCGACATAAAAGCCTCGCCATTATTTACCGGGCGGCCTCCAGTGGGTCATCCTTCCAGCCTCGTTCAAATGCCATTTTCCTATGAACCTCTGACCGCCCTCGCCCCTAAAGCAGAGTGACCAGCCTCCCGCCCGTGGGGCCCCTCCCACAGGACTGCGTAATCCCTGTAGCTGGGCGCTTCTGCCAGGGAGGAGCCTGTAAGATCAATAAATGGGTTTTTCAAATCAATGACGTCGATCAGGTGACGGACGGAGCAGCAGAGGTCCAGAGAGAAGGGGCAACTGGTCCCAGATTATTCACCGTGTCTCTGCTGAGACTGCAGTTGAGATTGTAACCAGAACCCGGGGTCTTTTCACCATACAATCAGAGCAGGCTGATACATTTGTCTGGGTTCGGGGCATGTAAGGTAATCACAGCTGATGCGTATTGAAAGTTCTCTGAGCGCAGGTGCCAAACCCTCCAGATTGATGATGGTCCTTGTGGGTGATCTTGGTATGGGGGAAACCGGACACACAAACATAACCTGCCCAAGGTCACGTCCTAACTGGAGGCGAAGCCTGGACCTCAGAGTCGGCTCCAGAGCCAAGGTCAAGCTTCTCCCTGGGTGGGGAGAGTGTCCGGGCGGGAACAGGAGACTGGCCGCGGCTGTGGATGCCCGAGTGTGTCCCCGACCTGAGCAGGTGCTGGGAATGGACCTCTGTCTGACGGTGGAGGCTGCAGCGGGTCCGAGCGGCGCCCCCGGGTCAGCAGTGCGCTGACACCAGCCTGGCTCAGGGGGACCACTCTCTGCGGTCTGTGGCCGGTGAAACCCCGGATCCTGCCCCTGCTCCTTGGAAAGGGAGATGGGGCTGACGTCCAGGGCGAGCGGGGCTGGGGTGGGTCTCGGTGGGTTCCCACTGGGTCGGTGTAAGGGGTCAGGGGCATCTAGCGGGGGCCTGAGCGCAGGGCGGCTACCCTCCAAGCTAGAAGTGCGGCGCCCTCTCTCCAGAGTCCACAACCCCTTGGTAGGGCTGTTTCGTGTTTGTTGACTGGTTGATTGGTTGGAACGCATGGGACGGGACGGAGGAGTGCAAGACAAGCCCCGAACATCTCCGGGATGGGAGCAGCGCACAAGGGGTGCGGGGGCGGGGAGAAGCGCTCCAGTCCCTCTAAATCTGCTTCCTCTTTTCTTCAACTACGCAAAGAATCAACTTAAAAGCAGGGTCCTATCGCGCCTTCCAGCGTGATCTCTGTTCCGGAGCCCCTCCTAGCAGAAATTCTGCAGCTGCCTTTATTCCCGAGACGGCTAAATGCATCCCAGTCAGCTAATAATAGCCGTCATTATTTATACAGTACTTATCACATGCTCTCAAGGGACAGTGATTTAGAACCGCAATCTTAGGTAATCCTTCACCTTCTCCCCCACAAAAGCCCTTGTGAGGTGGCTACCATCATTACCCCCAATTTACAGTTGATGACTCCGAGGCTCAGGGTAACTTACCCAGGATCACAAAGCTTAGTAAGGGGTAGGGACAGGATTTCAATCACCATCAGTCTGACTTCAAGGCCATTTGCTTGTACCACTTCCTCCTGTCTTTCCCTCCACCTGCTGCTAATTCCCATTTATCCCATGTTCCAGCGTGAGATGTCTATTTATTGGGCAAGAATGAGGGGATGAGAGATATTTAGCAGTGCAGACACCTTCTGAATCACCACCTGTTAAAGTGTTTATATGCTTAGGGAAGCCTTAAGAGAATTATTTAATCTTTTGGAATGTGATGATCCACATATGAATAGAGGTAAAATAAAACAACAATATCAAAATAAGCAAGAAGATTCCATTAGCCTGAATACCCAGTTGTGACAAATTGACACTTTGCATTGCATTTCTAAGTTAATTTGTTAGAGCCACTTTAATTTACACGTAAAACAAATTTAATTTTTGTGAAACAAAATTAGTTTTTACCAGAAGGAATTTCTTTCATTATGTTCCTAATTTTAAGAGAATCCTCACAGGCTTTTTCTACCAGTTGTATTAATTACAACAAATCAGCGAGGTAAAATCAGCAAGTTAATTATCACAAAGCCAGTGAATAAAATTAATCTCCTACGACAAATAAGATTTACAAATCAAATGAATGGTGTTCTACAACAAATATTCAAACACGTTAGTTTTCTATATCAAACATTCATAACATCAAGGAAACTATTCAAACAAATTGTTTGATATTATAGGAAAAGAAAGCTCCTTGTACTTTTTTAAAAATTTATTTATTTGTTTTTATTTTTGGCTGTGTTGGGTCTTTGTTGCTGTGCGTGGGCTTTCTCTAGTTGCAGTGAGCGGGGGGCTACTCTTCGTTGCAGTGCGCGGGCTTCTCATTGTTATGGCTTCTTTTGTTGCAGAGCACGGGTTCTAGGCGCCCCGGCTTCAGTAGTTGTGGTGCATGGACTTAGTTGCTCCGCAGCATATGGGATCTTCCTGGGCCAGGGCTCGAACCCATGCCCCGTGCATTGGCAGGCGGTTTCTTAACCACTGCGCCACCAGGGAAGCCCTCCTTGTAGCTTTTTAATAAGCAGATAAAAACTCAGATTTTTAACAAAATTCAGAATATATATTCATATAACTTAAAATTCTCCTCAACTGTCTAACAAAGGCTAATTCATAACCCAGTGTTTTACGTTATCAAAAGCATTTATATCAATAGCTCTGTAAAATTTATCTCTAAAAAAAACTGTGGCCTCTGATTTTAGTTTTAATCGAAGGTGAATCAAAGCAATTTGGGCTTAACAAAATTTATTTCTTCTGTAATCTCTATATCATGCCAAGTAAATGGGAGTTTAGCGCACATTTTTCCCATCAAAGGAACCCAAAACAAGTAGTCAGGAGATTATAACAATAATAATCTCTTACATTTGCATAACAGAGATTTTCACTTCTAATAACAGTGGAACAGGTAACTGGGACCAGCCAGCCACCTGCTGAGGAAAGCTGAAAAGGGTGAACAAAATCTTAAAAGACATTGAAGAAATAAGAAGGTAATAAAGAATTACCAGGTGAAGATAGAGAAGAAAAACAAAATCCAGTGAATCATGTCCTGCGTTTGGGGCCTCCTGCTCTGGGAGCATCCACTGTTCATGGAAAAGAGACTGAGAAGCTGAGTGATGCTTTTGATAGCAACACAGACTAAAAGGACAGAAGTTGGAGCCCAGGGCCTGCTTTGGGTTGGGATTCTGAAAAATCTACGCCAGCCCTTGCCAGGATGCAACCCAGCTTCAAGTCATCTGTGTGACTCAGGAAACCTTAATCCCTCACAGGAAATTAAGAAAATCCTGATTGTTAGTGCTCCAGGTGCCTGATAGAAGCAAGTGCAAATCCTCTTGGAATAAGATACTAACATCCAAATTCTCAAATTATTTCCACAAACAATTTTTCAAAAATAATGCCTAACACACAATCACAGATATCAGACACATGAAGAGATAATATGTCAGGAACAAGAGCCAAGAGAAGTGGCAGGTAATAGAATAGTCACAACAGAGCGCCAGGTAGTGGAATTACTGGACATAGATTTTAACATAATGCTGCTTACTATGGTCAAGGATATAAAAAATGACTGGAAATTTGGTCAGAGAACTGGAAATTTGGGTAGAGAACTGGAAACTATAAGAACTGACAGAGTATATACGAAAAGGAAGCAACTAGAAATTCTAGAACTGAAACACAAAATAACTAGATAGATCTGTAAACTGAGTTACAGCTAAAGAGAGAGTCTGTGAAAAGATGAGTCAGAAGAAAATATCCAGAATGAAGCATGTAGTGAAGTTTAGAGAAATAGAGAATACAGTGAGAAAGTTTACCATATGTTTGATCAAAGTCCCAGAAGAGGAGAAGAGAGAGAATGTAGCAGAGGAAATATTTGAAAAATTAATGGCTGATAATTGTCCTGAAGTGATGACAAAAACCAACCTACCAGGACTTCCCTGGTGGCGCAGTGCTTAAGGATCCGCCTGCCAATGCAGGAGACATGGGTTCCAGCCCTGGTCTGGGAAGATCCCACTTGCCTCGGAGCAACTAAGCCCGTGCGCCACAACTCCTGAAGCCCGTGCCCCCTAAAGCCTATGCTCCACAACAAGAGAAGCCACCGCAGTGAGAAGCCCGCACACCACAACGAAGAGTAGCCCCAGCTCACCGCAGCTAGAGAAAGCCCGTGCCGCAGCAACAGAGACCCAACGCAGCCATAAATAAATAAATAAAGAGGAAAGCCCGCGTGCAGCAACAAAGACCCAATGCAGCCATAAATAAATAAATTTATTAAAAAAAAAAAAAAACCAACCTACTAGTTCAGGAAGGACCATGAACTCCACACAAAAATAAAGGAAAAGAAATACACACCTAGATTATTAATAATGAAACTTGAGGAAACAAAGAAAAATTATCAAACGTTGCTGGGGTGGGGGAAATAGATTACCTTCAAAGGAATGACACTTTGGCTGCTGATTTTTTTCAACAGCTACAATGGAAGCCAGAAGACTGTGGAATTAAATCTTCAATGTGCTGGAAAAAGTAACTACAAACCTCATCAAAAATATATTTCAAAGATGACACAAAATAAGACATTTTCAGACAAAAAGAGGAAAAAAATTGTCACCAGCAGAACTTACTAAAGGATACTCCAAAGAATTTGCTACAGGCCAAAGGAAAGTGATATCAGATGGAAAGTCTGATATGCAAGACATTATAAAGAGCAAAGAAAGTGGTAAATATATAGACAATTGTAAATAAACATTTAATAACATTGTGAAAGTAACCAACTGTGAAGTGAGGGGGCACAGTCCACGTAAGATCACCCTAATTTATGACACCAAATACAAGTTTGGGGGGGCCCCAAGACCACCCTTAGGTTTGATAATTTGCCAGAAGGACTTGCAAAACTCACTGAGAGCTGTTATATACTCACAGTTATAGCTTGTTACCGCTGAAGGATACAGATTAGAATCAGCCAAGGGAAGAAATACCAAGGGCAGAATCCAGGGAGGTACCAAACACAGAGCTCCCAGTTGTTCTCTCCCCGTGGAGTCTGGACAGCATTACTTCCAGGCATTGATTTGTAACGGTATTCATGGAGGATTGCCAACCAGGGGAGCTTACCCAAGCCTTGGTGTGTAAAGATTTTTGGGGGCGGGGCAGGGTGCCATCAAATAAGCGTCGTTAACTGCCCTTGTGGCTGATCTCAGTCTCCTGGCCCTCAAGGGGTCACACCCGATATCGCCTGACCCAAAGCCCCCATCCCAAATCACACTGTTATTATATGGCTGGCCCAGGGCCAAACAAAACAAAACACTCCTATCAGACATGACATTCCAAGGGCAAGAGATAACTTCCCTGCAGCCCAGGGCTAAGGCCAGACTCCCCTTTGGGCAAGTTAAATTGTTTTCTACACAAACATCTAACAGGTTTAAAATTTTCACCAATGTGGCAGGCCCCTGAATCTTTGTAGGGCTTATATCCCACCTCCTGGCACGTATGTGTCTTACCAGGGCATCTAGAATACCTGCCGTTTCTTGCTCACTGGGTCTAGGTAGCATGATGTCATCAATATAGTGCCCCAGTGTGATGTTCTGCAGAAAGTCCAGACAATGAAGGATTCTTCAGACCTGCACTGTCCAACATGTAGCCACTAGATACATGTAGCTATTCCGCACTTGAAATGTGGGTAGTTGAATTCAGGTGTGCTGTAAGTGTAAAATATACAGCAGATCCCGAAGAGTTGGTATGAAAAAATAATTTAACACAGCTCACTAATATTTTATATTGATTCCATGTTGAAAAGATAATATTTTAGATGTGTTGGGCTAAGTAAATACAGGTATTATTAATTTCACTTGTTGCTTTTTGAACTTTTTTTAGTGTGGTTACTGTGAAGATTAATAATTAATAAAAGGAAACCTCAACTAAAACTGAAGTTGAGAAGGCCTGTAGAGGGAGGTCTCCCACCCTACCCCTCACCATTAATTACCCCAACAGGAAGACATCAGTTACTGATGGGGAGATGGAGAGAGGTACCTTACAGCCCCGAACAGGAAGTGCCACTGCTCTACTACCACAGAGGGTGGAAGGAAGGCTTTCTTCTCACCCAGCAACAAGCCCAGCCAATGGAAAACACCACAGCTCAGCCAATGAGAAGCTGTCATCATCTGGACTTTTAGTTCCCTCCAGTGAACTTTCATTTTTTCCTTGCGGATTTGGTGTCTTGTGAGAGCCCGATTCCTGATTCATAAACAGCTGTCTTCTCTCTGTGTCCTCACAAGGCAGATGGCACAAGAGAGCTCTCTGGGGTCTTCTTTACAGAGGCACTGATCCCAGTCACGGGGGCTCTCGGATGACCTAATCACCCCCAAAGTCCCTATCTCCTGATAGCATCACACTGGGGGTCAGGATTTCAACATGTGAACTTGGGTGGACGCAAACATTCAGTCCATGACACTGCCCATCAATCTCCCTCCAGGGACATAATCATCATTAGATCAGCCATTCCGCATAGCCTGAGGGTCAAGTCACCCTCGGCACCTTTCCCACCTGTGTGGCAATTACATTCACCATGTCTCTGACAGTTTAGGGCTGTCACATGGGCTCTGCTATTCTGAAGTCCTGTTATGACCCTTGACAGTAGGGAGCACAGTTCCATAGCAGCATGTCCTCCCCTAAGTCCTGGGCCACCATTCAGGTTCTCATGACCTAGTGGCCTTCTCACTAATTCATTCCTTCTTGTTTCAGAGAAGGGAGTGACCTCTGGGACTTCGCAGGAAACTCAGTCAGCTGATGGAGACCCTGGCAGGACACAGGACATTCTGACTCCCCACCTCTCTCACCTAGGATTGTCAGCCCTCTGGCATGTCCAACCTGCTCCAGGCATAGGCCAGCTGCTAAAGGAAGACCACACACAAAGAGTCACAGGTGTTTGCAGTAAAGCTGTCAGGTTTCAGTGCCCAGTGAGTGTGGGCCAGGGACAGACAGTGTCTGCTGTGTTACTCCAATTCCCACTTGGGGGCTGAGGAAATAACCACAGGGTGGGTCTGAAGACTCCCTAGGCCCCCTGTCAGCTAAACTGGAGCCAGGGCTAGTTCTCTTCTGACCTCCATAGGCCCTCATTCTAAGCACAGGAGCCTGTGATGTTTTGAGTTTTCGGGTTTCAGTCAGTCTTATCACAGATCCCATATCACAAAGTCCTTGGAAATTCTGGGTGTTCTCCCTTCCCTGGTGCATAGATACCCTGGAAAATGACCTCAAGTCTCTCTGGGGGGATGACTGGAGAAATATTTGCTATCTATAGGTGTGGTGGTGTTGCAAGGTCCTTCCTTAAGGAGAGCTGACTTCCCTGTCAAACGATGAGTGCTGGGCCTGGGAACTGACTTATACCTGGAAGCTTCGGAGAGAACGTGATTTTCCATGAGGACAGCTGACATCAGCCTCCTGCTCATGAGCTCTTGATTTTTTTTTTTATTATATAATCAGCGTGTCCTAGTCGGGTGTCCATCTCTCTCCCCACTAGGAACACAGTGACCCACTAGTGACCCAATAGCCACTGCCCCAGATCCCTGTGGTTTAAGGAGCCCTGAGAGCTGGTCCAGCCTAGTTTTCTGGCACAATAATTACACTCGCCTTCCTTTGATATTTCAGGGCAGTCACCTGGCCTCCTCTTCCCGTTTATGGCCACCCCTCACCGGCCACACTAGCCGACAGAGCACTGCCACCATTAAGCATCTCAGGCCAGTGGCCTTAATAGAGGCTGTGTCCTTCTTATACAGTAAATCAATTCCAACATTTCCACCTCCTTAGGCCTTCTCACCTTTCCTCAAGACTATGTCAGTCCCCATTTCTCTAGGCCAAGTTCCATCCCAACAGTCTATTTGGAACAGCCCTGGGTGTTCTTGCTGTACCACTGGATCTTGACTTTCAGACAAAGGCCCCCAAGTGGGAAAACACTCCCCTTACCCAGGCTTATATTCCACTGTTCCCCAGTCCGACAGCTTCAAAACCCTCCCATGTGACCCCGGTCTCTGCCCAGGTGCAGTGGCCCCCACGGGTCCTTTGGCACGTGTGCTGTTTCCTCTCATCAGAGCAGGGATGGCTGTGCAGAGACCTGGCCTTGGCTGTTTGCTTTGAGGCCATCAGGAGTGGAGGGCAGATCTCCAGCAGAACCGGAGGCACCTTGCAGGGCACCTGCCTCCCCTGAGGTCGTGGTCCCACCTCCTCTGGAGAGGAGAAGGGGCTCGAGGAGTCTGCAGGTTCAGCTGCTCGGGGTATCCTCTCACATGCCCTCATTTCACAGGTCGGATTCCACGCCTGCCCGTCAGGTGGGGTCCCATTGGGACCACGCACTCTTTTTCAGCTCTGCCACTCCTGCAGTTACACCGTGGGCCTGCTCTGCAACAGAGTCTGTCCTGCAATTGCTCCTTACAAGGGGTCGGTGGCTTTCACCGTGTGACCCAAGTTGGCAATTAGCCACCCTGAGCCCCCCACCCCTTCCAGTTTTCAACTGGCAGCCAGGCCACCGCATGGTCATTACAGGTATTGCCGCCCCGGGACACTAAGTGCCTCAGCTGCACCTAAGGCCACAGGTGAGAGCCTGAGTAATCTTGCTGCATGGGGCTCCCTGCTCACTGGCGGTGACTGGCACCTCCACTCCCCACCAGCAACAGTACCTTTTTTATAAATTGGAGTCTAGTTGATTTACAATGTTGTGTTAATTTCTGCTGCACAGCAAAGTGATTCAGTTGTACATATATATACATTTTAAAAATAATCTTTTCCATGATGGTTTATCTCAGGATATTGAATATAGCTCCCTGTGCCATACAGTAGGACCTTGTTGTTTATAACAGTGCTTTTATTGCTGTTATACTGGTGAATATTCTAACTCCCAAATTTCAACCACAGAAAGCAAAGCCTGCAGCAGAGGGCCCCCAGCAGGGCTGCATTAAGGGCGCCTTCACGGGGGAGGGGGGGAGGGAAGCGGGGAAGGGGGCGGAGCCAGTGGGAGCCGGTGCTCCCGAGTGGGCTGCCCGTGCGTGGGAAGGACCGCCGGGTCCGTGGGACTGCGTCCGGGGAAGTGTACAAACTGCGCCCACCGGCTCCCAGCCCGCACTGGGCAGGGATTCACCCCACAGGGCGTCGAGTCTCCTGCGCTCCAGGGCTGGGGTGCAGACCTCAGGGCGCGGTCAGTATGGGAGCCCCGGAGCCGGGGGAGGGAGGCACAGCGGGGGCGGGAGGCGAGGTGCTGTCCCGTTACCCCGGCGCGAAGCCGTCCGGAGCCCGTGCAGAGCTGGCAGTAGAGCCAGCTGAGACCGAGAAGGTCCGCAATGGCCCAAGTCAGGGATAAGAGGAAGCCGTGGGCGAACACCACGCGCTTCACACCCCGGCCCACCACCCCACCCCAGACCGGCAAGTTCAGAGCGGCCAGGAGTGCAGCCGAGGGAATGGGTTTGTAGGGTCGCAAAGGTGCACGGATTCCAGGGCATCTGTGGAGCCTGGAGGTTTGACTGCCCATTTCTTTAACGTGCTAATTTAAGGTGAGAATTTCAGCTATCATTTTTTAATTGCAGTATAGTTAATTGGCAATGTTGTGTTGGTGTCAAACATACAGCAAAGTGATTCAGTTATATATATTCTTTTTCAGGTTCTTTTCCCTTATAGGTTATTACAAGATATTGAGTATAGTTCCCTGTGCTATACAGTAGGTCCTTGTTGTTTACCTATTTTATATATAGTGGTGTGTATGTATTAATTCCAAATTCCTAATTGATCTCCCCCCTCCCGTGCTATCACATTTGGTAACCATAAGTTTGTTTTCTTTGTCTGTGAGTCTATTTCTGTTTTGTAAATAAGTTCATTTGTATCATTTTCTTTAGATTCCACATATAAGTGATATCATATGATATTTGTCTTTCTCTGACGTACTTTGCTTAATATGATAATCTCTAGGTCCATCCATCTTTCAGCTATCATTTTTGAGCACCTACCAGACATACTTTTAGAAAAACCTAATTCCCATAAGAGGTCTCATTTTTCAGATGAAAAAGAGTCTCAGGTGGGCTCTGATTTAACCAGTCTGCCTGATTCTAGTGACTAGGGTGTAGGCTGGACATTTAACCCCAAATTGTTTTGTCTCCCTTCCCCCAAAAGGAGACTAGCGAGCCTGAACCTTTATCATCAATCCTCTTGTCCCCTCCTTTAATTGCCTGTGTACAATACCATCAAACTCATTCATTTAAAATGAATTTGGGTGGCATCTCTCCCATATTCTGTTACTATGGGGATCCATCCTGAGATGCTCAGTATCTAGACGAAAAGCTAGAGATGAGAATCTAACATTTGCTGAGTGCGTACTGAATGCCAGATATTGTCCAAGGGACTTTTTATTCGATTAAAGTAATGGTGCATTTAATTCTCACAGCAGCTTGAGATCTTAGGTGTTATTATTTGCCTCATTTTGCAAATGAGCGAATGAGTCTTCAGAGAGGGCAAATGAATTGCCTAAAACGTTTCAGCTAAAAAGGCAGAGCCAAGGATTGGAACACAGTTTCCTCTGCCTCTAAAGCCCTCTTTCTTTGTGCCATGCTGCGTAAAGGGTTGGTTTGTCAAATCTGATGACTCATTTCATTTGAAAATAATAACCAGGTTTTGCACAGGTGTCTTTTTGAGAATGTGAAGTGGCTGAATGACTTTCAGTTCCTGATTCTCTTTGCCCTGACTTAGGGGACTCAGAAAGCAAGTGTGATACCCCGGTCTGCAGCAGAAACGCAGATGCCCCCAGACAGCTCTTGTTTGTAAGCCGAGCAGAGCCACAAGCAGAGGCCAGAACCTGCCCGAACTGGGATTCCTCAGACCCAGGTGCTGAAGGATGAACTTTCCATCTGAAGACTACTCAAACCTGCACATGCTTTTGGGCATAGGCGTTCGTAAGAATTTTTTATAACTGATGAATGTGTAGGGAAACTGAGCCTTGCCCTCGGTGTTGTCAGACAAGTCGACCCTGTAGCCAAGCAGAGAAAACAGCTAGCGGCTGGGTCTTGTGCAAACCCTCTTTGCACAGGCTTCTGGAACCCGTCTGGCTAATCGTGCCACGAGGGAGCTGGCAAGACCGGAGTTGTCCCCCTCCCGATGTGAGAGGAGAAGAGGGATGGTGAAACCATATCCCAGAAAGAGGGAGGCCCTGTTCTGGGGATGGTCTGTGTGTACGGGGCCAACGGGGATTTCCCGTCTGGTGTTTCCTCACCGCAGCTGCAGGACTAGGTGAGTCTGTCTCTTAACCGTTGTCTCCACCGGGTTATCCAGGAAGACTGACTCCACCGGTTCCTAAATGTTCCGTTCCTGAGTGTTACGTCTTACCAGAAAGAATGTAGGTCTGGGAACAGTGATTTGGATATCTACCCCAACCCAATATTTGTTCTTGCGTAAAGTACTTACCGTTGATGAGTGGCATCTGTAAAATGGAAATATCACCTACCCCTTGGGGGTGGTTGTGCATTTAAGGATAATATATTGGAATAGATAACTAATGAGAACCTACTGTATAGCCCAGGGAGCTCAATGCTCTGTGGTGACCTAAATGGGAAAATCCAAAAAAGAGGGGATATATGTATCTGTATAGCTGATTCACTTTACTGTACAGTAGAAACTAACAAAACATTGTAAAGTAACTATACTCCAATAAAAATTAATTTAAAAAATAAAGATAATGTATTGGAAGTGCCTAGAACAGAGCTGAGCCTATAGAAGTCACTCAACAGGTAGTAGCTGCTACAGCCGTTACTGTTGCAATGGTTCTATTGCTTTCGTTATTTATTTATTTTTATAAATCTATTTATCTTATTTATTCTTGGCTGGGTTGGGTCTTCGTTGCTGCGCGTGGGCTTTCTCTAGTTGTGGCGAGCGGGGGCTACTCTTCGTTGTGGTGCGCGGACTTCTCATTGCAGTGGCTTGTCTTGCTTTGGAGCACGGGCTCTAGGCACATGAGCTTCAGTAGTTGTGGCTCGCGGGCTCAGTAGCTGTGGCTCACGGGCTCTAGAGCACAGGCTCAGTAGTTGTGGCGCATGGGCTTAGTTGCTCTGCAGCATGTGGGATCTTCCCGGACCAGGGCTCGAACCTGTGTCCCCTGCATTGGCAGGCGGATTCTCAACCACTGCGCCACCAGGGAAGCCAGCTTTTGTTATTTATTTATGTTGAAGGTCTAGGTCCTGTTCTAGGCCCTGGGGTATGAAAAGGACCTCATCAGGACACTCACAGGAATTCAGGACAACTGGGGGCAGAGACCGTGGCCCCCAGGAAGGGACCATCAATACAGGTGCCCTGTTTTGGAGGAAGGTCAGGAAGTTCTGGTGGCTTCACCCTACCAACCTTTGGCTGCCTGCTTGATCACCATCCCCGACCCCCTGAGATTCGTGCTCCGCCTCCTGGAACGTCACCCCTCCTGTGCAGGTGCCAGCAGTGCAGCCGTGGCACAGCTCCAGAGGGAGGAGTCCACCTGCTCCAGTGGCTCGTTTACATGGGCTGCCAGGTGCTATGATCACCCAGTCTGGAGGGGGTGGGAGAGAAGGATACGGCTGCTCTTGGGGTTGCAGAGGGAGACTCTGTTCTAAGTGTTCTGAGAGTGGAGCCTGTGGCCGAGGGGTGTGAGGGGAGAAGCACCTGCAGAGCAGCGGGACTTGAGGAAGCCGAGGAGGAAATCCCTGGGCAGGTTTCAGAAGATGGTCCTGAGAAGGGAGCACAAACCCACATGCTCCCAGCATCACACAATATAAATATTGCAGAGTCTACTGGGGACAAAGCCCAGAAGCAGAGATGTGTCGGGCACACAGTCATGGCCCAGGCAGCCCAAGCCCCCAGGGACGAACCTGCCATCCGACAAAATCGGGCCATTACCTCCTGCAAGGAGGGACTGCACACTTGAGCACCCACGGGGAGGACTCAGCAAACAAGGGACAGCATAGTTATTCTGGGATTTGCGGGAAGGGTGGCGTGTTGGCGACATCTAGACAGAGCCGTGTTTTGATGGGCTCAGAGCAAAGCAGGGTCAACACCCTGTTGTGTTGAGGGTCAACACTGGGTCTGGACCTAGAGCTTTGTTTCTTCTGAAACAACACATTTCATATAGTTGGGGGTTCTCGTTCCCTATCAGAGGGTAAGGATGGGTATTAGGGGCAACTAACAGATTCTGCCTCAGTGGCAGAGCCCAGATTCAGAATGCAGCTGTCTGACCCCAAAACCAGTGCTCTCAGCCTTGGCCATTCATTTAATCCCATTTGTAGACCCAGAAATGTCTTCATGCCTGCAATGGCTCCCAGTGTATATGCAGCTAATGTCACATGCAGGAATATACCTCCAAACGAAAAAAGTGTATTTATATTTGAAATTGAATTGAATTTGAATCCTGAAGTTGTAGTTAATTCCCATGTAACATAGAGGTTCTTAACTGGAGACTGAACCTGGCTATGGTCTTGGGTGGTCCCAGGATCCCTGGAAATATGTGGGATTGGTTTGTGCATTTATCTGGAGTGTTGTTTCATCACATCTTAACATGAGCCCATGATCCAAAGTGTTATGAATCCCTGCATAAAACATCTAAAAGTTCTTATTCAAAACTCCACATAATTCTGCTGTATTCTGTTAAAAGCAGCCTACTCTTTGGGGCTCTGCATTTCAGGGTGCCTAGTTCAGTACTACATCAGTCCTGTAGGTGGCAGCAAAACCCTCAAATGCACTTCTGGTTTCTGTATTTTCTTATCACATTTTTTTTTTAATGCCAAGGATGGAACCCAAACCTGGAGCTTCTTTCAGCTCTTTCAGTGGTTCATCTCACCATGAGCTAAATATATTGAAGTGCCCTGTGACCACCTGGTGAGAGGGGAAGGTGGCTTGGACCAGGTGGTCACAGGGCAGATGGTGAGAATTCATTGATTTAGGAATAGATTTAAAAATTGGGCCAACCGGATTTACAGAAAGATTGGATATGGTGTGTAAGAGAGAAGAGTAAGAATGACTTCAACATTTTTCGTCTGAAGGCTAGATTTGACATTAACTAAGATATGAAAGGCTTCAGGAAAAGCAAGTTTGAGGAGAAAAGTAGGTGTTAACTTTTGAGCAAATTGCATTTGAGAAGCTGAGGATTGCAGTTGGATATATGAGGATGGAGCTCAGAGGAGAACTCCCAGCAGGAGATAAAAATGTGGGAGTCCCCGGTATATAGATGGCATTTAAAGCCCTGAGACAGGGTGAGCTCACGAAGGGAGTGAGTGTAGTGGTGGTCTAAGGACTGCACTCAGGGGCACTCCAAGGTCAAGAGAGCGGGAAGATGAGGACGAACCAGCAAAGGAGACTGAGAAGGTCCATCCAGAAGGAGCAGGACAACCCGAAGAGTGTGGCTGAGAAAAGTATTACTAAGAGGAGGAAGGGATGGGCTGGGTCAGATGCTGCCGAAAGGTCAGGTAGAATTAAGAACTTAAAATTGGACAACAAAGAACCAACCAACCCAACTGGAAAATGGTCAGAAGACCTAAATAGACATTCCTCCAAAGCAGACATAACAGATGGCCAAGAGGCACATGGAAAGATGCTCAGTATCACTAATTATTAGGGAAATGAAAATCAAAAGTACAGTGAGGTACCACCTCACACTGGTCAGAATGGCTACCATTAAAAAGTCTACAAGTAACGAATGCTGGAGAGGGTGTGGAGAAAAGGGAACCCTCCTACACTGTTGGTGGGAATGTAAATTGGTGCAGCCACTATGGAAAACAGTATGGAGGTTCCTCAAAAAACTAAAAATAGAGATGCCATATGATCCAGCAATTCCACTCCTGGGGATATATCTGGAGAAAACAATAATTCAGAAAGATAACATGCACCCGTATATTCATAGCAGCACTATTCACAATAGCCAAGACATGGAAACAATCTAAATGTCCATCAACAGATGAATGGATAAAGAAGATGTGGTACCTATATACAATGGTATACTACTCAGCCTTAAAAAAGAATGAAATAATGCCATTTGGAGCAACACAGATGCAACTAGAGATTATCATACTAAGTGAAGTAAGTCAGAAGGAGAAGGACAAATACCATATGATATCACTTATATGTGGAATCTAAAATATGACACAATGAACTTATCTGCAAAACAGAAACAGACTCACAGACATAGAGAACAGACTTGTGGTTGCCAAGGGGGAAGGAGTGGGGGAGGAATGGATTGGGAGTTCGTGATTAGTAGATGCAAACTATTATATATAGGATGGACAAACAACAAGGTCCTACTGTGTAGCACAGAGAACTATATTCAATATCCTGTGATAAACCATAATGGAAAAGAATATGAAAAATAATGCATATATATATGTATAACTGAATCACTTTGCTGTACAGCAGAAATTAACACAACATTGTAAATCAGCTGTACTTCAATAAAAATTTTTTTAATGACTAGGACCTAAAAAAAAAAAAAAAGAATTGAAAATTGGGCATTGGGTGTAGGAGTGTAGAGGTCTTTGATGACCTCCACCAGCGTATTTCTTGGAGGGCCTGGGACAGAAGTCTGGTGGGAGGGGGCTCGCAGGAGAAGGGGAAGAGAGACACAGTCAGCAAATCAGACAGAACATCGGAGGAAGTTTTCTGGGAATGGAAAGAAACTTGTGGGATAGTAGCTGGAGGGAGGGGTGAGGTTAAAAGAATATTTATCAGAGGGGAGAAAGATCACGAAGTTTATGTGCTGTTGGGAGAGCAGGGAGCTGATGAAGCAGCAGAGTCAGGAGGAAGTGCCGAGTGGGAGGTGCGCCGGAGCGGGGATTGGGGAGGGGGAGGATGGAGGCGGGACCCCAGGACCATTCATCCATCCCGACCGGCGGGGAGGCCTGTCTGGACGCAGGTGTACAAAGATGTGCGGCACGTGGAAGGTCCCGCTTGGATGCGTCCGGTTCTCAGCAAGGTCAGCAGCTGAGGCTGAGGAAGGGGAAGGAAGTGCTGGAGGTCTGAGGATGGAGAAGGAAGGAAATAGCTTTCTGGGAGAGGAAGAGGGAGAGAAACACAGTTGGGTTTCTGGGGAATGCTGAGGGCTGAGGAACCTTGAATTTTGAAGCAAAACCGGTCAGCAGGGCTGGACGTCTTTCTCTGCACTCGGCTGAATGGGTGTAAATTTGAGCTTGCCAATGTTTGCTGTTTTTATGGAAAAGAATATGAAAAAGAGTGTATATATATATATATATATGTATAACAATCACTTTGCTGTACAGCAGAAATTAACACAACATTGTAAATCAACTGTACTTCAATAAAAAATTTTTTTTAATGACTAGGACCTAAAAAAAAAAAAGGAAAGAACTGAAAATTGGGCATTGGGTGTAGGAGTGTAGAGGTACAGGACCAGTATTTTGTTTTATTACCAAGTCAAACATTTTCTGCCTTTACTCTTATTAATCCTTTCCTTCCACTTACAGTCTTCTAGCTTCTAGAGTTGAAAACTTGATTCCTTTATTTTTAGGGCTTGTTTTGCTTGTTTTCAAATAAATTCACATACGGTCATCAATTTTCCCGAGTCCTCCTTTGTCAACCTCCCCCAGGCTCTGACAGATAACTCTCATGTTGCTGGTTATTTCTGTAGAGAGTGGATAATTTTAATGTTCATTTCCTTTTTCCTCCCTGACCTGAATCATTTTTGTAACATCACGTTGTGGTTAATTTCTAATTTTATTGCATTAGGGTCAGTGTGATTGTTGATTTTGGAACTTTTTGAGATTTTTTTTCTTTGTGGCCTAATATTTATGAATGGAATATTTCCCAAAATAGAAATCACACAGATATTTCTATTTAATATAGCACTGTAAACTCATCCCTCAAATATAGCAAAGAAATATAAAAATAACAAAATTTAAGTACGTATCCAGGCTCAAAGACATTGACGCATCTCCATAGACTAAAGGGGGGCAGAGATGCAAAGTGGGCTGCGGGCTTGAAGCCGCTGGACTGCTGGGCCCCCCTCTGAAATCAGGCAGTGGAGGCTGGGGGCTCGACTCGTGGGCAATAAGAACTGAAACGGCCTCATGAGAGATGGGGCTGTAGGGCCTGAGGGGGGATTCCTGGCTCCTGAAATGGTGCTTAGAAAAGCTGCAGCCGATACCTGCCCAGGGTTACAGTTTGTGAAGCAGCCATTCATGGACCGGGGAGGACAGGGGACTGAGCTAAGCCAGCCTCTGGTTTAGTAACGGGATCTGCAGTACCTTTAATACCGCAGCTAACTCCTGGACTGGGGGTCTGGACCGCAGGTCCCACAGGGCCAGTGCCGGGACCTGTAACTGTGCCAGGCAGGGAGGGAGCAAGGCTGTTCAGCTGAAATAGGTCTGCACATGGAAACTCCAAACTCGACAATCCAAAGACAAGCACCCCATAGGAAGCATGGCCACACCTCTCGTTTTCCCAGAGATAATCCCAGGTTACAACGCGAGTCCCAGCATCACGTTAATATCACCCTCTTTCACGCTCATAGTATCCAGGTTTGGACAGTCAACGATATGGTCCCTGGACACAGGTGAAATTAAAATAATAGAAGGGGCTGAGAAAGGGTCGAAACTGGATCTGGCTTAGACATGGTGAAATAAAGTTGGAATTTCCCAGTCCTCTTTCAGAAATTATGCAAGAGTAAGGAGGAATATGAGACAGAAGCAGAAACACCATTTTTAATAAAGCGAGGAGACAGGTGTTAATTCCAAAACAGGTGAGGGCTGACAGAAGTCAAACAGGAGGAACCTGGATCTCTCGGAAAGAGCCAGCCAAGTTTACTACCAAGGTGAGGGCAGACCTTGGCACTTTCCAGGAACAACAGGAAAAGGGTGCTTGTGCACCCAAGAATTAGACTGAAATAAAGTATTAAAACAAATATTTAAAGATTTAAGAAAAATGATCAGATAAAAAGACGAGCTGAATCCATAGAGCCAATCCACTCTGTCCCAGGAAACACAGGCACAGAAGGATAACTCCAAAATGCACAACAATGAGGTTTATGGATTTCATAGGGGCAGCAAGGCAATTAAATCACGTATAAGGAAAAAGAAGTCAGGCTGGTTTCAGACTTCATTATGGCAACATTCAGTGCTAGGAGATAAGGAAGCAATACCTACATCCTCAAGACAAAAAAATGTCACCCAAGAATTTTATAGTCTGTCAAACTTTTTCAGGATAAAGGCAACAAACATTTTTGAACATGAAAAGCTCATCAGAGACTATAATTTCCATAAATTCTTCTTGAAGAAACTACTGAAGCAGGATCTTCACAAGATGAGATCACAAGATGAAATCTAAAACGAAATGATCCAGGGGAAACGCTTTGGTGAAAGGGATTCTGAACCTGTTTAACTGTAGGACTGGGACGAAAACAATGTGGGGATTATGGTCACAGCAGAACGGATGATTTTACAAACACAGTAACGTGGGAATGGTAGAATTAACAAAACTAGGGATGGAAAGGGAAAGAAAAGAGGGGGCATTTAAACTCACTGGTTTCCTCATCTGTTATACACAGGGATTGAAATATCTCATTTAAAACTGATTAAAAAATCAAGTAATAGAGGTATGTATAAGCATATTTAATGAAAAAAAAACAAATACTAAAGAAAGATGAAATCATTTGACATTGAGTGCAGAGAAGGAGAAGGGGTAAAGAAAAAAGAGGAAAAGTGCTGTGTTTCATTGTTCAGAACGGGGTCAACGGAAACAGTCTGGAGAAATAGAGCATCCTGTCAAGTTATCGTTGTAAAGGCAGCTGCTTGAATAAACATGCAAACCTTCCAAATGATCAGGAGAAACACACCTAGGACAACGGCAAAGCAAACACAAAGCACGCAATATAAGAATAGAGAAGGACTAAAAAGGCTGAAAACGTGGCATAAAATAACTCACATTCATGTTAGGGCTAAACTCATCTATTCCAAGAAAAGAGACTTTCAGATTGAATCACAAAGCAAAACTTGGTGCCCTATTCAAGGGATTTACTTAAGACAAAGGCTTCAGAAAAGATGAAAATAAAAGGGCCAAGGGATATTGGGCTAAAGCAAGCAAAATTCATCAGGCTTGTCGTCATAGCAGACAAGGTTAAATTCAGGGCAAAGGTCAAAAGGTTAAATGAGACAAGGAAGGTCACTTTATAATGAAAAGAGGGATATATAATATAAGAGGGCTATTTGTGCAGAAATACCATAGCATTGTCATTTATAAAGTAGGACTCCAGAGAAATAAGAAACACAGTAGTAGTGAAAGATTTTAATTTACTTCTCTCAGATTACATCAGGTCAAAATACATCTAAGGATATGGAAGACCTACATAATATAGTTAATAAGTTATATCTCATTGATACATATCAACATTCTTAGGCCAAAAACAGAGACTATGCATTTTCCTTGAGTGCCCTTAAAACATTCACAAAAATTGACCCTATTTAGGCTGCAAATGAAAACTCAAATATTAAAAAAATATAAAGTAGTACAGGCAACATTGATTTCTGATCTCTGATCACAATGAAATAAAACTAAACATTAATAACAAAATCAGAAACAAAAGACCCTAACGCCTGGAATTTTAAAAACTCTCATACTCTTGCTTCAGATTAAAAAACTCTACATCAGTGGTGGTCATTTTGTAATATATAAAAATACTGAATCACTATGTTTTACACATGAAACTAATATAATATTGTAAGTCAGCTTTACTTCAATTAAAAAAACATTCTACATCAAAAACAAGTCAAAACCAAAATTTTAAAATATTTACAAAATAGCAATCATGGAGATACATCAGAAATTATGGGCTATATCTAAGATAGTACATATCTGTATCTAAAGGCTGGGTCTTAACCTTAAACACTTACATTTACGAAAAGAACTGAAAAATTAAGCATCCAACTCAAGAGGTTAGAAAAAGAGCAACAAAAATACCCCTGAAGAAATTAAAAAAAAAAAAAACTAGTAAAGATAAAAGCAGAAATTAATGAATTAGGAAACAATAGTAACAAAAAATGATAGAACTAAAAAATAAATCTAAGAGCTGATTCTTTGAAAAGAAAAATACAATTTTAAACTGTAACATAAGAAAGCGAAAATATACAAAATAAGAAATTAGGGGGAAGTTAAAAAGTTCCCAAGAGAGGGACTTCCCTAGTGGCGCAATGGTTAAGAATCTGCCTGCCAATGCAGGGGACACAGGTTCGAGCCGTGGTCTGGGAAACAACTACTGAGCTTGCACTCTAGAGCCTGCGAGCCACAACTACTGAGCCTGTGTGTGACAACTGCTGAAGCCCCCGTGCCCTAGAGCCCGTGCTCCGCAACAAGAGAAGCCACCACAATGAGAAGCCCATGCACCGCAATGAACAGTAGCCCCCGCGTGCCGCAACTAGAAAAAGCCTGTGCGCAGCAACGGAGACCCAACGCAGCCAAAAAATAAATAAATTTATTTTAAAAAGAAGTTCCCAAGAGAATGCTTTGCTCCGCTTTACGGAAATACACTTGGAAATCTGGATGAACCGGACAATTTGTTTTGAGGAAACTATAATTTATCAAAACTAACTCTATAAGAGTTTTAAAAATCTAAATTGTGAAATTACCACAGAAGAAATAAAGAAGCTTGTTAAAGAGTTATTCATCCCGAGGAAAGCATCAGGCCCACACAGTTTCACCTGAAAAGTGATCAGACCGCAGAGAACAGAAAAATTTCATGCTACTTCAATTGTTCCAGAGTAAAAGCAAAGAACAAAAGTTTCCAAAGGTTGATTTGATCATAACCTTGATTCTGAAAACCAAACAGTATTAGACATTCAAAAAGAAAATTATAGCCCACTCTCACTTTTGAATATCAATGTAAAAATCCTAAAGTATTAGCAAACCGAATCAAGCCCCAATTTAAAAAATATATGATAGTAAGATTATGCCAGGAATGAAATAGGTTTTTTTTTTTTTTTTTTTTTTTAGAAATTCACGTTCTTTTATTTATTTATTTATGACTGTGTTGAGTCTTCGTTTCTGTGTGAGGGCTTTCTCTAGTTGTGGCAAGTGGGGACCACTCTTCATCGTGGTGCGCGGGCCTCTCACCATTGCGGCCTCTCTTGTTGCGGAGCACAGGCTCCAGACGCGCAGGCTCAGTAATTGTGGCTCACGGGCCCAGTTGCTCCGTGGCATGTGGGATCTTCCCAGACCAGGGCTCGAACCCGTGTCCCCTGCATTGGCAGGCAGATTCTCAACCACTGCGCCACCAGGGAAGCCCTGAAATAGGTTTTTTATTAGGAATTTATTGTAACTAAGACTCACCATTTCAGGGTGAGGAACTCTGCTGTCACAGGACTTGCTGAGACTACAGACACTGCCAGGATGAATGTCTCCCCCTCCCCCCTGCCACCTGCGAAGTGAGGCAAATTCTCTGGTCTTAAGGCTCAATCAACTTCCAAGATATAAGACATGACCCCACCCCTACGTCCCCCCATGCTCTGTATTTCTTGCTCCTGATCTAGCTCTCCCCTGCTCCCCTGCTCCAGACCCTCCCCTCTCCTCCCTCACACCTCTGCAAACCCACCTCCCAAACCCTTCCCATCCCAACCCAGAATCCCCTGGAATATCTGCCCCACAACCTGCAAATCCCTCTTTATCCTCAAGCACACCGGGTGCCTCCACTTTTCCATCTCTGCCTTGATGGAAACCGTCCTGAGAACACGTAAGGACACCTGAGCCTGCTCTTCTCTACAGGGCCAGCCCACACCTCCCCCGGCACTCTTGTCCAGGCCTTCAACCCTTTGCCTCTACCACCCTCTCCCCTCCCCTTCCTGGTATCTCTCTACTTTCTTGCCGTGTGTGTCAGTGGTTTCCGTATCCACGTATGTGACCTTGGTCTCTCATTTACTCCACTCCTCCGCCCCAACCCCAGGCTGTGCAATTGACATAATGGTACTCAGGGACCCTGCCTCTCCCCCACCTTAGACATCCATCCTCACATCCTGACCTGGGCCTCCGTGACCATCCTATTCCCTTACCAGAAGCTCCTCTCTAGCTTGGTTTTTCAATGACTCCAGTAAGATAAATAAATCACTGACCTCCATCAGAGCTTCCAGTCTGTCTGACCCACTACTTCCTTCAGCCATTCAGCTTTCTCCCTCCTACTTCTTTTCTTGCTTAGTTTAGATTCAGCATCACACACACACACACACACACACACACACACGCACACCTGTCTGTCCTCACAGACAACTTCCTCTCTTCTTTCCTCAGGGCTTCTCAGCTTCAGCACTTTTGGCATTTGGGCCAGATCTTTCTTTGTTGGGGAGCCGTCCTGTGCCAACATTATATGCTGCAGCGTCCCTGGTCTCTACCCACTAGATGGCGGTGGCATCCCCAGTGTGACAACCACAGTGTATCCAGACGCAGCAAGTTCTCCTGGGTGCGGGTGGGGGGAAGGTGTGGGGACATATGGCCCCTGAGGACCTCTAGCCCTGGCTCATCCCTCTACTTGCCCTCAGACTCTGCCTGCCCGCTCACATACGTACAACTTCTTAGGAATCATACAGTGTGAGCTATCTTGTTCTTTCCTGTGTAGCCCACAGCCCCTCTTAACTGGATTCTTGTCCTAAATACTTCAACATCTTTAAACAACCCTCCCTCAGTAACACTTCCAGGGAACTCTCACACCGGCACCTGCCCTTCCCCTCCCCTCACGTCTTGACGGGTTGGCATTTTCCTTGCTCCCTTCCTCCTCTTCCGATCCTCCCTCAAGTATGACTAAGTGTCCTGCCATTCGGCCCCTTCGGCTTCCGCTAAGGTCTTAGGTGACTTCTGCGTCGATGAATGCAGTGGACACGAGGCGCCCCGGAGCAGAACCAGAAGTGGGTAGTGGGGATCCCGAGTCCGGTGTTGACCCTGATGAGTCTGAGTCTCTCAGACGCATCCTCGAGGAGATGCTGGGTGGACACTGAGACTTGCCGGCGGGAGGGCGAGGGGCGGTCTGGGCCGGCAGGGCACCTGGGGACGTATGGGTGTGTGTGTGCTATGTCTGTAACTGATGCCATAGGTGAGATGAGGTCCCTTGGCGGGGGTGGGGGTGGGGGGATCGGGGGAATGTAGAGCAGTTGTTCTCAAACCTGAGGAAACTTCAGAATCACTTGAAGGGCTTGCAAAAGGCAGATTGCTGCCCCTCCCCCTAGAGTTTTCAATGCAGCAAACCCTGCGTAGCCTCAGGGGGAGGGAGAGTTTGCGTTTCCACCAGGTCCCCAGGCGATGCTGAAGCTGCTGGTCGGGTACCACGCTTGGCGGTCCGGGCACCGAGCTGGGCGGTCTGGGTACCACGCTGAGCGGTCCGGGTACCGAGCTTGGCGGTCCAAGTACCGCGCTGGTCGGCCCGGGCACAGAGCTTGGGGGTCCACGTACCACGCCGGGCGGCCCGGGCACTGCGCGGGCGGGAGACGGCGCAGGGCCGCGGGACCACAACTCCCAGGCTGCCCCGCGCTGCTCGCTCGCTCCCCCTGCCGGCGCCTCCGGGTCGCCGCTTGGTGGCGGGGGCCCCGTCAGGGAGTCCGGGAGCGAGCGCGCGAGCCGCGGCGGCTGCGGGCTGCAGAGCCGAGCTGGCCGGTGAGTAGGGGCCACGCCGACCGCCCATTCCTCACGCCTGAGCGGCGTCGTTTACGCGGGCTGCGTGTCCGGGTCCGGAGTGCGGGGTCCGGGATGCGGGGTCCGGCGCGGGGCGCGGGGCTGCCCGTCACTGAGGCGGCGTCCTGCCCGCCCAGTCGAGTGCCGGGACCCGTGTCGCGGGTGGCGCGGCAGGTGGCCGGCCTCCCCTCCGGGCCGGGGGTGTCCGGGAGCGCAGGACGGAGGCCGGTGCCGCGGGCACTGGGCCACGGAGGTGCCCGCGGCCCGGCGCGCGGCGGCCCCGCAGGAGCTGTCCTGAGTGCTGCGTGGCGGGGGCCGGCCGGCCCGTGGAATCCCGGCTCCGCGGAGCCGTGGGCACCGTTGCGCTGGCGGGGCCCGCGCGGCGCACCTGGAGCCCGGGCGCCGTTTGGATGCCCGGTGGCCCGGGATGCGCAGCCTGTCAGGAGCGCAGCGGGGACGCCTCCTCCTGCGCATACTGGAAGCACAGTTAGTTTTAGATGCTTTCTTTCTTTTCTTTTTAAAGGAAGTTGGACCCTGAATACCTCATTTTTCTTTTGTGGGCGCTGCATTTGCCAGCAGGTAAGTTTATATAATAAGCGGTGTACGGTTAGAAAGACGCGTTCCGGGGAAGCTGCTCTCCCTTGCCCTCTATCGGGAGAATTTCGCGGACTGGTCGACACGCTTATCCATTAGCAGCTGCGGGCGCTGCAGGCAGCAGATAAAGTCCCGTGGAGTCGACACAAGTCAACCAACCCTTCCGAGCAAATTTTGGTTTCAGAAGATTTTTGTCATCTAGTTTCAAACAAGATGTTGTTTCATTTAAGACGTGGTGGGGGGAGCAAAACCTGTCAACCCTGATGCCTTAACTCTACAGCAAATGGCTTTGTACGATAAACTCGCAAAGCAAGCCTGTTTAATTTGGTGCCCCAAACTAGATCTGAAGCCTCCACGCTGAGCTCTGTTTTAATAGTTTTTCAAGTTGATGTGTCTGCCTGTGGTGCGTAATCTTTTCTTCTGTTAAGAAGCAACAGATGTTTCTTTCTAACGTTTGTGCTCATTCCTTGTTTTCTATGGACCACCTTCTCCACAGTGTGGACTATTAAGGGTAAAAGAGGACATTTTTGTCTTGGGCTTCGTTTTCGGGGAATGTTCCCAGTGTATCTTCACTAAGTATCTTCTTTATCAGATTAAGTAAGTTTCTGTTTTGTTGATTTTCTCCCCAAATGCTTTTGTATAGCATGTATTGAGATGACTATGTAGTTTTCTTCTTAACATTATTAAACATAGGTGATTATTCTGCTAGCTTTTCTGTGTCTAAAATCCTGGGATAATTTAAAATGCACGTCTCGATTGTTTGATAGATTCACTTAGCTAACATTTTATTTAGGATTCTGGTATCTATATTTGTAATAGATTAGTATATATTTTTTCACCCTCCTCCCATTTTTGTCTGAGCTCATAATCAAGGTTATGCTGTCCTCACTGATTAAGTGGGGAAACTTTCCATTATTTTCTATGCTTTGAAGCAGAAGAACGATCTGCACCTTGAAGTGTGGCACAATCTGACTGCAGACCGCCTGGGCTGCTGGTGTTTTTTTGTTTTTGTTTTTAAAGAAGTTGGTATCAGTATTGAACTACCTTTTCATTTTTTCCACGATCATTGACTTTTCTCAGGTTTTCTATCTCCAAAGTCAACCTAATACTTTATATCTTCCTGGAAAATCATTAACATTGTTGATATTTAATATATTTTAACATAATGTTGTGTACAGTTGTCTGTTGCAAGCAAAAAAGTCTTTCATATCTGTGGTGCACTCTTTTTCTTGTTCATACGTGTGTGTGCGTGTGTGTACGTGTGTGTGTGCATGTCTGCCTTTTCTCTTTTTTAATTGGTCAGACTTGCTTAATGCTTGCTTACTTTATTAGTCTTTCCAAAGAACCAGATTTTGGATTTATTGATTAATCCTATTCATTTTTCTTTTTATATGTCATTAATTTCTGTTCTTTTTCTTTCTACTCAATTTGAGTTTATTTTACTCAAATTCTAGCCTTTGAATCGAAAGATTAGATCATTTATGTAATCAATCTCCTTCTGATGGAGGCAAGGGCCTCTAATTCCTGTCGACTCCCATCTGGCCTTTGCTCTATTTTTAATTTAACCCTTCAAATCAGACATTATTGCTGTTATTATTATTTTCTAGGTTAATATTAAACTTATCTACCTGTTTACCATTGTCTTCACTCTTCATTCCTTCTTGATCACAGATACTCTTCTTTGGATCACTTTCCTTCTCCCTGAACTACATTCTTTAGAAGTTCCATCAGTGATAACACATTTTTCTGTTTTTATAATATCTGAAAATTCCTTTAATTTTGTCCACATTTTTGAATTTTGACTTCACCAGGTTTCTCTAACCTATTGATTCCAAAGTTTTATGTATATATATATATATAATATATATATATTTTTCTAGTATTTTTAAAAGATACTTTGTAGCCGGAAGGTCTGGGGACTTCAATTCTGCTATATTGCTGAAAGATGAAAAACAAATTAATTTGTAGTCTAACAAACTGTCGGTTTTAGTGACTTTTCCCTGTACAAAGTTATATGTTCATCTCAAATTTATTAATTATAACTAATATTGTCTGTACACTTATTTTTTCTGTTTGACCTATTGATTCTGAGAGTTGTGTTAAAGACTTCCACTATGATTCCTAGTTCTATTAGTTTTTGCAATATTATATACATTTACAGGCCAGCCCTAAGCAAACGGGCTGTGTGCACTTCTGCTGAGTTTATGTCTAGAAGTGGAATTGCTTGGTCATAGGGTGTGCATATGCTCAGTTTTTGTAGATACTGCCAAACAGTTTTCAACAGTGGTTGCATCAACTTATGTACCCAAGAAGCATACGTGGTCGCCACACATCCTTGCCAACTCCTGGTAATTTCTTTTTTATTTTAGTCATTCTGGTGGGTATCACATTGTGGTTTTAACTTGGATTTCCCTGATGACAGATGAAATTGAGCTCTTTTGGTATCCTTAAGTTTTCACACATATCTAAACATTTTTTTCTCTTGATGTTTAAAGATAATCTGCATATATGAGATTTTTTGGGGTTTTGTACTTTATGCATCAGCAGTCATAAGTTTTACTGATTATTTGCTCATCATTGATTGTTTTATCTCTTGTTTTCCTCCTTTTTGGATTCATTATTTGTTTCGATTGAATGAGTCCTTAAGTAAATTTTTTCCCCCAGAGATTCTATGGGTGGTAAACTTTCTGAGCCTTCACATGTTTAAAAAATATATTTTTTTTAATTTTTTAAAAAAGGTTTTTTTAAAAATTTATTTATTTTGGGGTGTGTTGGGTCTTCGTTTCTGTGCGAGGGCTTTCTCCAGTTCCAGCGAGCGGGGTCCACTCTTCATCGCGGTGCGCGGGCCTCTCACTGTCGCGGCCTCTTGTTGCGGAGCACAGGCTCCAGACGCTCAGGCTCAGTAGTTGTGGCTCACGGGCCCAGTTGCTCCGCGGCATGTGGGATCTCCCCAGACCAGGGCTCGAACCCGCGTCCCCTGCATTGGCAGGCAGATTCTCAACCACTGCGCCACCAGGGAAGCCCTAAAAAATATTTTTAAATTTTGCTGTTCCACGTGAATACTCTTGACTAGGTATAGGATTCTAGGTTAAAAAATTTCTGAATTTTGAAGATAATTCTCCATTACCTGCTGGCATGGCATCTAATGTGGTTGATAAGTCTATGCCGCCTGATTCCTATTTCTTTGTAGTTAAACTGTTTATTTCTCTGAAGCTCTACAATTTTTTCTTTTTCTCTAGTGTTCTAAAATTTCAGCACTGTTTGTCTAGGGGTGGATTTCTCTTGTTCTTCCTGCTCGGTTCTCTGTGGTCCCTTTCATTCTATAGATTAATACATTTATTTGGCCCTGGGGAAGTTTGAGGAGTTCCTCATGTCCTCCATTCTCTTTATTTTCTGCTTCTGGAATTACTGCTAAATGGGGTATTAGAATATCTTAATTTATCTTTCAAGTTTCTTGACTTTTCTCTCAAATGTTATGTCTCTTTATCTCTGTGGACGGTATTCTGGGAGATTTCCCTAATCTAGTGTTTAGCTTTGTCCAGTCAACTCTTTAGCCGATCTGTTGAGTGTTTTAAGTATTGTTTATCATATATTTAATTTTCAAGGTTTCTACTTTTTTACATTTAATGTTTGGAATAGATAAGATATTCAGTGTTCAAAAATTATGCTGTATTAAAAGGTCTCCCCATCACCCTATCCGCCCCTACCCAGTTCTCCCTCACCCCACAAGTGGGTAACCATTGTTATTAGTTTCTTACGTATCCCTCCAGAGTCTCTTTATGTAAATATAAGCAAATATGAATTAGATTCCTGATTCCTACTTTTTCTTTTGCACAAATAGTACTACCCTTGGACCTGCTTTTTTGTTTTTTGGCCGCACCCCATGGCTTGCGGGATCTTAGTTCCCAGACCAGGTATCGAACCTGGGCCCCAGCAATGAGAGCGCCGAGCCCTAACCACTGGACCGCCAGGGGATTCTCTTGACCCTGCTTTTTAATCTCACAACGTGCAGTAGAGATCTTCACCCATCAGCTGGCTCTTGCTTTTGCAGATAGAGTCTCCCCTCAGTCTTTCCAAGGACATTTAATAATTTCTTCTACATGCTTTATTATCTCCTTCTTCTGGTATATGTTCTCCTGTTGGCTTGGTGTCCCCATTTTCATGACGCTGAGTAAACACGTGGGGTGCCTTTCTTTGAGTGTGAGGACTCCTGTTTCCCTATCTCTTTGCTGCCCCTGGTGACTGCTGGCGAGCTGTGACGCGCTGCCGGGTGGCGTGTGTGGCCCCGGGGAGGGGCTCATGTTGTGACCGCTCAGTGTGTGTGTGGGGAAGCATCCGGGGCCCTGGCCATCCCAGCCGCTGAGCCCCGGTTCATCTCCTGGTCAGATCCCATCCCTGCCCCTCTTTCTCTCTGCTGATTTGGAGCCTGAAACCTGTTGCCATTTGCCCCCTGCATGATGGCCTCCTCCCAGGCTTGTGCTGGGCTGGGGTTCACTTAGGCAGTCTGATCCTGAGAACTCTCCACCTTTCAGAAGTGTCTTAGATGCTTTAGTTGGCCAGTGGCCCTGTTTCTTGTTTTCCAGGTCTCTTATTGATTTAGTGGTTTAAAAATATTTCTGTTGTTCCAAAGAATTTTAGGGTACCTGGAAGGCAGAAGTATGTGTTTAGTTCACTTTCTTGGTCCGATCTCCAATATTTCTTTTATCTTCAACTTATTTCTGTGTCAGGGGTCCACTAGACCACCCCCAGATTTAGTGATTCCCTAGGAGGTCTCATGGGACTCAACACATTGTCATCTTCATGGCTGCGGTTTATCACAGTGAAAGGATACAAAGCGAGATCAGCAAAGGGAAAAGCCCCATGGGGTCAAGTCCAGGGGACCAGGCACAGGCTTCCAAAAGTCCTCTCCTGGCTGAGTGACACGGTGACGAGTTGTGAGAACACAGGTGAGGCGCCGTCCACCAGGAAGCTGTCCGGAGACTCGGCACCAGGGTCCTTCTCTGGGGGCTGGTCACACGGGCGTCCTCGGTCTAGCACCTATCCAAACTCCAGACTCCCGGAAGGAAAGCAGGTGTTCGGCATAAACCACCGTGTTTGCACAAACAATTTAGGAGTAATAAGAGCCTCTCTTATCAGTCCTACAAATGTCAGGAAGTAAAATCCGAGTTCCCAGATGCCAGCCAAGGGCCAACCCGGCAAGCAGACCTTTTCTCAGAAGAGCTGTCTCAGGCCTGCTCTGTTAACCCTTTTTTGTAAAGTGTGCCTCCTGTTTTCCACAGAAAAAGATGGATACCATACCTGGAACTGACTTCTCCCATCCAGCTTACCAAGTGCTTTTTGCCCTCTCTCTGGAGAGAGCAGCATTTTTTGAGTATTAAGATGCAGTGATGGGTAAAGAACTGTTTCCTGACTTTGGAAGAAGCCAAAGTATGGCACGTGCCAAGCAGCCCTGAGGGGCAGAGCATGGGGTGACTGTTAAATTATTGGTTCTCTTGTTGGTCTTTGGTCACTGCAGGGCAACTGGTGGCTCATCGTGAACACGGCAGTCCCCAGTGTCATGCATACCTTTTCCATGGTCCATTCTGGTCACCCCGTCCATGGCAGGCTCTGCTGCCCAAACTCTGGCCCTGGCTCTGCTCATGGGGCATTTCATCTCTTACTTCTCTTCCGTGGCCGTGTTCAGTGGCTTTTGTTGCTTCACTTTGTGTCTAAGTTTAATCTCCCACAAGATTGAGAATTCCCTGAGGATCAAGCAGCAAATCACATGTAGCTATGGACCCAGAGCCTCCCTGCCAGGGTGACTGCTTACGTTGGTCCCTGTTAGCCCCGCTTGAAGGAACAGCTGTGTTGCCGACCAGGGTTCTTGGCCTCCTTAATTAATAGAAATTGACCAGAGGCCAGACGAGAAATTCAGGCCAGGCTTTATTGGGGCCCCTGCTGCAGCCGGGGGGGAGCGAGAACAAACAACAGGTTCCCTTGCTTGCTTACTCCCTGAGGCGGGGCGAGCTTGTTCCTTATATGGGGTGAGGGTAGGGGTGTGTCCAGGTGACAGGCCAGAGGGGTGGCTTAGCTGTTCTGCCCACCCCTTAGGTGGTGTTGTGTGCAGGGGGTATGCGCAGTTCCCTGCTTTTGCTCCCGACACCCTGTTTTCGCTCCAGGCTCTTCGAAAGTGGAGGTGGGTTTTTTGGTCTCTTTGTATCTTTGGGGTCCAGAATTTGCCCCAACTGAGCATTCGTGCAGTTATTTTTAGTCCCATATAGTTTCTTTGTATTTTGTTGCTCCAGGAGAGGTGTGTCCAGGGGCAAGCATTGCAGCACTGCCGCAAAGGGTCCCAGGTCCCAGCCTGTCTCAGCTACAAGGACACAGGAGGCTGTCTCTTCTTCATCCTATTCCCTGCTCACCACGTTGCTGACGTGTGTTCTGTGCTGAGGATGGTGATGTAAAGCGCCAAGCTGACATTAACAGCCTGCGTTGTCTGAGTTCTGTCTTCCCAAGCAGCAGATGGTATAATGAACTGTCTTCGCTGGAAAGGCTTTTTGAGGTCATTGAACCTGCGTGTGGACTTAGATTGTCAAATCTTTTCTGACTCTACGGGCTGTGTCTAGTTGTAGACCTCATTCCTCCCTCTCCCCATGGTTTTAGACCTCAGGTGTGGGGGATTGAATTAATCACATGCTCATTCTTAGCACTTCATCATCCTTGGTCCGTCCAAGCCCCTCTCTTGTTTTGTGTGATTGTTCATGCTTTTGTTGGTTCATTTATAATTCATTCCTTCTTCTTCTGTGTACCCCACTCTCTCATTCTCTTCCCCCCATAGCCGACTATTCTAATGTGTTTAATACATATGCTTTTGTTGTATGTATTCTTTTTTTTTTTTTTAGTGTCAATTGTGGTTTTATTTGTGGTTGTATGGCCCAAATGTAACTGTCAATTTATTCACTATCTTGACTTCATTAGATAATGTGCTTACATCTTCCCAAAATATTTGCATTTGAATGAAAGTCTCTTCCCTACCAAATATTTCCATGTCGTCTTTTATGTATTCCTAAGAATGTGTACTGTTTTGTGTGCATGTTTTTTCATATTTTTTTAAATTTGTGTGCATGTATTTTTTTCTTTATTTATTTTTAACTTTTTATTTTATATTGGAGTGTAGTCGATTAATGATGTTGCGATAGTTCCAGGTGCACAGCAAAGGGACTCAGCCATACATGTGCATGTATCCATTCTCCCCCAAACTCCCCTCCCATCCAGGCTATGTGTGCAAGTATTTTTAATTTACATAAATGGTGTCACCTTATAGCTCTTCCTAGTGTTATCACTCACCGCCATGTTTCTGTGACTCATCCCTGTTGCTATGGTGACTATCTGGTTTGTGTATCCACCACATCCTGCCTATCTCTCTCCTGGTGATGGACGCCCACATTGATTCCTATGCCCAGACACTACAAACAATGCTGAAGGAACCTCTTGTACTTGTCCCATTTGGACTTCTGGGAGCATCTCTCTGGGATTCAGGCCAGGAGCAGAACTGCCTGCTCATAACGTGTGCCTATACTTAATAGAACCGAGTACCACCGGTTGCTCTTGAAAGAGGCTGCACCATCCTACATTCCCCCCCTCCCCCCAGCAATGCACAGGATTCCAAAGATCTTTATCTCTGCAAACACTTGGCGTTGGCCAGCTTTCTAATTTTTAGCAGCCTTACTCTTTTTATTTACATTTCTCTGGTTACTACTGACTGAGTTTGAGAATATCTTTATATATGCTTGCTGCCTTGTTGCATTTCCTGTAACATAAGTTGCCTGTTCCTGCTCTTTCCCCATTTTTCTTTCTTTCTTTTTTTTCTTTTGGGCTGCGCCACTCGGCTTGTGGGATCTTGGTTCCCCGACCAGGGATCAATCCTGGGCCCACAGCAGTGAAAGTCCGAGTCTTAACCACTGGATCGCCAGGGAATTCCCTCCCGCCCCCCATTTTTCTTTTTTTTCTTTTAAATTTATTTATTTATTTGGCTACGTTGGGTCTTCGTTGCTGCGTGTGGGCTTTCTGTAGTTGCGGCGAGCGGGGGCTACTCTTCGTTGTGGTGCCCGGGCTTCTCATTGTGGTGGCTTCTTCTTGTTGTGGAGCACAGGCTCTAGGCACGCGGGCTTCAGTAGTTGTGGCGCGTGGGCTCAGTAGTTGTGGCTTGCGGGCTCTAGAGCGCAGGCTCGGTAGTTGTGGTGCACGGGCTTAGTTGCTCCGAGGCATGTGGGATCCTCCCAGACCAGGGCTCGAACCCATGTCCCCTGCATTGGCAGGCAGACTCTCAACCACTGCGCCACCAGGGAAGTCCCGCGCCCCCCAGTTTCGACTGGGATTTCTGACTAGAATATTTTAGACATTAGCCACTTGTTGATTTTTAGATGATGCAAATGGTTTCTCCTGATATGTAATGTGTCCATTCACTTTGTCGTTGGTATCTTTGTTGAGTAGAAATCCTTAATTCTGTAATCCAAATAACCAATTTGGGGAGTAGAGGAGGGAAGGATTGGGAGTTTGGGATAAGCAGAGGCAAACTGTTATATATAGGAGGGATAAACAACGAGGTCCTACTGTATAGCACAGGGAACTATATTCAATATCCTGTGATAAACCATCATGGAAAAGAATATGAAAAAGAATATATATATTTATGTATAACTGAGTCACTTTGCTGTACAGAATTAACACAACATTCAACTGTACTTCAAAAAAAAAAAATTTGCCTCCAGATCCCAAGATAAATGCCTATGTTTGTTGATTGACAACATTTTAATAATCAAGACATTTTTCCACGTAAAAATCCAGATTTCTAGCCTCTGTTGAATCAGTCATGCTTCGATGTTGGCTAGGGTAACCGAGTGGTGGGCTGTCCCCCACCTGGCTCACCTTACTCGTTCTCGTGACCTCTCGGTCGTGTGGTCTTTTGAGCTCATGACCAGCCCCTGCTGTGTGTGGAGCGACACCTTGAAATAAACAAGCGTGGTGGTAGTGAGTGTGCACGAGGGTGTTAAGTGAACTCGATAAGAGGGTGAAGTGGGCGTGGAGCTGGGAGCACAGTGTGGTTGCCGTCTTCACGACGTCCAACGAGTGTCAGTGTAGGAACAGAAAACCTATTGCATTGCCCACCATCTTTCAGCAGTAGTAGCTCATTCTTTTCAACCTTTCCTGGGTTGTTTCTTGTTTTTATTTATTTATTTATTTATTTATTTATTTATTATTTTTGGCTGTGTTGGGTCTTCGTTTCTGTGTGAGGGCTTTCTCTAGTTGTGGCGGCAAGCGGGGGCCACTCTTCATCGCGGTGCACGGGCCTCTCACTATCGCGGCCTCTCTTGTTGTGGAGCACAGGCTCCAGACGCGCAGGCTCAGTAGTTGTGGCTCGCGGGCTCTAGAGCGCAGGCTCAGTAGTTGTGGCGCATGGGCTCAGTTGCTCCGCAGCATGTGGGATCTTCCCGGACCAGGGCTCGAACCCGTGTCCCCTGCATTGGCAGGCAGATTCTCAACCACTGCGCCACCAGGGAAGCCCTGTTGTTTTGATGCATAAAAAAAAGAAAGTCCGTGGCTTAGTGGAGTCCGCATATGAGTGGAGGCTCCAAACCAGGGGTCTAAAACCTTGTTCTGTAAAGAGCCAGATAGAAAATATTTTGGGCTTTTCGGGGTCATACACGCTCTCACAGCCACTCTGCTCCTGCCCTGTTGGCTCAGATGCAGCCGTAGACAGTATGTGAATAAATGTGGTCCGTTCGTTCGGTCCAGACTTGACCCACAGACTATCGTTTCCTCACTTAATGTTTTCTTCCTTCTGTTGTTTCTAAGGTGCACGGTTATAACATTCACCTAATCACTACATAGCAGGTACCTACTGTGTGCCAGTGCTGAGATTATAGTGATGGATGAGGCACAAGTTCAGTCTTTAAGCTTGAGGTCTGGGTGGGGAGACAGACAAGGGAGGATGACAGGCCAGGACTGGGTGAGCCCAGATCGGGCATCGGGGTTTAAGGTAGGGCATATCAGGGAAGACTTTCTGTAAGAAGGAGGCATCAGAAATGAGCGGGGAGAGGAATTAGGCAAGACAGGGGCAGGGCCTTTTTGTACTTCATCTACAAATCCAAGAGGCGAGAGTTTTGCTCAGCATAGCTGGGAAGCATAGATGTGGGTTTTGTGGTGGCAAGGAGCGGGACTCAGGGTGGACGTAGTAGGGCTGGTAACCAGCCAAAAAGTGGGAAGCAGGAATGACAAGACAGAGACTGGGTAAAAATCCCACACACACAGTTACGTGTGCTTGAATTATCAAAGGTTGATGGTGTGTCAGAAAATAAGAAAACACAGAACGTTAATTTCACGAAGTTAAAATAACCCTGATGGAGTACAGTGCAAGCCCACAAAAGTAAAGTGTAGACCAAGCTTACATATGGATGTATGCAAATATCCTAAATAAAATAGCAAAATGAATTCAGCAGAATTTAAAGAGGAGTACATTTTTCCAAGTAAGTTTTATTCTGGGAATTGAAGAATGCTTTGATATTAGGACATAAGTTAGTTTAATTTATTGTGTAAGTAATAAAAGGGGAAAGCTGTGTAATCACCTTGAGAGAAACTGAAAAAGCACTTCATGGAATTTGACGCTGAACATTGTGCTTCCTTGAAAAGCTTTCACTGCCCTGCCTTCAGGTGTGCGGTCTCCCTGCCTAACTTCCTCACCTTTTTGTTTCTCTGGCACACCTCTGCTCTTCATTTCTTTACGTTTTCCTTCTTCATGTCCTTTGTGACCCTTTCCTGTGTCCTCGGTGTGGAATAAGTTATTCTCTTCTCCCTGGTGCAGGGAACACTATTCAGACCTCCCATCGTGCATTTCAGTTGTGATTCTTAGCCTCTCTCAATACTTAGCTGATTTCCTTCTGCTGGAGCCTGGTCCTGTGGTGGGCACTGCACATACGGAGCTAAGTTAGATGATGCTGGTCACTTGCCTTTTCGCCCTCAGGCTGGTTCCCGCTGCTCCCCTGGCCTCTGCCGCTGGCTAAGGGTGCGAGTAGGAGGCGGGGAGGTGAGAGGAGGGTGGAAGCCAGGGGATTTCTCCCCCGTTTGCTGCCTTGGACAGTGTCTCAGGGGTGGTTCCAGCTCCAGCTGAGTGACAGTGGCCTCTGGCCTTTGTCCCACCTCCTTCCCTTGTCCCTCCAGCCTTATTAAACATGCTGGAGGGGTCCCGCTGTTGGGAATCTCTGGGTCGGCTCGCCACCCGACTTGGCATTTTAGCCCTTCCCCAGACCTTGTGGCCAGTTCCCATATTAGGTTCCCTCTACTGAGCTACCGCTCTTGAATTCTGTTTTCCTGATTGGACCCTGCCCAGTGTAGACAAGAACCCTGCTTCTGGGTGCCCACAATCTTATAGGACAAACAGACATTAAAACGACTCTGATTTTTGTGTGTCCAATGCTCCTTCTTGCCTTCTTCCCGGAAGTAGACCTCACCCCGGGCACAAGCATTGGCCGTGACCCAGACTGAGACCATCGTAGGACTTCACACTCCTTGTTCACAGAGACTTTTCCAAGGATAACCATGTCTCCAAACCAGGTTAATCCCTTTCTTTTGAGTTGCTGGAGATGGAGCTGGTGGGGCCAGAGCCCCCTTCGCTCTCGGGGGTCATAGGATGCGTGAGCTCTGCGGGAGGTTGGTCTTTGGGTGTTTTTTGATTTTTCCTTTTTAAATGTATGAGCTTGGTCTTTGTTTGGTTCAGTGTGTGTCTCCAGTGCATAGTGAGTGCCCGGTCAACATCATTTCGTAAAATCTAAGTTGCCATCCATTTTCAAACAATTATTTTGTGTTCCACTAAAAAAGAAAAAAAAAATACTGTCAATTAAACTGTGATGTAATTTTTTTTTATAAGGTTTGTTGTTTTTTTTTTAATTTTTAAAAAATTAATTAATTTATTTATTTTTGGCTGTGTTGGGTCTTCATTTCTGTGCGAGGGCTTTATCTAGTTGCGGCAAGCGGGGGCCACTCTCCATCGCGGTGCGCGGGCCTCTCACTATTGCGGCCTCTCTCGTTGCGGAGCACAGGCTCCAGACGCGCAGGCTCAGTAGTTGTGGCTCACGGGCCCAGTCGCTCCGCGGCATGTGGGATCTTCCCAGACCAGGGCTCGAACCTGTGTCCCCTGCATTAGCAGGCAGACTCTCAACCACTGTGCCACCAGGGAAGCCTTTAATGTTTTTTATTATGTGCACTTTTTATTTTAGGCTTATTAAAAGGTCTTTTAGATGTATTTAAGACATCAATTCATGTTCTACAGTGTTCTTGTTTGTATACAGAAAGGAAAGTGTAAATGAAGTGAGCTGCTTAGGACATTTCTAAAACCTCGTCTTCTGAGTCACTTTGACTCCAGGTCATTTGTCTGTGACTTTTTGCAGATGATGTCCCCTCTGCCATCAGGAACCCTGGTAACGTGTGGTTGTAAAACGGTTCCTCACTTGTCTTCAGGATTTTCTTTTGAGCTCGTGACACCCATTCTTCAAATTTGATGCTGGCCCTTCCTTGTCTCACCTGAAGGGATCAGAAGAAGGTGTTGATAAAGCAACCGGGACTCACCACTCCTTCGATTGCCCGTCTTGGTGTGCAGGCTGAGATATTGTAGGACTGCGGTCGTCTGTGAGGCCACCCGGAACGGAAGCCGAGTCACTGCGCTTTTGCAGGGAGCTTATCCTGTAACCGGCCGAGCAGTACTGACCGGCCAATGGCTACCGTAGGCGGCATATGCAGACTTCAGGGATGTTAAAATGTGTGTCTTAGAATCGACACTGTGGTATCTGCACAGTTAGTTAAGCGAAGGAACCTGGTGCTGCCTGAACCCATCCCCCACTGAGAGAGCGAAGGCAACTCGCAAAAGACGTGGGGAGTGGGTGTCCCCGGATCCAGTTGTTCCTTGGGCCGCGTCCACCCCTGCGCTTTCCACTGTTTATGTACGGAAGCAGGTCATCCCTCCCTCTTTCTCTGTGAAGCTAGTTCAGATTAGTTTCATGTCACTTGCAACCTAGAGAATCATGACTAATCCAGAAGCTTATAAAATGAGTGTAAACAGTGTGGCGTGTGCAGGAATTAAAGGAATATCAGGGCTCAGAAGTAGCATCAAGAAGAGAGAGACTCGCTGTGTCTGAGGGTTCCCTAAGGAGGAGGTGGTCAAGCTTTGACTCTTGAGTTTCCCAGGTGAGGCCGGACCCTCCTCTGGGGTGCTTCCCAAGGACCCCATGTACACTCGTGCTTCAAACTACTGGCCCCCACTGTCTTTCTCACCACTGTCTGTTTCCTAAGTCAGGAATCAAGGACCCAGTAGATACTTGTTGAACAAATGAATGAATGCGTTTTGAGGAAGGAAGAGAAATTGCTTGTAGACAGGGGTGGGAAAGGCGCTCCAGGAAGAGAAACGTGAAAGTGCAAAGGCAAACGGGCCTGGACGAGCAAGATGTGCTCTGGAAACTGCATGTAGGGAAGCTCTGGGAGGGGAGGCTCAGAGCTGACATGGTTGGAGGTGAGGCTGAGGGATGGGCAAAGGCTGGGGGATGGGGCTGATGTGTAAAGTAGGATACTTGGACCTTATTCCTTAGGCAGTGGGAACCATTGAAACATTAAAAACTTTTATTGTGGTAACATATACATAACATAAAATTTATCTTCTTAACCATTTTCAGCGTACAGCTCCACGGCATGAAGTACATGCACGTTGTTGTGCAACCATCACCACCCTCCATCTCCAAACTTTTTCATCTTCCTAAACTAAAATTCTGTCCCCATGAAACACCAACTCTTCATTTTCCTTTCCTCAGCCCCTGGTAACCACTCTTCTACTTTCTGTCCCTGTGAATTTGACTACTCTAGGTATCTTATAAGAACCACTGAAGTTTGGTGGTAACACGGTGGGTAAATAGATGTGCATTTTAGAACATTCACACGGGCCACGTTTTAGAGGATTGTCAAGAAGAGGAAGAGGCTGCTGAGTGTAGGGGAGCCAGTTGGGAACCTCGATGGTGTGTGAGCCAAGGCTTTCGCAGTGGGGATGACAAGAGAGGGCCTGGAACCCTCAGGGTCCTGGGTGTGGGGGTGGAAGTGCAGGAAGAGCTCGTTTTGACACCTTTTTTTGGCTTGGATACCGGCCATGATGGGGAATCCAAGAGGAACTTGGATGCCCAGGTTAGGATGGGTAGCAGAAGCATAGGTACCCTGTCCGTATCCCCTTCTTTTCACCGCTTCGGTGAACGTTGGCCTGACTCCCAGTGATTAGCACTTGCGTGTCTTTGCCCCGGGCTTTCTGGTGCCCACAGGTGCCCGCTTTGCTGCCCAGAACAACAGAGTGGAAGTGCCAGGGAATTAACACCCTCCCAACTCCCCAGAAACCCTCAGCCAAAGGTGATGGAGTTGGTGTATAACTACCCCAGCTCCCTGCACCTCCCCCCACTTTGGGACAACGCCAAGGAGCGTATTGTATATGCTGACGCCCAGAGTTGCCTGGTGGGGTTAAGCTTCAGGTACTCACGTGGTAATTTGCTCGATGAAGCACACTTTGTTGGCTGCCTATTCTTTTTCTTGTCTAATTGCCCTGACCAGAAGCTCCAGTACAATTTCACTAGAAGTGGCAGAGAAGACATCCTTGTATTCCTGATCTTAGGGGGAAAAAGCATCCAGTGTTTCACTGTTAAGAATGATGTTGCCTTGGGCTTCCCTGGTGGCGCAGTGGTTGAGAATCTGCCTGCTAATGCAGGGGACACGAGTTCGAGCCCTGGTCTGGGAAGATCCCACATGCCGTGGAGCAGCTGGGCCCGTGAGCCACAATTACTGAGCCTGCATGTCTGGAGCCTGTGCTCCACAACAAGAGAGGCCGCGATAGTGAGAGGCCCACGCACAGCAATGAAGAGTGGCTCCCACTTGCCACAACTAGAGAAAGCCCTCGCACAGAAACAAAGACCCAACATAGCCATAAATTAAAAATAAATAAATAAATTAAAAAAAAAAAAAAAAAAAAAAGAATGATGTTGCCTGTGGGTTTTTAGTAGACGCCTTTCTTCAGGTTGAGGACGTTCCTTTTTATTCCTAGCTTGTTGAGGGTTTTTTTATCAGGAAAGGGCGTTGGATTTTGTCACATGCTTTTTCTATGTCTATTGAGATGATTGTGTGATTTTTATTTATTCTATTCTATTAATTGATTTTTGGATGTTAAACCAACCTTGCATTCCTCAGATAAGTTCCGTTTGGTCATGGTATGCAATTTTTTTTATATGTTGCCGGATTTGGTTTACTAGTATTTCGTTGAGGATTTTTATATCCATATTCAGAGGAGATACTGGTCTGTAGTTTTCTGGTGATGTCTTTATCTGGTTTTGGTATCAGGAAAATATTGTTGTCATGAAATGAGTTGGAAAGTGTTCCTTCCTCTCTGTTTTTGGAACAGTTTGTGAAGAATTGATATTAATTATTATTTAAATGTGTAGTAGAATTCAACATTGAAGTCTTCTGGGCCTGGGCTTTTCTTTGTGGGTAGTTTTTTTTTTTTTAGTAGATCTTTATTGATAATTGCTTCACAATACTGTGTTAGTTTCTGTTGTACAACAGAGTGAATTAGCCATATGCATACATATGTCCCCATATCCCCTCCCTCTTGAGCCTCCCTCCCATCCTCCCTATCCCACCTCTCTAGGTCATCGCAAAGCACGGAGCTGAGAGGGTAGTTTTTTAAGTTACTAATTCAGCCTCTTCACTGTCACCAGTATAGTTGTTTCTGTTATCCCTTCATTGCTTTCTTTTGCATTGAGTGCTCTCTAATATAACATTTCAGTGGGCTGAATAGTCTCCCCCCTACTTCACGTTCACTTAGAACCTCAGAATATGACCTTATTTGGAAATAGGGTCTTTGTAGATGTAACTAGTTGGGGATCCTGAGATGATATCATCCGGTATTTAGGGTGGGCCCTAAATCCAAATGACTGGTGTCCTTATGAGAAGAGAAGAGGACACACAGAGGCACACAGAAAGCAGTCCACCCAAAGTCAGCAGAGATGCAGCTACAAGCTGAGGAACACCTAGGATCACTTTGACCCACCAGCACCTGGAAGACACAAGGAAAGGTTCTTTCCTAGAGTCTTCAGAGGGAGGAGACACCTTGATTTCAGACTTCTAGACTCCAGAACTGGGAGAGAAGACATTTCTGTTGTTTTAAGCCACTTAATTTGTGGTAATTTATTCCTGTAGACCTAGGAAACGAATACAAACCTTTTATTTCCTTTAGTGATTTTTTCCCCCCACCATATCTGAGTTATGTTCTTTGTTGTTGCTGTAGGGCATACCATGTATATCTTATCAGAATCTACTACAGATTTTTACGAACTTAATTCCAGTGAGTTATAGAAATGTTATTGCTATATAGCTCTATTTCCTTTGCTCCCCGTTTGTGGTATTACAGATTATATCTATTAATATTGCAAACCTGACCATACATTGTTATAATTATCATCTTAACCATCTACAGTGATTTCTTTAGCCCAATATAGATTTGTTGCAACCCATCTCCTTTGTGTAGCTGTTGGCAAATATATTACACATATATTTCTATATGTTACAGGTCCAATAATACATTATATGCATATTTTACATAATGAAAAAAATCAATTCAGAGGAGAATAAAACCTGTGTTTTTACTATCATTTATAATTACATAATTACCTTCACTGGTGCTCTTTGATTTTTTTGCGTGTGAATTTGAATTTCCTTCTGGGGCCACTTGCTTTTACCTTGAAGAACTTCCTCTAGTATTTCTTCTAAAGCGGGCAACAAGTTCTCTGCAGGATGGCAGACATTTTATTGGCTTCCGCATGCTACCATGGCTATAATAAGATCTGAGGCTGGTCTTACAGGTAAGGCAGTGGGACATGACTCACTTGGAATGAATCATTCATTGCTGAAGGTGACTTCCAGAGCTTCATAGCTCACCCTACAGGTAACAGTGCACCACTGGTGTCCAGCCTCTGGGTAAGTGAACTAGGGTTTTTCTTTTGCTGCCAGGTACTCCTTCTGTATTGCTTTGTGACTTTTAAGTCAGTTGCTCAATTTCCTTTTTTTTTCTTTTAACTTTTATTGTAGAAAATTTCAAACATTCACAAAAATATACAGCCTCATATGATAAATATTCATGTACCCATGACCTGGCTTCAACAATGATTAAATCGTGACCAAACTTGTTTTATCTATACTTCCACCTAATCTCCCTCAATATTATTTTGTAAGTTGCTCAATTTCTTTTCCTCATTTTCTTCTGGAAAAGAGTGTGACGGGTATCCTAAACAAATTTAATTAAGGTGTAATGAGAAAAACCTATAAAACCCTTTGATGTGTAGTAATTAAATGAAAGCTGTATTAAAAGTGCAGGACTTAGTCATTATAAGTAGCAACAAAGGATGCCTACCACCATATGCTAGGGTTTGTTTTTTTCTTTAAAGGAGCTGTAGTGTGGCATTTTAAAAAGTGTTCCAAATGACAGGGTGGTTGCAGACCAAGTCTAGCTTTGAGACTGTAATGATAAGGGACTGTAAGCTTATAGTTTTTTTGGTTGACTTTAGGTGGGTTTTGGCAGAAGGCACATGTAAAGTGACATTATTTGTAACCTGCATGTTGACTGAAGGGACAGAACCTAAAAGGAAAGACTAAAATATTAAACACAGTATTTATCAAGCAAAGGGTGTGTATGTTATTTTTTTATGATCAGGAAGAATACTTTTATTCCATCATCACTGACAGAGTTAGAGGCATTCCATGTGTGTCTCTGTGTGTCTTAGATATCAAAATACAAGAAAAGTTGGCGATGCTTAAGACCAATAGGTTTAAAGAAATGTTTTGTTTCCTGAATTTAATCTCTTTTTTTTCAAAAAGTAATTCTTGCTTGGTGTAAAAATTGCAAACAACACAGATATATGACTTAGGGAAAATTCCTAATGTTCCCCCAGCTGTTTTGTTTCTATTCTTCCAGACATTTCCTGTGCGTGCACTGGAACACATAATCTATATTTGTTTTCAGGAATCTGCTCATATTAACATAATCACACTGTACTGCTAGTTGGTTTTGTTTTCACATAACACACATCTTCGTATGTCAGTATGTGGACATCTTTATGCTTCTTTTTGATGATTGAATTCTGTGTATGTACTCTCGTATAGGCAATATCCTGATGATGGACATTTGGATTATTTCTCATCTTTTTCCTGTTATAAACAATGCTTCAGTAACATTATTGTGTGTGTATCTTTGCCCAGTTATGTATTTTGGTAGAAATGATATCTAGGAGTAGAGATGATTATACTAATTGAAGTAAATCAGAAAGAGAAAGACAAATATCATATGATATCACTCATGTGGAATCTAGAAAAATGATACAGATGAACTTACTTACAAAACAGAAATAGACTCACAGACATAGAAAACAAACTTATGGTTACCAAAGGTGGAGGTGGGAGGGATAAATTAGGAGGTTGGGATTAACAGATACACACTACTATACATAAAATAGATAAACAACAAGGTCCTATTGTAGACCCCAAGGAACTATATTCAATATCCTGGGATAAACCATAATGGAAGAGAATATAAAAAAGAATGTATATATGTGTATAACTGAGTCATTTTGCTGTACAGCAGAAATTAACACAGTATTGTAAATCAACTAGACTTAAAAAAAAAAAGTTGTGTCTATTTAAGATTTTGCCAGTTGTTATCCTAAAGAGCTGATCAATTTACAGTGGCTAAGAAGGCACCCCCCAACCCCAGACTAAAGCAGATCTTCCCTTTCCTAACTCTCAAAGCACCCTGTATTTCTCTTCTGTACCACATGTCAGAATTGCATTTAAATAATTATGTAAACTCCCCCTCCCCTATTTACCCCCTAAAAATATAAGTTCAGTGTGGACAGGAACATTGTTTCTATTTTATTCATATTTGTATCTCCAGCACCCAGAATAATTCCTTACACATAATGTGTCCTCAGCAAATAATAAATATTCCCCCACCCTCTCGCCTTGGTATTGTCAATGTTTGCCAGTCTAGCAAATATCACAGATCATCGTTTTGCTGTGTATTTTAAAATTATTAATCAGTGTGAGCAACCTTTCACATATATATATATATTTTTTAAACTTATTTTATTTATTTGTTTGTTTATTTTTTTATTTTTGGCTGTGTTGGGTCTTTGTTGCTGTGCGCAGGCTTTTCTCTAGTTGCAGTGAGGGGGGCTACTCTTCATTGGGGTGTACGGGCTTCTCATTGCGGTGGCTTCTTTTGTTGCGGAGCACGGGCTCTAGGTGCATGGGCTTCAGTAGTTGTGGCATGTGGGCTCAGTAATTGTGGCTTGCGGGCTTAGTTGTTCTGCGGCATGTGGGATCTTCCCGGACCAGGGCTCGAACCCATGTCCCCTGCACTGGCAGGCAGATTCTTAACCACTGTGCCACCAGGGAAACCCTCACATATATTTTTAAACCATTTATATTTCATCTGTGTTTTTTTCTCTTTTTTTCAACTGGACTGTTTACCTTATAATTGATTCGAAGAGCTCTTTCTATTTTTATGTGATATTAGCAGTGTTGCACATATTTTTAATCTGGTTTCTCATCTTTTGAATTTGTTTACGGGGTTTGGTGCCCTAAAAAGTTTTGAATTTTTACATAGTAACATTATAAATCTCTTTTTTATGCCTCTGGACTTCACACCAGAGGCGTTAAATTTCCATCAACGAGCACATTATTTACATCTAACTTCTAACTGGCTGGATTATGACTACATTTTTCTAAAAGATTCTTTTTTTTTTAAATTGAAGTGTAGTTAATTTAAAATGTTGTGTTACTTTCAAGTGCACATCAAAGTGATTCAGTTATACATATATATATTCTTTTTCATATTCCTTTCCATTATAGGTTATTACAAGATATTGAATATAGTTCCCTGTGCTATACAGTAGGTCCTTGTTGTTTATCTATTTTATATATAGTAATGTGACTATGTTAACCCCAAACTCCTAATTTATCTCCCCCTCTAAAAGATTCTTGAGTTCTTTCTTAAATTGCCTTTTTTCCCTTTCAATATGAGTGACATTCTAACTTGATGAAGGATTCCTGGGTCCCTTCTCCTCCTCAACACTCCACTGACATGGCTCTTTCATCTCTGACTTCTGATGTCGTGGAGATGGCTGGAGAAGATTGTTTCCCTGTTATAGGTGATCTGACGCTTCTGCTTCATTTCTGTAGGTTATCTCTGTGTCCTTGAGCACCAGTCAACTTTGCCAGGATAGAGCCTGTCTTGATTGCCGTCTCCCGATTTCCTTGATATACGGTGAACGTTTTCAATTTCAGGAGAGTTTTCTTCTAGTACATCTTTCATTCGCTTTCCTGTCCCATTGCTCTCTTCTTCAATATAGCAATTATGTGTGCATCACATTTTTATCTTCCACAACAAACATCTTTGTAGTCACTTTCACCCCTGTTTTCCTCTGTTCCATCTTCTCAAATGAATCTTCTATTTCCCTGACTTTTTCAACATTTCAGTTTCACTTCTTGCTCTTCCTTGTGTAACATTTACCATGGGATGGTGCTGTCATTTTCTTCCATTTGTGTCGTTTTCATCTCCTACTGTCATCTTATTAGCTCTTCTGTGATGACCTCTTTCTCCTGTATCTTCCTTCAGTGGGGACCAGAGCCCTCAATGGGATGTTCCTTGCTTCTGCCTCTTAATATAGAGAAATCTGTAACTTGCCAAATTTCCCTCTCTATTTTGACTTTAACTGAAGGGAAGAGTAAATAAATATGTCTGCTTTTATAAGAGTTCACAGACATACAGCTTAAAAATTGCATTTTGTGAAAAAGTAACAAATGACAGTATACAAAATTCAACATGTTCAAAAGGAGATATGGGGAAAAAGAAGTTTCTCTTTCACCACTGTTCCCTAGTCCCCAGTTCCCGACCCTGGAAAGAATAAATCTATAGAATACATTCGTAGAGTGAAATTGCTTTTGTCAAAGAAGATATGCATTTGTAAATTTAATAGATATTCCAAATTGCCCTCCATAGAAGATATCAATATGTATCCTTCTAGCAAAAAATAAGAGTGCTGATTTCCTCACACTCTTACCAACATTGTGATGTACCAGAGTTTTCAAATTTTTGCCATGCTGATAGGTAAAATAGATTTATAGTTTTAATTAACATTTCCTTTTTTAAAACTGAGGTTGAGCATCTTATATGTTGAAGAGCCATTTGTATTTTTCTGTGAACAATTACATTTGCACATTTTTATTTTGGATTAATGGTGGTTTTTCCTTGGGTTTGTAGGCACCTTTCATGTATAGAAAATTAACTCTTTGCCTGGATATTAGTAAATAGTGTTTATTTCTCAGTTCATTCAGTGATGTTTATTTAACTGTGTTTGTGCTGTGTTTAATTAAATATGCAGAAAGATTTGGTTTGTATGTAGTTGATTTTTTTCTTTCCTAGGTTCTGAGTTTTCACATTATAAATAGAAAGACCTTCCCCATTCTGACTGTAAATATTCTCCTGCACTTTCTTCTGCTACTTATTTTAGTTTTATTTTTCTTTGAAATATTTGGTATTGCTGGAGTCATTTTGGGGTAAGGAGAAAGTAGGGTGTCTAACTGCACTTTTCCTCTCCGATGCCTGTCCAGCTGACCATTTATTGAACGCATCCATCTTTTCCTTTGAAATACCAGCTTTATCATGTATTAAATTCCTGTGTGTGTTTGGACCTAATTCTTTTTTTAAAATTAATTAATTAATTTTTATTGAGGTATAGTTGATGTACAATGTTGTGTTAGTTTCAGGTGTACAGCAAAGTGATTCAGTTATACATATATGTATTTATATATATATGTACATATATATATATATATATTTTTTTTAAAGATTCTTTTCCCTTATAGGTTATTACAAAATATTGAGTATATTTCCATGTGCTATGCAGTATGGACCGAATTCTCGATTTATCGATTCTGTTGCTCTGTTTATTTATTGATGTATACCAGTGTCAAACATTTAAAAATTTAGTCTTATAATATTTTTAAAAAAATACTAATTCAATAATATTATTTCGGAGAGAAATCACGTTGAAAGATTTTAGTAGCATCCTCACAGTAAGATATTTTAGATGGTTCTTCTGGACATAACCCGCTCTTCATTGTTAGGACATCTGTTTACTTACTCGCTTTGAATTGATTTTGCTGATAAAAATCAGGACTTTTCTACCTTCTCTTACCCTGGCTCCCCAGTGATATAGGAAATGCATTTGCAGGGTTGGTAGAGGAAATTAGGATTTTTTGTTGTTGTTCTGGAATATATCGACACTAACTTAGGCTCATACTTGATAACTTCACCTCACTAAGCATCCTCCTTTGATTAAACTGGCCATGGATATTCTCCAGGAAAAAAAAAAAAAGCTACAATTTTTTTGGGCAAATGTGTGCATGAGCTGGTAAAGAAGAACTTCCTTTAGGCACAATTTCAGAATTATAGAGGCACATCTTTGTTATCATGATCTTGCAAGTTTGCTAAATGCTTTACTGAAAATAGTACATGGAAAAATACAGCACAGTATGTCCCAAATAAGCACTTGGGTATTTCTTTTTAAAATTTATAATTTAAGTTCTGTCTTGGACTTGTCAAATGCTTTCTTTTAAAACTGCATATTTATATAAGCATTTGTTTTAGTGCTTTTGTTACCGAACCAAACTTGGGCCCACTCTCACCAAGCCAATCTACTGACTTCAGGTTGTGGTGAAGGAAAGTACAGTGTTTATCACAGGGCCAAGCAAGGAGAACCGACAGCTCATGCTGAAAAGACCCGAACCCCCCAAGGGCTCTCAGGGAAGGGTTTTTAAAGACATTGTTAGGGGTGAGGGCTGTAGGGTGTGTGATCAGCTTGTGCACAATTCTCTGATTGGTTGGTGGTGAGGTAATCAGGAGTCAACATCATCGACCTTCTGGTTCCAGTGGGTCTGGGGTCTACGTGCTGTTGGTCAGCATGCAGTTAACTTCTTCCACTGGTGGAGGGGTTTCAGTATCTGCAAAACAGCTCAAGGATACGGCTCAGGATGTTATCTATAGCCCTTGAGGAGGAACTAAAGGTCCTTGACTTGTTTTATGGCTAAACTATTATTATTTCATCTTGCTTCACTTTTTTCCTTTGTTTCTGCATTTTCTCACTTTTCTGATGAACTTTGCTCTTTGGAACTTGAGGAAGGCCTAGGAGGCCAAAGCTGTTCTACAAACAACAGGCAGAGGACACGGAAGGTGGCGAGTTGTCTGTCCCCAGGTAGGCCCTGCAGGGTCCTGCTTGGTTTCACTTTCCTTTGGAATTTTTTCATTCATTTATTAATTCAACAAATACTTCTTGATTCCCTGCTCCATGCTAGATGATGTTCTAGGTACTGAGGTTGGGTGGGGAGTGAAGCAGACAAGGACCCTGCTCTCGTTGAGTTTATCATCTCAGTGGGAAGATAGGCAAGCAATAAGGAAATTTCAGGTCGTGATCAGTTCTATGGAGAAAGTTAAGCAGGGTGGTGTGAGAGTGAATATCTGGTAGAAGGTCACTATAGTTATACTTTAACTTAGTTACCATTCATTAGAGAGACAATGTGGGAAAATGGAAAAAGTATGGGCTTTTTCTGTACAAATCTCAGGTTTTTTTAACACATGTTGTGTGAACTTCAGCAAATTACATAACCTTTCTGATCCCCAGTTTCCTCAACTGCGCGGAGGGTAAAAAATAATACGTAGCTCATAGGGGCTTTTTGAGGATTAAATGTGCCAATTTAAGCAAAAAACCCTAGGAAAGTGTTGGATCTGTAATAGTTGCTTTATAAATAGTAGCTAAAATCTTTCTAGCTTAATTGCCTTCTTCATTAAAATTTAAAAAATAAGAAGCTTCCCCATGATTTCATTAGGTTTACTATCTTGTGCCTAATGAGATGTTTCAAAGAAAGCACCTTTAAATAGCCATTCATGCCCGTGGTCACCATGGTAACTGCTAACATGGGGACTTGCTAGTATCGGCTTATTCATTTCCATGAATCATCATAGTTTAATGTTCATCTACTCTTGGTCAGATTTTGCTGAGGTCAAAAATAACAGAAAGGGGGCTTCCCTGGTGGCGCAGTGGTTGAGAATCTGCCTGCCAATGCAGGGGACACAGGTTCGAGCCCTGGTCTGGGAAGATCCCACGTGTCACGGAACAACTGGGCCCGTGAGCCACAACTACTGAACCTGCGCATCTGGAGCCTGTGCTCTGCAACAAGAGAGGCTGCGATAGTGAGAGGCCTGCGCACCGCGATGAAGAGTGGCCCCCACTTGCCACAACTAGAGAAAGCCCTCGCGCAGAAACGAAGCCCCAACACAGCCAAAAAAAAAAAAATAACAGAAAGGGAACGACATTTGTATTTAACACTGCAAAATTTTAGTAGAACCAAAAGGTAATAAATCTAGACACCCAAACAGGTTCTAGTGCAGAAACATCAGCACCACCAGTTTCTTCTGTTCTGCCCTGAGGAATGCGACATACTGCAGTTCAGAGGAATTTTACTACCTCATCCATACAACTAGGGGTCCAGGCTGGGATCCTATTAGGCCACAGACTGGGAGCAGGCAGAGCCCCCAAGATACCAAGTCTGTCAGGGCTGCTGATGGGAACTTTCCATAGAGGAGATTCCGAGGCCAAGCTGGTCATCTTCTTAGATAGGCAGCCAATCAAAGGCCTTATAGGAGCTTAGGGAACAGGAAAGCAGGTAAGTCAGAACGGTGAAACCTACAGCAGGCCAGGGGCTTGTCGCAAGGGTCTGCATACAGCAACAAGAGAAGGTAGGAAGGCTCAGGGAACAGCTAAACTGACTTGAGTGTGTTTCCCAGTGTGGGGCTGCATCCACATTCTGAACGACACGCTTTGTCGTGTACCTACTTGTCCTGGAGACAGGACCACCCTAAATAGCACCATTTCTTTCTTCTTTTCCTTCTCTCTCAAGTAAAGCGGTCTCTCCTCTGTGCTGAGTCAATGGGACCTTTGTCAACTACCCCCTACTCATTTGTACTCTGACTTCTCCCTCTCCACTGATTTCTTCTCCCTCTACCTATAAACATGCTCAAAGATTTCCTGTCTTAAGAAAAAAGTCCTGGACTTCTCTGGTGGCGGAGTGGTTAAGAATCCGCCTGCCAATGCAGGGGACACAGGTTTGAGCCCTGGTCTGGGAAGATCCCACATGCCGTGGAGCAACTAAGCCCATGCACCACAACTACTGAGCCAGCACTCTAGAGCCTGTGAGCCACAACTACTGAGCCAGTGTGCCTAGAGCCCATGCTCCGCAACAAGAGAAGCCACCGCAACGAGAAGCCCGCGCACCGCAACAAAGAGTAGCCCCTGCTTGCAGCAACTAGAGAAAGCCTGCACACAGCAACGAAGACCCAACACAGACAAAAATAAAAAAATAAATAATAAAAAAAATTAATTATAAAGAAAAAAACCTATTAAAAAGAAGTCCACCCAAATCCCCTACTCTGACGTCTAACTGTTGACTTCCTTTTATGCCTAAGTTTTCAGGAATAGCCTGACTTCCCTTGTCTCTCATTTCCTCCTTAATTCTGTAACCTTGCTTCTAACTCTGTCTTCTGTAGACTTTGTTCTCGCTAAGTTCAGCAGCGAGCACCTAGGGGTATGTCCATCTGCCCTCTGGACTCTTCCAGCTGAACGTCTCCAGCAATTCAAATTCAGCATGAACTGAACTCATCATCCGCTTCAGTGGTGTGATGATTTGAAAACATATCCACAAATTCTTTGATACTTTTCCTTTTAAGAGGTGGAGTTAATTCCCTGTTCTTGAATGTGGGCTGGACTTAATGACTCCCTCCTAATGAATGGAATAAGGCAGAAAGGATGTGTGAGACTTGAGGGTCATTAAAAACATTGTGGCCTCCTCCTTGCTCTTTCTTGGGTCACCTGGTCCGGGGGAAGCCATGTGCCATAATTGAAGGATATTCAAGCAACCCTGTAGAGAGAGGTTCACTTGGCAAGAAACTGAGGTCTGCTAACAACCAGCGCTTAGTTGCCAGGCATGTGAGCGAACCCCTTGGAACTCCAGCCATGGTCAAGCCTTTGGATGATGCAGCCCCAGCTCAGGGACAATCCAGCAAAGCCTCTCCTAGATTTCTGACCCACAGAAACTGTGAGATGATAAATGCTGGTTGTTTCAAGCTGGGAAATTTTGTGGGTAATTTGTTAACACAGCAGTAGATAACGAATATGCATGGCAAACCTTCTCTTTTGTCAATCTCAGCAAATTGTTTCCAAATCAGAAACACCTCCTTCCTCCCCCAAATCTGACTGGTGATCAAGTCCTGTTATTTCCATTTTGGTATCTGTAGGTTCAGCCTCTTGTGAATTTCTCCGTTACTCTCTTAGTATATTATATCTCATCTAGACTGTTTAAATTGCCTCATAACTGGTTTCTTGCTTCCAGCTTTACTCCCTTATAATCTATCCTCCACGCCGCCATCAGAGCAGTTGTCCTAAAATGTGAATTTGATCGCCTTGCTTCTTTGCTTAAATCGTCCTCACTGACTAGGGCTTATCAAGTCCAAACACCTTAGCAACACAGGTAAAGACGTTTGAGGTTTGAGCCCTTCTTGCTTTGCAGCTTAATCTCCTGAATCTCATGCAGGAGAGAGTTCAGCCATCACAAGAATACTTGTTTATATTGCTTTGCAGCATTTCAGTATAGTATTTAAATATGCCAATAATATGTGAAAAATGTATTTAATTTGTAAAGAAAACTGTCAACTACTGGGGAAGTCAGACTCATGGAGACTTAGTTGCCCATTGTAGTTTGGTCACATCAAGGCATCCTAACATCTTATAAAGAAGATGTGGTACATATATACAGTGGAACATTAGCCACAAAAAGGAATGAAATAACGCCATTTGCAGCAACATGGATTAGAGATTATCATACTAAGTGAAGTAAGTCAGACAAAGACAAGTATGTGATATCACTTATATGTGGAATCTAAAATATGACATAATTGAACTTATCTATAAAACAAAACAAAAAACAAAAAAACAAACAGACTCATAGACATAGAGAACAGACCTGTGGTTGCCAAGTGGGGGTAGGGGAGGGATGGAGTGGGAGTCTGGGATTAGCAGATGCAAACTATTATATATAGAATGGATAAACAACAAGGTCCTACTGTAGAGCACAGGGAACTATATTCAATATCTTGTATAAACCATAATGGAAAAGAATATGAAAAAGAACATATACATGTATAACTGAGTCACTTTGCTGTACAGCAGAAATTAACACAACATTGTAAATCAACTGTATTTCAATAAAATTTTTAAAAAAGGTATCCTAACATCTTAGCATTAAAAATCTTGATGTTTTGGTTAAGATCCAGGCCGCTCCAAATATTGATTACTGAGATATACCGTGTCAGTGAGTCACCTGAGATCATAGAAACGGTCTTAATCGGCATCATCAATGTCTTGAAGAAATAGTTTTCTGTGATTCCTCATTTTTAGTACCCGTGTGAGTGCCTGTCCGGTGTGAAAAGCAAACCCTGGTGTCACATTCTGTACTGCACACTGAAGAGAGAGATCGTCCATGACTGTAGTTTGAGTCCGAGTGTTTATCCCTTTCTCAGCCCTGAGTGAAGGTCAGATGGTTTATTCAGATCATCTGCTCTTGTCCGAGAAAAACAGCAGTGGTGTGGATGGGCCTTGAGTGCCATGTCTTTGAGTCTACCTTGCGGCTCCTTTTCTCCCTGGCTGCACCAGTGACAGGCCCTCCACCTGTCTAGCTCCCTGAGGTTTCAATCAACGGTAGGTTGAAGTTATCTGCGATTCCTCTTCCTCGTGGCATGCCATAGGTATTCCTTGACATTCAGAGCAATATTTGATAGAGGAATTTTGCTAACATCTTGTTCTGTTTTCTCTCTGACCAAAACATGTATCATTAACTTTGGGGCAGTTCTAAAAAACGTTCCATTAGTGTGTGTTCTGTACCAGTTTTATCTCTGAGGGGTACAACATTAAATGAGGCCTCTGTAGTTTTCCTTTGAAATGCATCGGTTTTGCCCTGAGAAACATTATTCTGCCCTTGAGGAAGAACTTGGTTGGTTTACCAAAGAGGCCACGGTGCTTTGTTTGGAAGTCGCGTGGAGGGCATGCGTGGTTTTCTGCCAGTATTTCAGAAACTTCATAAAAGCAATAAAGTGCTCTAGCCCTTAGGAACAAATGCATCAATGGGCCAATAAATTCCAGTTCTTCAATGTTCGCTGCTGTGCTTTCTGCCTGAACATCCCTATTTTAACTGGCTGGGTGGCACGTCACAACGTATGGGACATGCATCTCTCCAGCTTACATTTTAGTCCTGTTCAATAGTGACCCTTCCAAACAACTGTACTTCAATTAAAAAAAGTTGATTAAAAATAGAAAAAAAACAGTGACGCTTCTAATTCCTGAGTCATATTTATACTCTCAAACTGATCTTTATATTTCCTTGAACCTCTCTGCTATATCAATTTTTCTGAACTGATGTAATGCTACAAAATATAAAAAGATAAAAACTGGGTTTTAACAAATATGAACACCAGTGCACCAATATTATGAAAATATACAGTGAAAATAGAGTAACAGACCAACCAAGATGAACCACACCCTTTTAACTAAAGGTTAGATGCAGAAAAATGACAAGTGCAAGTATAAATTTCAAACTTAACGGTTATATGAAGAGTATAACAGGATTTCAGTGAAAAGAATAATCTTAACATTTCAAGTTTGTAAAATACACGTGAGCAAAATTGTTGCATTTGTTTCTTTTGAAATTGAAATTCCCAGAGTACCTTTTGATGTGTTCATCCGGTTTTTCTTTCAAACATTTACTAAGTGCCCTGTATTTGTCACTCGGCAGGGGGCAGGGAGAATAAGACAGAGTTTCTGCCCTTACGGAGCTAATGGCTTTGCATGTGCGGTTTTCTTCTGTATCATATCCAGTCTGTACTTTGCTGCTTATTTTTCTATTTCTCCTTTTTCTTACTTATTATGTTTCAGATCCATAAACTATTTTAAGTCTATGTCCTCATTTCAGGTTACTTTTTTCTCCCATCTAAACATACAATAACAATTGTGGCATTAATCCTTGTGTATACAGGCTTAGAAATTCCATTTTTAAAATTCCAGGTGTAATACATAAAACGCATTCTTGTAAAAATTCAAATATAGCAGTACAGAGAGTAAAATATGAAAAGTCCCCTTTTACAATCTCCAGGCTAGCTGCTTCCCAAGAGCCATACATACAAGTGTGTGAAATTGCCTGTTTCCTATATTTTTGCTAACATTGTTATCCCTTTTAAAAAATATTAGTCCATATGATGGGTTTAAAAGTATCTCATTGCTTTAGTTCATGTCTGCTGGATACTGGGTAGATTAAGCATCTTTTCATATGTTTATTAGTCTTTAGTATTTTTGTGAATTGCCTTTTCCTATCTTTGCCTTCTTTTCCCTCTGGGACCGTTTGTTTCTCCTTGACTTAATTTTGGTAATCTATGTTTTCCCAGAAAATTATCCATTTTGCCTAGTTTACAAATCCATATATGTAATTATGTCCTCTTTCTTGTTTCTAATTTGGATGCCTTTTTTTCTTCCTTGATTAAATTTGCCAGAGGTTTTTTTTATCTTGTTAGTCCTTTTAAAACACCAGCTTTTAATTTTGTTAGTCTTCTGGACCATTAAAAAATGTATTCTGTTTCATTAATTGCTGCTTTTTCTTTATTTATTACTTCCTTCTACCTTTGGTGGATGTACTACTTTCATTTCTTCCTTCTGCTTTCTGTGCACGCATAGGAAGGTGCGAGCAAAGGTTCAATGGTTGTTGGGGGTTGGGAGAGTAACTGTTGGCGTCATCCCCGCTCCACGCCCCCCCTTCCCCCCCATCACCAATACAGACGGTTCAGAATCAGGAAGAAACAAGTCAGGCATCAGATGGAGATCGTGTCAGCTTTGTTAATAATAAGGCTGCTTGAAGAATAATGCTTGACCTGCGATTAGTCAGGCTAACGACCCTTTCCCTCTGGGTTAACTTAACCAAGACATTCTTAGAGCAAATGCTTTTTGGAAGGTTCAACATGAAGCCAGTTAGAGCTGAACAAATCAACTGCTCAGGGGCTATGAGAGCTACATGCCCTCAGGGGAGTTCAGTCTGCATAGTTCCATCCGGAGACCCAGATTGGAAACAAAGAAAAACGGGTGATTTGGTGGATCCCCAGCTGGTGGCTGACTGAGCAGGGCCAGAGTAAGGGCATCGAAGGAGCTGGTGGGGAGCCTGGTGGAAGCAGGTGGTCTTGGGGTTCAGACTGGGCGGGGAGGCCTGTGGGACCCGCAGGGGAGGGAAGGAACCCGAGGCTGGGAAGGGTGCAGGGGCAAACCAGGCTGGGAGGGAGGACGTGGTGGGACAGCTGGAAGAGGGGCCGCTGGATGTCAGAGACGGGTCTTTCAGGTTCAGAATCCTGATGGCAGGAGAGTCGGGTAGATGGGCACATCTCCAGGGATGATGGGACTTGTGGGGGACCAAGGCTGAGTCATTCTTCAGACGCTCTGGGGCTCTTGTTCTTTCCCAAATTTAGCTTAACATCTGCTCTGAAGCCAAAAGAGTCACTGCTTTCCTATTCCTGGCTAATTAAACAAATTCAAACATACGCATTGCCTCACTCAGCACCCTCACACGGCTAGGAGGGGAGCGCAGTGTGGGTGGCAGGTGTATGGCACCAGCAGCCGAGGGTGGTCTGGGCTGCGGTGGGAAGTCAGCAGAGGGGGTCCAGCCCTGGAGCCACATATGCCTCATGGCGACATGACCTGTCCAGGCTCCTTTGGGCATATGAATTCATCTGGCCCTCCAGGAGTGCTTTTTATGACAATATATCAAGGCATTGTAACTCATAAGCTGACAGAACTCTTGTTCCGAGCGACACATTTACAGAAAGAGCCTGGCCTTTGTGTTTTCTTAGGGAGGGTGCAGTGACCCCTGCCCAGAGCTCTTATGAAGGCCAACTTCACTAACCACCCCTTTCCTGGTGCGATGTGTCTCCCTCTGTAATTACTCCTCTCTATGTAATTTCCTACAGTGAAATTTTATGCTTTAGAACTAAATTAAAAAGTCGTCTAAAGAAATGGTTGGGTTAACATAAAAGTCAAGTTCCTCTTAGGAGGAATGAGTGTTTACAGTCAGGCCTTATAGATATTTACAAAGAAGAGCAATGTATATCCTACACTCTGACGTCAGGTTGCAGAGTTTCTATAGTAGATCAGCATATTCATTATGACCTGCTAACCCATCAGGTAAACAATTTTTCTTTCTTTCTTTCTTTTTTTGTTTTTAATTTTTGACTGCGTTGGGTCTTCATTGCTGGGCATGGGCTTTCTCTAGTTGCAGCGAGTGGGAGCTACTCTTGGTTGCAGTGTGCGGGCTTCTCATTGCGGTGGCTTCTCTTGTTGCAGAGCGTGGGCTCTAGGCATGTGGGCTTCAGCAGTTGCAATACTTGGGCTCAGTAGTTGTGGCACACAGGCTCCAGAGCACGCGGGCTTCAGTAGTTGTGGCGCCCGGGCTCCGTATCTGTAGCTTGCGGGCTCTAGAGCACAGGCTCAGTAGTTGTGGTGCACGGGCTTAGTTGCTCTGTGGCACGTGGGATCTTCCTGGACCAGGGCTTGAACCTGTGTCCCCTGCATTGGCAGGTGGATTCTTAACCACTGCGCCACCAGGGAAGTCCCAGCAATCTATATTTATACTCATTTTCCAGTAAGAAACGCTGGATCTGTTGCTGGCAGGTGAAATGTCGAAACCCGTGAAGATTTTCCAGCTGTTTTTGCCCCTGCGAGGGTGCCCTTTCAAGGTGCATCATCACAGATCCTCGTGGGCACCTCTCTGCTAGAATGCAGGGGTCCTGGGGACTCTCACAGTCTTTGCAAAAATTCATCAAACATCTGTTTGAAACCCATTCAGAGCTACTTTTCATCTTTTGGCTTTGTCCTAGTTATTTTTAGGGCTGATACATTTATTTTTCCAAGAGCAAAACAGAACATTTTAAGGCTTTGATTTTTGGCTAAGGTTTAGTAAATTCTGTTCCGTGGAGAGCTGGCAGGTTTCCCACTGAGGCGCTTATGAACTTGGCTGGCACAGAGGTCTCCTTTAGCGCTGGTCTGGAGTCATGGACCCAGCCCAGGAGCTGGTCCACTCTTGTACTGTGCAGCCTCCGTGCCAGTGGACACCTGGACATGCCATTGTGGTCCGTCACCTCCCTCTGTTCTGAGATTCTCAGTCCCTGCAGAGGGAGTCTTGTCCAGGGTTTACTTATTTCTACAATTAAGAAAGCCTTCCTTGGGTCACATTGAACTTACTCTCCGCAGTATAAGCTATCAAGTCACAAATAGAGTCTGATGCTCTCAGATGCATAATTGTTGTTATGCTTAAATACTATTATTAAAATTGTACAACGTTACACGTTCATTGTAACGAGTGTAGAAAAATCTTTAAAACATAAAGAAAATTAGAACCTCCCATCGTCCCAGCACCCAGAGATAACATCCTCTTTTTTGTAATTTATTTTTGAAATTTTTGTTTTAACGTGGTAAGAACACTTGACGTGAGATCTACTGTCTTGAATGTTTACGCGTACAATACCTGATGGGTGATTGTAGGTACAACGTTATACAGCAGGTCTCTGGAGCTTTTGCTCATCTTGCTTGACTGAGACTTTATGCCCGTCAATTAAATAATTAAACTTTATGACCTTTCCCCTCCCCCAGCCCCTGGCAACCACCATTCTACTCTGTGATTCTGTGAATTTGACTATTTTAGATTCCTCACATAAGTGGAATCATGCGGTATTTGTTCTTTTGTGACTGGTTTGTTTCACTTAGCATAATGTCCTCAGGTTCATCCATGTTGTCACATGTTGCAGAATTTCCTTCTTTTTTGAGGCCAAATTATATTCCATTGTATGTATACACCACATCTTCTTTATCCCTTCATCTGTCAGTGGACACTTAGGTTGATTCCACATCTTGGATATTGTGAATAACGCTGCCATGAACACAGGAGTGTTAATATCTCTTAGAGATCCTGATTTCAGTTCTTTTAGGTGAATACCCAGAAGTGTGATGACCTGATCATATGATAGTTCTACAGTTGACCCTTGAACAACATGGGTTTGAACTGCATGGGTCCACTTACACACAGATTTTTAAAAATAAATATATGGTTGGCCCTCTGTAGCCACAGGTTCTGCATCTTCAGTTCAGTGCTGATGCAAACTTAATACACAATCCATGGGTGGTTGACTCTGTGGATGTGGTACCCATGGATACGGAGGGTGGACTGCAGGACTTGAGCATCTGTTGATTTCGGTGTCCATGGCGGGTCCTGGAACCAACCCCCTGAAAACGCGGAGGGACAACTGTGTTTTTAATTTTTTGAGGAACCTCCATACTGTTTTCCATAGCGGCTGCACTGTTTTGCGTTCTCACCAGCAATGTACAGGGTTCCAGTATCTCCACATCCTCACCAACACTTGTCTTCTTTTTTTTTTTTTTATAATAGCCATCCTGACTGGTGTGAGATGATATCTCATTGTGGTTTTTATTTGCATTTCCCTGATGATTACTGATGTTAACCATTTTTCATATACCTGTAGGCCATTTGTATGTCTTCTTTGGAGAAACATCTATTTAAGTCCTTGGCCTATCTTTTAATTGGATATTAGGTTTTATACTATTGAGTTATAGGCGTTCCTTATATATTTTGGAGATTAACCCCTTATCAGATATATAGTTTGCAAACATTTACTCCCATTCTGTATGTTGCCTTTCCACTTTGTTGGTTGTTTCCTTTGCTGTGCAGAAGCTTTTGGGGTTTGATGTAGTCCTGATTGTTTATTTTTGTTTTTGCTGCTTGTGCTTTTGGTGTCATATCCATGATATTATTACCAGGACCAATGTCATGAAGTTTTTCACCTTTTTTTTTTTTCTAAGAGTCTTATGGTTTCAGATCTTATGTTTAAGTCTTTAATCAATTTTGAGTTGGTTTTGTGTATGGTATACAGGTACAATTTCATTCTTTTGCATGTGGATATCTAATTTCCCCTGCACCATTTGTTGAAGAAACTATCTTTTCCCCATTAGAGATTCAGTGCAATCCCTATCAAAAGCCCAATGGCATTTTTTTAACAGAAATACAAAAAACAATTCTAAAATTCATATGGAACTGCAAAAAACCACAAATCATTTTGAGAAAGAAGAACAAAGCTGGAGGCATCACACTTTCTAATTAAAAAATACACTACAAAGCTATAGTAATCAAAACAGTATGGCATAAAAAAACACACATATAGACCAATGGAACAGAATAAAGATTCTAGAAATAAATCTACACCTATATGGTCAACTCATTCTTCAACAAGGGGACCAAGAATAACATTTTTAATATATAGACTTTTCTCTAAGTCTTTTTTCTATGCCTATTGTAAATATGGTTTCCTACTGTATACACCTTTTACAATCATATTTTCCACTAATTTATTGTCACCATTATTCTACATGATCAAATACGTTACAGTATCCTTTGTGAAGTTGCTATAAATCACATACCATAAATTCACAATTTTAAAGTGTACAATACAGTAATTTTTCTTGTGTATTGACAAAGTTGTGCAACACTCACCTCTACCAAATTCCAGGATATTTACGTCACCCCAAAAGGGAATCCTGGAGCCATTAGTAGTCACTCCCCATTCTAACCTATCACTCCATCCCAGGGCAACCACTAATCTACTTTCTGTATTTATGGATTTGCCTATTCTGGAAATTGCATATGAATGTAATCATACAATATGTGGCCTTTTTGACGTGGCTTCTTTCACTCAGCATAATGTTTTCAAGGTTCATCTATGTTGTAGCATGTGCCACTACTTCACTTTTTTTTTTTTTTTTTTCTTCATTCCTTTTTACTGATGAATAATATTCCATCATATGGACCTACACATTATGTTTATCCATTCATCACTTAATGAACATTTTTTTCCTACTTTTTGGCTACTGTGAATAGTGTGGTTGTGAACATTTGTGTACAGATTTTTGTTTGAACTCCTGTTTTTGGTTCTTTGGGGTATATACCAAGGAGTGGAATTACTGGGTCACAATGGTAACTCTGTGTTTAACTTTTGAGGAAATGCCAAAATGTTTTTCATGGGGGCCATGCCATTTTACATTACAACACACAATGTATGAAGGTTCAATTTCTTCATATCCTTGCCAACACTTATTACTGTCTGTCTTTTTGCCTATAGTCATCCTAGTAGATGTGAGGTGGTATCTAATTGTAGCTTTGATTTGCATACCACTAATGCCTAATGATGGTGAATATCTTTTCATGTGCTTTTTGGCCATTTGTATATTTTATATTCTCCTTGGAGAAATGTGTGTTTGGCTCCTTTGCCCATTTTTTGGTTGGGTTACTTGTCCTTTATATTCTGGATAATAGACCCTTATCAGATATATGATTTGCAAATATTTTCTCCCGTTATGTGGGCTATCTTTTTACTTTCTTGATAGTGTCCTTTGAAGCACAAAAGTTTTTAATTTTTATGAAGTCCAGCTTATCTAGTGTTTCTTTGGTTGCTTGTGTCTTGGGTGTAGTATCTAAGAAAACATTGCCTAATCCAAGGTCATGAAGTTTTATACTTATATTTTCTTCTAAGAGTTTTCTATTTTTAGCTCTTACATTTTGAGGTAATTCTTGCATGTGGTGTGCGGTAGGAGTCTAACACTTCATTTTTTTGCATGTGGATGTCCAGTTGTCCCAACACCACTTGTTGAAAAGACTATTCTTTCCCCATTGAATCGTTTTGGCACCCTTGTCCAGAATCAACTGCCCATAAATGTATGGGTTCATTTTTGGACTCTGAGTTCTCTTCTATTTATCTACATATGTCTATCCTTATGCCAGTACCACATGGTCTAGACTGCTGTAGCTTTGTAGTAAGTTTTGAAATTGGGAAGTATGAGTCCTGCTTTGTTCCTCTTTTTCAAAATTGTTTTGACTATTCTGGGTCCCTTGCATTTCCGTATGAGTTGTAGAATTAACTTGTCAACTTCTGTGAAAAGAGTAGCTAGAATTTTGATATGGGTTGTGTTGATTCTGTAGATCAATTTGAGGAGCATTGCTGTCTCAAGTTTTTCAGTACTTGAACATGGGATGTCTGTCCATTTATTTAAGACTTCTTCAGTTTTTTAAATGTTTTATAGTTTTTAGTGTACTGCAAGTCTTGCGTGTATTTTGTTAAATGTATTTCTAAATATTTTATTCTTTTTGAGGCTATTGTAAATGGAATTTTAAAAAATATATTTGGATTGTTTATTACAAGTGTATAAAAATAATTGATTTTTGTATATTGATCTTGTAGCCTACAACCTTGCTGAACAAGTTTATTAGCTCTGTTTTGTTTTTTTTGTTTTTTTTTAAAGGTATAACTCAGTATTTTTATTTCACCTCAGGTTTAGCAAACACTCAGGTAAATAGCTCTGTTTTGTTGTAGATTCCTTAGGATTTTCTACATACGAGATCATGTCATCTGCTAATAAATATAGCTTTACTTTCTTACCAATCTGGATACCTTGTCTTTCTTCCTCCCTCCCTCCCGCCCTTCCTTCCTTCCTTCCTCCTAATTTCCCTGGCTAAAGACTCCATTATATTGTTGACTAGAAGTGGTGAGAGCAGACATCCTTACCTTGTTACTGCTCTTACAGGAAAAGTTTCAGATTTTCACCATTAAGTACGATGTTAGTTGTTGGGTGTTTTGTAGTTGCTCTTTATCAGGCTGAGGAATTTCTCTTTTATTCCTAGCCTGTTGAGTGTTTTTTTGTTTTTGTTTTTTGTTTTTTTTTATCATGAATGTGCATTGGATTTTGTCAAATGCTTTTCTGCATCTGTTGAGATGATTATGTGGTTGTGTCCTTTATTCTATTAATATGGTGTATTACTTTGATTGATTGTCATATGTTGGAAAACCTTGAATTCCTGGGTAATTCCCACTTGGTCATGGTGTATAATCCTTTATATGTGTTGTTAAATTTGGTTTGCTAGTATTTTGTTGAGGATTTTTGTGTCAGCATCATAGGGAATATTGGTTGATATATGTCACTTTTAACAGCTGCATAATGTTTAATCATGTGAATATACCATCATCTAACCAATTAGATTTTAATTATTTCCTTTGTTGTCATCGTTGTTATAATCAAGGATAAGCTCATAACTCTTGCACACACAGCTTTAAATTCCTTCATAATTATTTTCATAGGATTCATTTCTACAAATGGAATAACTGAACCAAAGGTTATGCATAGATGCTCAGCTCATCTTGTCATTGGCATTTACATTTTGTTTATAGTTTTTGTTTTTGTTTTGCAGAGTTTTTTTTAAGTAGTCAAATCTGTTTTTCTTTATGTATTCTGCTTTTGCAGGTGGGCTCAGAGAGGCCTTTTTCATCTTGTTTAGATATAGAATCTCCTCTATTTTCCTCTAGTTCTTGTAATGCTTCTTTTTTTACCCACTTAAATCTTTATTCCTTCAAAATTCATTTGGTGTGCGGTAGGAATCTTTCTTTCCTTCTTTCTCTGTCACTCTCTTTTTCTGCATATGATCAGCCAGTTTTCCCAATGCCATTTAAAAAAACAATCCATTCCTTGTCCTCAGATTAGTGACGCCATGTTTATTGTAATCCAGATTCTTATGCTTGGGCTTTGTTATGATTCACTGGTGATCTTTCTATTCCTGAGCCATACTATTATAATTATTTTACTTTTCTGGTCTGCTTTAATATCTGGGAGTATAAATACACTTTCTTTTTTTTCAAGAATTTTCTTTTATAGGGAAGAATGAATTATTTTACCAGATGAATTTTAGGATAACTTTATAAAGAATTTTCTTCACACTTCTAATCCTATTAGAATTTTTATTGGAATTACAATACATTTATTAAATTATTTTGTGAATGGTGAATATCTAATTGGAAAATCATGGTATATTTTTCCATCCAGTCCTCTTTTTGTCATTCTGTAAAATATTGTAGATTTTGGGGGGCAACAGCAATTTTCTTACCAGGTTTATTCATAGATATTTTATATATATATTTTTTACTTTGTAAGTAGGATTTGTTTAGCATGCAATAACTTATTTAATTAATTATTTTATTACACAATTTAATACCTACTTGTTTTAGAAAATTTAGATGATACAATGGGAATTAAAAAAATAAATGACCTGCAATTCCAGAGATAACCACTGTTAACATTTTGTGTATATCTTTCTGTTAATGGATTTACAGTCTAATTGGGGAAGTAAGATGATCACGTGAAAGGCTTAAATCCAAGGCACTAGTGGGTGACTAGCTTGTACTTTTTTGTCTGTCCAGCTTTTTTTTTTTTTTTGCTTTTGGGAACTGCCCTTACAACTAGTGGGGTCACCAATCACCCAGGTCCCTCTCCCCTCCGCTGGGTTGGACAGTGTATCACTCTGGGGTTCTTTTCTGAGGTCTCTTCTTCTGAGATCTTGAATGCTAAAGCCCCCTAGTCCTGGAATGCTGCTGGGAAAGGCTTTCCCATCCCAAGAGCACCTGTGTTGGAATGATGCAAACTCTGGGAAGCAGAGCCGAGAGGTGATGAGAAACAGCTTCCCGATGGCATTTGAACCTCCAGGTATAACTGGCTTAAAGCCAGCTTGAAGTCATCCCCAGACTAGCCAGTTAGCCAGTAAGTTTGCTATTTTGCTTAAGCCGAGTTCTGTCACTTGCAGAGTCCCGACCATGGCCACCTCCTGTGACTGTGCCACGGGGCCATGCGCTGGAGGAATGCCCGGGTGAGTTAGGTCCCCGTGCGTCCCCGGCACTCCAGAGGATGGATCTTCCTCCGCGAGGGCGTGTCCCGTGCATTGTGCCTCTCGCTTTCTTTAAGGCAAAGAGGGGGGGCCACCAGAGGCGGCAGCGTTTGCCAGGGGGGCATGGGGCTGCACTTATAGCAACACCCCTGGCGGTGGAGGTAGTGGGGAGCGGTTCTAAGCTGCGTGAGCAGAGCTCCTTTCTGTGGTCTGGGATGGGGATGGAACCGCGGTGAACACAGGGGACTCGGCATTACCGAGGCTCTGCCAACCCACACCGCCAGGTAAGAGCTACTCGGCTGCTTTTCACACCTATTTTACAGTCAAATAGCAATTAAAACCCAGTTTATGGCCGTAACTAAGCTCTGCCTGGCCCTGATCCCTTCAGTTCTTGGTGAGTGTGGATACAACACAGTAGCTTGTTCACCTCCACAAAATTTCTTCCATGTGTATTTTCCATGCATCGTGTTCGCCCCCTGTAACAGGAGATCTTACTGTCATGGGGCTTGTAGGCCACCTGTCATGAGAGTGCTCTTATGATTTTGGAGCTCTCTGAATTCAAAATGAAGTATGAAAATATGTATCTTGAGTGAAAAATGAAATCTCAACAGATCACGGAGGCTTGGACATCCAGGCGCCTCACCTCCGAGATCCCTGGAGTCCGCTGGTCAGAACCACCTGCTTTGGAATGTTCCTGGCCGTAACCTGAATTTCCCATCCCATCTAGAACATTCTACGAGTCACAGGCTCGAAAGGAAGGGACCCTGACGCTTCAGGGCAGACTCACCTCTGAAGAGCAGGCTGGCTTTTTTTTTTTTTTCTGTTTGATATCTCAGGGAGCAATCAGCGAGAAACTAGTCAGCCTGCATCTTTAAATCCTTATGTTTCAGAGAGGTTCAAAGGAAGTATTCAGGAACCAGTAGGAGAGAAGTGATTTTGCAGGGTTTTTGGGGGGTGGGTGGGGGGTGGAGGGGAGGGAGAGGCACAGGGAGAGGCCGTCGGAAGCCCTGGAGAGCAGAGCCCGCCTGTTTCCTGAGCGAGGCGTCGTTCCAGCGCTCAGTGCCCGGCCCCTCGAGTGTGGTTTCCTCCCGGCCGGCACCAAACCCCAAAATAGTGTGGCCGGCTTGCTGATGGAGGCCAGCCGCTCTGAGGAGCAGGAGAAGCCAAAGGTTTTGCAGTAAGTACCCAGTTGGTTACTCTTTAAGATGGAGGTGGAAACTCTTAGAACAGCTGTATCTGGGGGAAGAGGTTCTTCTTTTGTGGCTGTAACGTCTCAAGTCCCGGTGACTCTTGCTGTGACTACAGCGTTATTAATATATCCTCCTGTGGTTCGTGGGCTGGGCAAGTTCATGCTACGTGCATGTTTGGGGGCCTAAAAATGGATTTCAGACATCTTCTGACAGCTTGAAAACACTGTCTTTTCTCACTGCCTGTGACTTTTCTCGTCTTGCCAAGTAAGGATAATTAATGCTAACGTTAGGTTAAACGTCTAAAGGTCTTTGGAAGAGAAATCCTCCCGGTGGGTACTAATTCCTAGCAGCGTGGAGATCTGTGTTTCACAGCCGCGGTGAAGAGGGCTGCTTCTGTGCGTTCTTCTCGCCAAGTGTGGGAAGTCTGAAATCCCACCGGGGCAGGGTGGGGTGGGGAGCCGCCCACTTGCCTGGTCTTCACCCCCAGGAGGTTCTAGGGCCTTCTCCCCTGGAAGACCAGCTCTGGGGAGCACGCCCACCCCTCCTTGCAGAGGGCCCGATAACGTGCCCGATAACGTGCCCGTGCTCAGTATCTGGGCCAAACATTGTGCTTGCAAGGCCTAGATGGCAGAGTTTCAAAGATATGACAAAGATAGAGGCTTTTCTAGGAAGTTACTCGTTATATGGTTTCTGTTTAGACGGTCTTTTGCCCCACCCGCCCTGGCAAAGGGCTCCAGCTACTTAGAAAGGTCTCCTCCACTCCGTTTGCTGGAAATTAAGTTTGGGGTTTTTTTTTTCCCCTTTTTTCCATTGAGTCTAATCTCTTGTTAGAATCAAACCTTTAGCTCAGTTACGTAGAAAGTCCATTCTTTAAGTTGACTCGAGAAACGTGCTTTGCCCCCTCCCATTCGGATGCAGAGGTGGAGGCACACATGTGCTTCTTTGACTTTGGGTCTGTTCTCTGCAGCTGCGCCCCACAGACTATACACTTTTACGTGGCTCTGGTTAGAGGGGCCGTTTCATCTCTCCTTTGCCAAGTGAGTTTACGTGGAAGTCGCAGTGTCGTCTCAGCAGAAGAAACCCACGAAAGTCGAGGGAGTGCAAAGCAGACAAGACCACACCTTCATTTGGGAAAAGCCACCGCATGGGAAGCATCTTTTTCCCTCGCTTCAATTTTATTTTTCAAACATGTTTAATATTTTTAAAAATGTTAAACATAACACTTTTGTCTGCTTACTGCGTGGCAGACACAGCAGTTGAGCTCTCCCCGAGGATCATCTTCTCTGAGTCTCACTGTCGTCCCATGAGGCACCCACATGTACAGTCTTCACTTTCAAGGTGGGGAAACTGAGGCACAGAAAGGTCTTGTAACTTGGCCAAGGGCAGACTGACTGGTGGGTGGGGGTGGTCTGGGATTGGAACGCAGGTCTTTCTAAACCCGGAGTAAGTTTAGAAATCAGAGGAAATAGTGACTCAATCCCATGCACTAAAACGACTTCAAATTTCTATGTTTCTCTGAACCTGTACAATTAAATATTATAGCATACTTCTTTATATTATTAGTTCACAATTATTTTTAATGGCGTATAATGTTCTAGTAAGGGTTTGTTCCATAAATTAATTAACTGTTCCCTGTTCTTGAAAATGAGATTGCTTTTTGTTTGTTTGTTTGCTATGATAAAGGACACTTCAGTGACTGTCTTGTCCATATAATTTTCCCCAAGTTTTTGGATTATCTGTAGAATGGATTCTCAGAGGTGGGATTACTGGGTCAAAGCGCATGAATTTAAAATAATTAATTAATTAATTTTTGGCCACGTTGGGTCTTCGTTGCTGCACGCGGACTTTCTCTAGTTGCGACGATTGGGGGCTACTCTTTGTTGTGGCGCGCAGGCTTCTCATTGCGGTGGCTTTTCTGGTTGTGGAGCACGGGCTCTAGGCGCATGGGCTTCAGTAGTTGTAGCGTGTGGGCTCAGCAGTTGTGTTTCACGGGCTGTAGAGCACAGGCTCAGTAATTGTGGAGCACGGGCTTAGTTGCTCTGCAGCATGTGGGATCTTCCCGGACCAGGGCTTGAACCCGTGTCCCCTGCATTGGCAGGCGGATTCTTAACCACTGCGCCACCAGGGAAGCCCAAAGCGCGTGAATTTTTAACAGTGCTTTGTATATGTTGCTAGATTGCTTTTCTACCAACACTGTGTGTGAGATGTCAGTTTAATTTTATCCATTCCAGTGACAGCACCATGAAAGAAAAAAAAAAAAACAGGCAAAACAGTAGCACTTGTTGGTAATTTTGCATCTTTTTTAATATGGTTACGATGAACTTTTTTTTCACATGTTTGTTTACAAATTGTACCTTCTCTTCCTTTGCTCATTTATCTGTTAGGATCTTAATGTGTTTTTTGTGGGGGTGGCTAATTCATAAAGTTTTTTTTTTTAAGATTTATTTATTATTTATTTTTGGCTGCGTCGGGTCTTAGTTGCAGCACGTGGGCTCTTTGTTGCGGTGCATGGGCTTCTCTCTAGTTGCGGTGTGCGGTTTTTCTCTTCTCCAGTTGAGGCACGTGAGCTCAGTAGTTGTGGCACATGGGATTAGTTGCCCCGCGGCACGTGGGATCTTAGTTCCCTGACCGGGGATCGAACCCGCGTCCCCTGCATTGTAAGGCAGATTCTTTACCACTGGACCACCAAGGAAGTCCCCATAAAGGTTTTTAAAAGATTTACTCACAAAGTTTCATCAGTTATTTTCCCCAGACTATGTTTTACCTTTTTAAAATGAGTTTTTTAAAACCATACAGCCATTTAACATTTCTGCATAATCACATCTGTCCATTTTTAACTATTTCTTCTTACTTTAGAAATCTATATTTTTTTAAGGGATTTATTTCCTTCTGGTTTTTACTTCGGTGCATGATGTGAAAAGTGTACTTTGACTTAAACAAAATAATGCTAGGCAGTTTTTCCAATGTCATTTATGAGTGATCTTTATGTTCTCTAATATTTTCTAACTTTGTCAGTTTATATCCTCAGCTGTTCTATGATATATACTTTTTCTGGATTGTCTGTTTTATTTATAGGAGCTGACCGTTTCTGAGCTGTTATCACTCTGTGTTGATTTTGCTGTTTTAAGATGTGTGGAGAGAACGGGTTGTGTGGAGGGACACTGAGTCAAAGGAAGAGTTGTTGGCAGCGGGGGCTGCATCTCAGCCTCCCCGGCCTTAGTCTTCTCATCTGTAAAACGGGGATGGTTATAGTGTCCACACCATAGGTTGTTGGGGTAGGGAAATAAAGTTAAACAAGGAAACACTGAAAAAGTATTTGGAGTACACAGATATGCATAGAGACATATATATATATATATGTGTATGTCTATTTTATATACATAAATATGCATTCTGTGTGTTTCTTTTTTATGTAATTTTTATTGGAGTATAGTTGATTTATTACAATGTTGTGTTAGTTTCAGGTGTGCAGCAAAGTGAATCAGATATATATATATAGAGAGATATAGATATATCTCCACTTGTTTTTAGATTCTTTTCCGATATAGCTCATTACAGAGTATTGAGTAGAGTTCTCTGTGCTCTACAGTAGGTCCTTATTAGTTATCTATTTTATATATAGTAGTATGTATATGTCAATTCTAATCTCCCAATTTATCCCTCATCCCCCCTTCCCCCCGCCCCCCCGGGTAACCATACGTTTATTTTCTGTGTCTGTGACTCCTTTTCTGTTTTGTAAATAAGTTCATTTTTACCTCTTTTTTTTTTTTTTTTAGATTCCACATATAAACAGTATCATATGATATTTGTCTTTGTCTGACTTACTTCACTCAGTATGACAATATCTAGGTCCATCCATGTTGCTTCAAATGACATTATTTCGTTCTTTGTTATGGCTAAGTAATATTCCATTGTGTATATATACCACATCTTCTTTATCCATTCCTCTGTTGATGGACATTTAGGTTGCTTCTATGTCTTGGCTATTGTAAACAGTGCTGCAATGAACATTGGGGCGCATGTATCTTTTTTTGTTTGTTTGTTTTAACAAAGCCAGTTAGCTTTATTTTATTTTTATTTTATTTTATTTTTAAATAAATTTATTTATTTATTTATTTATTTATGGCTGTGTTGGGTCTCTGTTTCTGTGCGAGGGCTTTCTCCAATTGCAGTGAGTGGGGGCCACTCTTCATCGCGGTGCGCGGACCTCTCACTGTCGCAGCCTCTCTTGTTGCGGAGCACAGGCTCCAGATGCGCAGGCTCAGTAGTTGTGGCTCACGGGCCCAGGTGCTCCGCGGCATGTGGGATCTTCCCAGACCAGGGCTCGAACCCGTGTCCCCTGCATTGGCAGGCAGATTCTTAACCACTGCGCCACCAGGGAAGCCCTCATGTATCTTTTTGAATTATGGTTTTCTCTGGATATATGCCCAGGAGTGGGATTGCTGGATCATCTGGTAGTTCTATGTTTAGTTTTTTTAAGGAACCTCCATAGTGTTTTCCGTAATGGTTGTACCAATTTACATTCCCACCAAGTGTAGGAGGGTTCCCTTGTATTTCTTACGTAGAGCCAGACGTGTCATTCTTTCCCTTTATGACTTAAGACAACCCTTCATGTAATCTTGGGAGACAGAAAAAGATGACACACTTGACTCTATGCACATTTAAAAACTTGGTACATTGAAAGACAGGCACGTGGCAGAGAGAACTATGTGCAGCGCCCATACCACAGAGAGCTGCTAACCATTATAAGAGAGGAATTTCCACACATCCATTAGAAAAAGGCAAAGACACACAGGAAAAGTGGGCAAAGGCAATTTATAAATAGAAATGTATATTTATTTCCATAAATATATGAAGAAATATTGACAGCCGGTAAAGAAACCTCGGTAAGAATCATGGAAATGCAAATTCAAATACTAATGAAATGTCACTTTCCCTGTAGCAGATAGGCAAAAACTGAAAACATAAATAACATCCAGCGTCAAAGAGAACATATGGAAGATGGGCATTGGCAATCACAACTAATAGGAACAAGAATTAGCAAAGCTTTTTTGTACGGCAATTTTACAAAACCTACCAAAACGTGTAATAGCCTTTAATGTCTTAGAAAATACTGTACATGTTTTCAAGTAAGCACATCCAACATAATCATATTTCCATTAAAAATGTCGTTATTTATGTTAAGAAACCTGAACTCTAGATTTTTATTTGTATGAATATAAAAGTTCATTTTAAAAAAGTTCCGGATATAAAATATCAAGCTGTTTACTGTGTTACTTCTGGAGAGGTAGGGAGAATTAGGGCAAGGTCTCTTCTACCTTTTTCTAGATATACGTCCACGTTTGAGTTTTTCATGAGTCTATATTTGTGTAAGATAAATACATAAATAGACACTTTTCCAGGCCCACGGGCCAGAAAATTTTAGGGAGCAGGATCCCAGCTGTAGAGGTTCAGGATTGGGAAAGTTCACAATTTTAGGAATTTTAGAGGCAACATTTTAACCTTCCTTAACGGGTTTTAACATATGTTTTAGGAAAAGCAAGAACTTGTTGAGAAAACTCAACCGGGGGAGGGGCCTAGAGGGAAATTTCCTTCCTTGGTGAGCGCTGACCTCTTCCCAGCCCTGCCCCTGCCCCTGTTTCCACGCTGGACGCGGGCGTCCCCACGTGCTTGGCTGGCGGACCCCACCCCGGCCTCACTGTGCGCCTCACCTTCCCTCCAGCTGGGCTCATTGTCTCTGTCTTAAAACGCTGCCCTGCAGTGTCATGCATCCGGTCACTGGCCCAGCAGACACCTAGCGCCTGGTCCCGTCCAGCCTCTCGGGAGCAGCAAACTCTCTAATCAATTACTCATCACGATGCCTGCCGAGCAGGGCTGTGAGCTGCCGAACAGGGAGCCGTGCTGCAGAACGATGGGATGGGCGGGAGCCCCGCTTAGACCGGTGCTCAGGACCGGCCGCCAAACCGGCTGTGCTAAGAAGAGCATCCTTACTTTGGCCACGGTCGGCCGTCCAGCTATTTGGAAACTCTAGCCGATTCCAACACTCCAGTCTCTCCCACTCCGTCCCCTTCTCTCTACCCTTACGGCCATTTCTCCCTTCCTTTCCCTGGGACCACTGTGTTCCCGATTTTAATTCCTCTTTTCACAGCTTTGGCCCTAGCCAGCTACTGTCACCTACTCATGACACGTCTTCAAACGGACTTACATCGTTAACATATTTTAAAAGGCAACTTTGTGACTTACTGTCAATGAGAAACGGTGAAAATGGAATAATGCTAAATTTAAAAATTACAATAAAAAGTTCCCGGTAGTGAAGGCAGAGCTCTTTACCATGGTCTTTAAGGCCTGCGAGGTCGCTTTGACCACACAGGGACGCTACTGATGAAAGGAAACGTATTAGGGTTAGATATTCAGCCAGGAGAAATGAGTCCGCTGTCGGTGAATTCCGGGAGGGTGAGAGAAAGGAGGGGAGGTTGGAGGGCTTTTATTTATTTTGTTCAGTCGCCAGAGGGAGGTAAGCGGAAACACGGGGCAACCACGGAGACAGAGGGGGCCCCCCGAGACAGCCCTGGAGCCACACCTGGGGCTGCAGTAAGGAGGAGAGCCAGGAGCGGCCTGGCCAGCGGCCTTGGGGAGAGTCAGCAGAATATTTGGTGGGGGGAGAATTTATGTGTAGATAAAGAGGGATGGTCTGGGTTGTGAATAAAAGTCTTTCCTCAGTCTGGGGCCTGAGACCTCTCTGGAACCCGCTGCCTCTGGGGACCTGTCTCGGTCTCACCGATGAGGTCTGAGCGTAAGGGTTACCAGGGTCCTGGCCTCACCTGCAAATCGCTTTGGACTTCTGAGCACTGGGCATCTCCTGGCCATCACCAAGGAGGGCTGGGCCGCCCCGGGGGCTCCGGGCAGTGAGGGCAGAGGGTGAGGGCCCTGCTCTGCAGCCTGGGGTCATGGGACCCCGTCGCCCTCAGCCCGGCCGCCGCCTCCCTCCTGAGCGCCTCTCTCCCGCCCCCGATCCCGCTGCCCGGCCACGTTCTGCCCCTTCTCACTTGTCATCCAGGCTGTCCTCCCTGACTCGGGCCCCGGGTGCACCACCCCTGGAGGAGCTCTGACAGCACGGTCTGCCTTTCCTTGTAGTTTTTCCAGAACTGTCTGACAGTGTCCTGCTCGAGACCAGGAGCCGGGGTGAGCGGGGCCGTGTCTCTTTGGTCATCCCTGTGCCCAGTGCCGCGGGGACAGGGGGCAGGAGGCTGCGGTGGGGGGCCCTGCAGGGCGTGCGTGGGACCGTGGTGGGGCTTGGATTATATCCCGAGGGATGCGGAGGCCACTGGAGGACTTGAGGCCAAAGGGCTGACACGGTCCTACGGGTATTTCAAAAGGAGCGCGGTGGGTGCTGCGAGCAGACGGTAGGAAGCCCCGGGCCCAGTGGGGTGTGTCCTGAAGGCAGAGCCACGGTTTCGGGCCCTGCCGGTCGGCAGGATCCCCTTACGTGTTGCCCTGATCAACGCTCTGGTCCTGAGTTTCTCACATTAAAGTACGTGTAGAACTTTTAAATGAACAAACCTTTGTTGTTGCATCCCTCGGGCGGCTCGTGTGCGCCGGTTTGGGGCGCCCGGTGGCCCCGGCGGCGGGTAGCCGCTTCCAGCCCTGCCCGAGGGACGCCTGGTCCTGTCACCTGCTGTGTCCTTCAGGCACAGACGGTACTGAGCTGCCACTGGTCACACAGGGAAGAGGCACTCGGACCTGCAGGGTAAAGCCTCAACTCCTTAGCCCGGCCTTCAGGAAACCCCACAGTCTGCTGTTTCCCGCCGCTCCCCACCAGCGCGTCCACGGCTGCCGAGCAGGTTGCTCCAGCGCCCACGCCTTCCCACCTAAAGTGCCCACGAATCCACGGCCCTCGTCCTCTGAGCTGCGCGAGGCTGCGGGGCCTCCCTAGCAAAGTACCCAGACTGGGGGCCTTAAACACAGACGTTTATTTTCTCACAGTTCTGGAGGCCGGAAGTCCAAGATCAAGGTGTGGACAGGGTTGGTTTCTCCCGAGGCCTCTCTCCTTGGTGTGCAGACGGCCGTCTTCTGCCTGTGTCCTCACAGGGTCGTCCCTCCATGAGCGTCTGTGTCCTACTCTCCTCCCGTGAGGACACCAGTCATACAGGATTAGGGCCCACCCCAATGGCCTCATTTTACCTTAATTGCCTCTTTAAGGCTCTGTGTCCAAATACAGTCACATTCTGAGGTGCTGGCAGTTAGGACTTCAATATAGGGATCTGTGGGGACACAGTTCAGCCCGTAACAAGAGTCTAGTTCAAATACCGCTTCGTCCTCAAGCCTCTCCCTGTTTTCATGCATCATGGCCCTTTAGCAGACTTCTTTCTAAAACTCTGTTCTTTAGTATCCCTCCCTCCTTCCCTCCCTCCCTTCCTTTCTTCCTTCATCTGAAATGCCAGGGACATTTATTGAGCACCTTCTGTGTGTCAGGGACCCACTTGATGGTGTGCATCCAGAGGTGAAAAATATGGTGCCTTCCTGGATGTTTAGGTGAGAGACAGACAAACAGGCATAGCAGCTGCGGTGCAGGGAGGATCGGAGGCAACAGAAAGCTTCCTGGGGCCCCGAATGCTTCAGCTCAGCCTTGAAAGGTGACGGGTGTTGCTGGCGGGGGCGGGGGGAGAACGCTGCAGCCAGAGGGGCGGCGTGCGTGCAGGCCCGGAGCTGTGAGGGTCGTGGTGCTTTCGGGGAGCTGCAGACAGTCCAGCCCGGAGCGGGTCTGAGCAGTGGGTGAGAGAGAACGGCGAGAGGCACGTGGAACTTTGTCTTCACCCTGAGAGAGGGGGTGGGGGTGGGAGGTCTGTAAGCAGTGGGGTCAGGGTGCGGGCACGAGTGGGTCTGTGTTTGGAAAGCCTGCTGGCAGCACGGTGGCAGACGGCGGCCGTGGCCCTGACGCTGGGCAGGGAAACCAGTGGCCCTTCTGCCCCCAGTGATGCTTCGAGGCTCTGGCAATAAAGAGCGGAAGGAAGATCCAGGAGAGACTTCGGAACCAGAGGGCAGGACCTGGTGACTGGCTAGATACGTGGCGGGGAAGGACAGCGACGGGATTCCCATTAGGGCCCTGGGTTCCAAGTCTCAGCAAATGCCCCCGCTTTGAATGTGCGTGATTCAGGGACTTTTGTTAAATGTACACCCACAGAACCGCCACTGCAGTCGAGATGTTAAACATCTCCTTCACCCCAAAAGTTTCCTCTGTGTCCCTTTACAGAAAGGCCCATTCCCAACCCACCACCTGCAGCCCCGCTGCCGTCCCCAGGCAAACACTGATCAGCTTGCTGTCACTCTATTTTGCCTCTTCTAGAATTTCATATCAATGGAACCACACGCTGCGTAGTGTTCTGTATCTGGTTTCTTTTCAGATTCATCCGTGCTGTTCTATGGATCAGTAGTTTATTTCTTTTTATTGCCAGGTATGGATGTATTACAATTTGATGATCCATTCGTGTGTGTGTGTGTGCGTGTGCGTGCGTGTGTGTGCGTGCGTGTGTGCGCGCGTGTGTGCGTGCGTGTGCGTGCGTGTGTGTGTGTGTGCGTGTGTGCGTGTGTGCGTGTTGCTTCTATACAGATTCTCAGAGCTGCCTTTTTTATCAGCACCTGTGGATGAGTCTTCAGCCTCCTGGCCGTTTAGGAAGCTAAGTCCCATGCTTGGCTGTTCAGAGTCACCCTGGGAGTTTAGTAAAAAACTGAAAGCAGGACTCACCCTTGATGGACTGAATCAGGGTCCCGGCGAGTGAACCCCAGGCACGCGTGTTTTTAATCAGTCTTGCAGGTGATTTTGATCAGCTGGGTTGGGGAACTGCTGCTTCACGTGACTACTAGGGGAACAGTAGGTGTGGAGTTAAAACCTCCACAGTCCTGTTCGCTTATCACTAAGAGACCACCTCATCTGAACTCCTGGGTGATGTTATTCTTTCTGAGTGCCGACCACACCAACTTTACCTGCCGTGGGTCACCCTGGCCACTTATTTTTTCATTAGTTCATCAAACAATATTTCTGAGCTCTTACCACATGTAAGGCATCATCTACATGCTGTGTCTCTATGCAAAAGTGAATCAGACTTGGTACTTACAATCCCTTGGAGAGATGTTGACATACACAGTCATACAAGAGAAGGCGGTACGTGTAAAAGCACGTAGACAAATGCTTGGTATTCAGAGGCACATCCAATAATTTCCAGCTTTTTGTGGATGTGGGGAGGTGGCAGTCAGATGAGGTTACAGGGAAGAAGTCACATTTGATCTGGGGCTTGAAGGATGGGTTAGATTTGTGTAAAGGGCAGTGAGGGTGAGAAAGGCAGCTCAGGCTGGGGAACAAGAAAAAAAGCAAGGATGTGGGCATCCCAGGCTGCTGGGGGCTAGGGAAGCCCAGGCTGGGGGGAGCAGAATCGAGTTTGGGAAGGTGGGCTTGAGCCAGAGCAAGGAGAGATGGCATTCATTCAGCCCACATGAGCTTGACCAATGCATGCACAGTGTGACCTCCACCACAGTCGCCCCCAGGTCTCCTGGTTCTTCTTTATAGTCAGCCCCTCTTAGGTGTTTGCCAGCCACCAAGCAGTTAATTCAGTTCTGGCGCTGTCCACCTGGACAGAGTGTAAAGGCTTAGTCCCACAAGTCTGTCCCCCCTTCACACGCTGACCGCAGGTCCGGGCTGACCCCTGTGCTTCGGACCCACCACCTATAGATCAGAGGTTGCCAGGACCCCCTCCTCGGATTTGACTAATTTGCTACTCAGAGAAACATTTCCTTACATTTGCCAGTTCATTATCAAGGGTATTATAAAGGCTGCAGATGAACAGCCAGATGAAGGGGTACAGAGGGGGCGGTCCAACAGGGTCCCGAGCCCTTCCTTAGGAGCTCCTGTCCATGTGGACCTGGTGTGTGTCACCCTCCTGGACGTGTCCACCAAGAGATTATGGAGCTTAAACTGCAGGCCCCTCCCCCTTCCCAGAGGCTGAGGGAAGGGGCTGAGATCCCAATCCTCTAATCACTTGGTCTTCCTGGTGACCAGCCCCATACCAGGAACCACAGGCAAAGGCCAGATATATTTCATATACACAACCCCTCCTTCTACTCCCAGGCCCTGGTAACTGCTGGTCCGTGCTCTGTCCCCAGGGTGTTGCCTTTTCCAGGGCATCATGTGAATGGAGTCCCGTAGCAGGAAGCCTTTAGAGGCTGACCTCTTTCCCTAAGCATAATGCTTTTAAAATTCATCCACTTTTTTGCATGTACCACTAGCTCCTTCTTTTTCGCTGATGAAGAGTGTTTCACTGCGTGGACACTCCAGTCTGTCTATCCACCCACCGTGGAGACAGGTTGTTTGCAGTTTTCGCCGTTATGAACTGTCGATGCAAAAATTAATTGATAGTCAATCTAAGAAAGAAAGGGACATTTTATTCGAGCCAACTCAGGGATTATAACCCGGGAGACGGCCTGTCAGGTAACTCTGAGAACTGTTCCCAAGCGGTAAGGCGGGGAGGCTGTGATTTTGGCAAAGGGGGTACATGCAATGAAGCACTCATGTCGGTAGAAGGTTGCTGCTGGTCACAAGGAACAGACACCTTAATTAATGCTTTTTTTTTAAGTGCTTTTCTAAGTATGGGAAGATGCAAGAATCCAGGTTCATAAAAAATTTCTCCTGAAAATGTCTAACTGTCTGAGGGCTGGTTCTGCCAGTTTTCCCAGAACACAAAGTGCCTCCTCCTGGTCTTTGCTCAGAATTCCTTTCAAGGTGTCCTGTAGGTCACTGACTGCAGTGGCTGATGGCTTGGTTCTTGTGGAACTGGATGGTGGGCTACCTTCTTTATGTTACAGGCCCCTCCCTTTTGGTCTTAATTTTGACAAAGGTTTGGGAGGCATTTAGTGACCAATTTGTCCCACGGTCCTAGGAATTCTCATTCCCAGGTCGGGTGAGGATTTTGTTGATGGGCCACTTGATGTGCTGATACTGGGCTAGGCCCTGTTAGTAGTTGCCCAAAACCTCTGGATCCCCTGTCCTACAGTCTTTTATGGTCCAGGAAACGGTTCCCTCTGCGGCTTCCTCCCAATTCTAGAGTTACACTGTTACAATCACTGATCTTATAGAACTATGTATTTGGTCCGTCGTTTCAAGTCACCTAATCATCATTAATTTTATCTGAGGCTCAGTCACACATTTGGTGATGTAAGAAACAATCCTTGTGTAAAATAGGCAGAATACAGGTGACATAGCTAGTAACGCTAATGTAAGGTCATAAGTAAGTATTTAAGCTAAGAACTTCCTTTAGGTGTGGCCCAGTATCTCTCTAGGTCTTCTGACCAGTCTGTTCTGCACCAATCACTGTCTTTAGGGGAAATGATATATTGGCTTCATATATAAGTCCACCAAAGATGTCTGCATGCACCAGGCCAGTGGTGGTCACTGTGGCCCCTTACAGGATTGAGAAAGGAATATTGTCTTCTAATGAGTTACATGGCTGGTACCAGAGGGAGAAGATTTTGGTTTTTTGTTTTTTAATTTTATTTTTTTACTGAAGTGTAGTTGATTTACAATGTTGTGTTAGTTTCAGGGGTACAGCAAAGTGATTCACTTATATATATACATGTATATATATTCTTTTTCAGATTCTTTTCCCTTATACGTTATTACAGAATATTGAGTATAGTTCCCTGTGCTATATGGTAGGTCCTTGTTGCAGAAGGAGAAAAATTGATCTTTATGGTTGAGTAGTTATCTCTGCCATTGGGGAAGTGTGGTTAATGCAGATGCACAGTGCACACTGGAGGGGGTGGGGAGGAGACCAAAAGCAGAGAGAAAAGTTTATGTTTAAATTTTTCTTGTCTTGCCTTAAAATATGAATTTTATTTCATCAGAGCCCAAGCCTGTGAATCAAGCTTCCCACTCAGACACAGTTTTCATTTCTCTTGGATAAATACTGAGGAGTGGGATTACTAGATTGTATGATAAGCACATGTTTAATTTTGTAACGTTAAAAACAAGAGGCCCGGGGCTTCCCTGGTGGCACAGTGGTTGAGAATCTGCCTGCTAATGCAGGACACACGGGTTCGAGCCCTGGTCTGGGAAGATCCCACATGCCGCGGAGCAACTGGGCCCGTGAGCCACAACTACTGAGCCTGCGCGTCTGGAGCCTGTGCCCCGCAACGGGAGGGGCCGCGATAGTGAGAGGCCCGCGCACCGCGATGAAGAGTGGCCCCCGCTTGCCGCAACTAGAGAAAGCCCTCGCACGAAACGAAGACCCAACACAGCCCAAATAAATAAATAAATAAATAAAGTAGCTATTAATTAAAAAAAAAAAAAAAACTTGTTAAAAAAACAAAAAACAAAAAAACAAGAGGCCCCAAATGGAGTTGCTGACGCTGAGCCCCACGTCACCAAACTTCACTTAACTGCAGTTTCAGCCTCTCCCAGAAATAGGATCTTAAACCAGGGAATCAGGAATCCCCTGATCAGCACCAGAGAGGTCATCTGCCTGGTGGGCCCAGGCATCCCCTAAAGGGAAGTGACTTTGCAGTAACCAACCTGCTATTTTGCCGAGTATAACTTCCTGTTCTTGCTCCTTCTGCCTGTAAAAGTCTTTCGCTTTGTACGGTTCCTCGGAGTTCCTTTTTATGTGCTAGATCGGGTGCTGCTCTATTTATGAATCATTGAGGAAAGCCAATAAGATCTTTAAAATTTACTCAGTTAAATTTTGTTTTTTTTTTAGCAATAAGAAATGGCTACACTGATTTGCAGAGCAGCTGCACCAGTTTGCATTTCCATCAACAGTGAATGGGAGTTCCAGTTGCTCCATATCCTTGCCTGCACTTGTTTTTATTTTTTTAAACTTCAAGCCATGCTAATTAGACGTGTAGTAATATCTCCCTGTGGTTTCCATTTGCATTTACTTAATCACTCATGACATTGAGCATCTTCTCATGTGTTTATTTGCCGTCCAATTATCTTCTTTGGTGAAGTGTTTAAATCTTTGACCAGTTTTTATTGATTTGCGTGTTTTGTCATTGTTGGGTTTTGTGAGTTTTGCTGAGTTTCCTCATAAATTCAGGAATCAGGTCCTTTATCAGTTTTGTGTTTTGCGGATGCTTCCCTTCCAGTTGGCTTTTCATTTTCTTGACCATGTCTTCTGAAGAGCAGAAGTTTTAAATTTTGATGAAGTCCAATGTATCAGTTTTTAAAAAAATTTTATTTATGGATCATGCTTTTGGTGTTGATTCTAAGAAATCGTTGCCTGACTGAAAGTCACAAAGATTTTCTCCTGTCTTCTTCTAGCAGCTTTCTAGTTTTATTGAGGTTTTCAACCTGTCTTTACCCAACATTGATTATGGCCCAGACAGTGGTCGGAGAGCTGTGGAACCACAGAGGAATGAGATGGTCCTTTGCTCCAGGATCCTCTGGGCCGAGAAGCCGGGGTGGGAGATGAGTCAGCAGGGTGTCAGTCTGGTTGGGGTGCTGTGAACCCTCCTTGCGGTGGGGAAGCAGGACAAGACAGTAGGGGTTAGGTTGAAAGTAGGAATGGGGGTGGGGAGCCATTGTCCTGGGTGTGGAGTGGCCGTGGGGAGGCCTGGAGGCTGGTGACAGAATAGCTGCCCATACTTTGTGGCGCTGGGATCTGAGTGCAGGGCGCCTGGCAGGCGTGGGCAGAGCGCACAGCGGGCCTCATCCCGGAACAAAGAGAAGGTGGGGGCAGCCTGGTGACGTGGCTCATGCCGGGCCCCCTGAGGGTCAGGGAGCTATCTTTCTTCACTGAAAGCCAGTCAGACATGTCAGTATCACAAAGAGCCCATCCTTAGGGGACGGCCACAGTGCTGTTGCATCATTGTCTCAGGCTCCTACCCTGGGGGTGGACCACAGAACCGCTGCTGTCCTGCTGTTCCTTGTAGATTTGCTCCCGAGACCCCTGCGAGGCACCCATGATGACAAGGTCGTCCCAGGAGCAGCCTGTACGTGATCCCTCATATTTGCGGCCATTGTATATATTTAAAACACAATCCTCAAAGCGTGGTGTGCTGGGGAAAGATAGGGCATGCTCCAGGCACTGAATACATTAACCCTGCAAAGGACAGCAGTTGCTTTCATGAGCCAGCTGGCACTACAGGAAAATAGCTGAAGCCTGTGGCTTAGAAAAGAATATTTCAGGAATGTGAAAACAAAAAAGAAATCAGCACGTCCAGCGATTTAACTGAAGCCGGTAACAATAAGGAAACCCAGAGCAATGGCGGAGTCCTGCAGCCCCGGTGGAGGGGTGGGCCTTACCCAGAGGGGTGTCTGCCAGGCCTGGGGTGGCCAGTGCCGCCGTGCGGGCCTGAGTCAGGCCCCTGCATGCTCTGTGCCTGTAGAAGCTCCAGGAAAGTTCTGTTTCCCCCTCGTTTCCTCCTGTGGTCCAGGAGCCAACACAGACCGCTAACAGGGTCGGCGGCTGTGCGGTCCCTCCCTTTGTCCCTCCCCTGCCCTGCTGTCCGGTCCCTGCATCCCTGCACTCGAGGTCCTGCAGACCCAGCTCCTGGGGCCACAGCTGGGAGCCTGGCCCGCCCGCTGCGCTCCTCCACCACCGCCAAGAGCCGAGGCTTCCACACGCCCCCAAAGACACGATGAAAGGGCCCTTCATCTTCCTGGCCCAGTCCCTGCCTCCCTCCCTGGGCCCCCAGGATGAGAGTTCTCCCGGGAGCTTCTTCAGTGCCTTGGACAGACAGACAGGCAGACAGATGGACGGGCTGCCAGGGGCCACCCTGGCCGGCCTCCCGACACGCCTGGGCCACAGCACGCAGCGTGGCTGATCTCCGGCTGAGGCCCTGCCACTCTGAACCCTTCAAGCTCCCATGACTCGGGGCTGCCTTTTCAGAATAATGTCATCGTTATAAAAAACCCACAGCTGCCGACGGGGTCCTTTGTGAGTCTGTCAGGGACCACAGGCCTCTGAAGGTACCGATCAGAGGAGAAGTCCCCCCCTTTCTGAGCAAGAAGCAAGAAGGCAACCAGAGTCCATCTTGGTTTCTTCCCTATACAAGTTCTTTATTTTGTCAAGCTCAAGATTCACTTTGGTTATTCAATTGCTTGTTCCCAAACTCCTAATTTAGGAGCTTGGGATTAACATATACACTCTACTATATATAAAATAGATAACCAAAAATGTCCTACTGTATAGCACAGGGAACTATATTCAATATCTTATAATAACCTATAAGGGAAAAGAATCTGAAAAAGAATATATATATGTATATATAACTGACTCACTTTGCTGTACACCTGAAACTAACACAACACTGTACATCAGCTATACTCCAATAGAAAAAATCCTAAAACAAATCGGTTGTTCCCACTGCCACACCCACACACAGACAGACACACAGATACACACACACACAGACACACAGACACACACAGAGGCACAGACACAGACAGTGCACACACAGATACACATACACACAGACACACACACAGAAGGTCAGAAACTGGCCAGACAGCTCGGGGTCTGTCAGATGAGCCCCCCCTTTTGTCCTGAGGGCCCCCGCCTCTGCCATCTGCAGACGAGTGGAGAGGACCCGGTGGGGAGGAGCACGTCTTCGGGGGAAGAGAAACTTAAGTCGTGATGATTAGAGTATCGGAGGGGAGACGGCCACGGAGGAGGCCTGGCTTGTGACTCGGGGCATCACACGGCAGAGCCCGTGATGGTGCAGAAGGCTTCACGCCGCGCTCTTGCCCTGAGTCAGGGTGCGCGTGTGCGTGCTGGGATCTCCCACCGCAGCTCGGGAATGTTGAGCCACTTTCTCAGCAAGGGGCCTTGGGAGGTGAACCTCCGCGGTTTCTCGTGAGCCCCGTGTACAGGGTGGAGAGTGTGGCCTGGGAGCTGCCCCTCCTGAGTCTGCAGAGCCGGGGCTGCCTTCTTCCTGGCCTCTATTTCCCTTTGGCCAGAGGCCCATGTGGCTAACGTATAGTGAGCCCAGGGGGGCGGTGGATGTGGGGTGGGGCCCCACCTCTCCGCCTGTGGACGGAGGACCCCGGTTTGCATCTGTGCCCTGTAGCGCTGGGGGAGGGGACTTGCGTGCCCCCCATCTCTGTAGGGCAAGTGCATTGAAGTGAGTGGGTGGAGGGCATAGGGTTTTGCTGGGGGTGCTGGGGTCGGGGGCAGCATGCCCTGCAGTGTTTGCATTGTTTTCTAGAGGAAATAGAACAGAATGACTCAGAAGTGGCCGCCCGTTTCCTTGGAAGCTGTGCCACTGACATCATAGGGCTTTGCCCCTTGTCCCACCTGGTTGAGGGGCCCCTGGTAGGAACAAAGAAACAGAAAAGGCTGCATAAAAGGTACTTACACTTGAAACTTTAAATTATTGGGTCCCTAAACCTGTGGTTGCCATTGGCTACCACTTAACAGAGCATCGAACATAAATGCATGTACCGTGATGTTTTGGTTAAGGTGTCTGAAATCTTAGAGCATAAAATTGTAAACAATTATTGACAGTTACGGTGAAACTGCGTTGTCTAGCACAAATTGAAAAAGCCGTCCTTCGGGAATAAAGTCACGAATGGAGATGAATCAGTAGATGATTTTAGAGATTTGGTGTTGAATAACTTCGGGAACTATTTCTCCAGCGCGTTATAAGTTAATGAGATGAATTTCATAAGGCTAATGCTTATACATCAACACGAACCCTGTTTTCAAGGTAATAATGCTGGAAGGCTCCGTATCAATATCCATGGGGTTGTCATCCTGAAAGCAATCTGGGACTGCTTACTTGGTAATTGTTTAGAGGCATTTATAAGTCTTACAGGAGAAGGACTGTCATTGCTTTATGGCTCCGTTTTGTGTTCCCTGATTAATTCAGCAAATACTTTGTGAATCTGGGTGCCTGGCTAGCGAGGGAAGGGCAGGGAGACACTTGCACACATTTCTTCAGTGACAGGCAGGATCTAAACATTCATTAGCTAATGTTGGTTAAGCACCTGCTCAGTGCATCTGGGAACACGGTGATGAACCGGAAGGTAAGGTGCCCCGGGAGCTGCAGTGGGTGGGCCGAGGCTGATGTCTGGCTTTGGTGATAGAAGCTCTGAAGAAATGACCAGGGGCTGTGCGGTGAGCTCCTCCAGAGACTGGAAGGGAAAGGCCTTTTGGAGGAAGGAGCCCCCTCCCCCGCGCCCCCCCCCCCCCCGCCGTGTGAAGAGCTGGAGGGGGGCCTTCCAGTTCAACAGTCCTCCTTGGGAACCAGCTGGGCAGGTCCGAGGGGCTGGAGTAGCTCCCACAGCACACAGGGGAGGGTCTCAGGATGCAGACGGGCAGCCCCACGATGGCCTAGGACTTTGGGGTTGTGACAGAGATCTTGGATTTGCACTCTAAATATAGTGAGAAGCCACAGCAAGTTTCTCCGTAGGGAGGGACGTGATCTGACTTGTGTGGGGTGTTTTGGTGTTTTTTAAAATAATTTTAAAAATTTAAATCGTGGTTAAAAACACACACACATACCATAAAATGTACCATGTTAGCCGTTTTTATGATTTGTGTTTTTAAAGAGCCCTCCGGCTGTTGAGTGGCATTAACTGTTGTGGGCAGGATGGGCAAGAGCAGAGCTGGGGGACCCAGGGATGCTGCGGCATCAGGAGGGGGGCGGGACGGGGAGGGGGCAGGGAAATGCGGGGGAGTCTTGGGCGGGTGAGTATCAGAAAGTCTTGTAGGCAGAGCCTCGCAGGAGGGGCTGGAACATTCCTGGGGGAGGTCTCTGAGGAGGGCCCTGGGGCCTGGATGCCCCCAGACGAGAACGGTGGAGAGGTCTGGGTCTGGCTGCACTGCAGGGCAGAGCTCAGCTGGGCAGTCCCTTGATCTGGAACAAGGTTGAGCGCAGGCCCTGGCTTGGGAAGTGAGCAAATTCCTGGGGCCGCACTGGTCGCTGACAGTGAAGCTGATGGTGACATCTCTGCCTCCGGCCCCGAGCCTGGCACGGAGACGGTGTGAGGAGCACCAGCCTGAAGACGTGCACCAAGCACGGGTCTGGGCGGGAGCGGCGGCCCCAGCTGAGCGCTGGAGTCGGGCAGGAGGACTGCGGGGAAGGGGTGACTCCGGGAGCGAGCTGCCGGAGCTGTGCTCAGTCCATCCGGAGGAGAAGGAGGCCTCGCGGGCTTGGTGCCGGAGCCTGAGCTCCCCCGGCAGCCTTGGGTGTGAGAAGCGGCCCCGGGCCCGGGGGGTAGACCACGGTGCTCTGAGTCTGGGAGGCCGGGAGGGAGGCCTCAAGGATCACAGAAACGGGAAGTCGGGAGAAGCTGCTGAGTCAGGACCGTCTCTGCGCTGTGCTCGGGCAGGTGGCCCCCGGGAAGGCGACAGGCCAGCTGCGTGGCGGGTCGGTGGACAGACGAGGGTAGGAGCCGCGGGGAGGCCCTCCTGCGCTGGGGGAGGCGTCCGGAGGGAGACCCCTGAGCTCGCTTTGGAAGGCGGGTGGGAGATGGCCAGGCCTTCGTTTGTCCCTCCACGTTGCCACCACCTTGTGGATGCCGCATCAGTGGTGGCCGCCCCGCCCCCCGACCCCACCGCCGCCTTCTCCGTGAGCCAGTGGGTAGCCCCGGAGGGTCGGGGAGGGGAGACCGCCCTTGAGGCCTTTCTCCCCCCAGCTCCTCCCGCCGCCCCCGCCCCAGCCCCCGCCCCCAGTGCCACTGAGTTGGTTGGGTTGGTTGCATTTCTCTGTCGAGGCCTCAGCTTCTACTCGTGGTCCAGCTCTCTCCGGATTCCAGCTGCTTCCTCCCCGACCCCGCAGGCTGGGGGTGATAATGTCCTAAGCCCGTGTTGCTCCTCTAGGCCGGCCCAACCCCTTGTAAACGGGTCCTTTTGGAGCTCTCCCCGGTTTCCCAGCTGATGTCCCAGACGGTGGCAGGGGCATCATGTGACTGAGCAAACATTGTGACTCAAGATGCTTTTGCTGAAATGGAGATGAAAGTCTGCGGTTCTCTCCTACCCTATAGCTTTTGTTTTGTTTTGTCTTTCTTATCACATTTTTAAAAATTGTGGTAAAATACACATAATATAAAATTTACTGTCTTAACCATTTTTAAGTGTTTAGTTCCGTGGCATTAAGTACATTCACACTGTTGTGCAACCATCACCACTATCCGTCCCCAGGACTGTTTTTATCTTACAAAACTGAAACTCTGTCCCCATTAAACAACAACTCCTATTCCTCTCTCCCCAAGCCCCTGGCCCCCACCATTTTACTTTCTGTTCCTGTGAATTTGACTCCTCTAAGTACTTCATATAAGTGTAATCATACAAGTGTGTTTGTCTTTTTCTGCCTGGCTTACTTCACTTAGCATAATGTCCTCAAGATTCATCCATGCTGTAGAATGTATCAGAATTTCCTTCCTTTTTAAGACTGAGTAATATTCCACTGGGTGTATAGACCACATTTTGTGTATCCACTCATCCATCAGTGGACACTTGGGTTGCTTCCACCTTTTTTGGCTGTTGTGAATAATGCTGCTATGATCATGGGTGTGCAAATATCTCTTTGAGACCCTGCTTTCAGTTCTTTTGGGAATGTGCCCAGAAGTGGAATCGCTAGATCGTACGGTAAAATCTATTTTTTATTTTTTGAGGAACTGCCGTACTGTTCTCCATAGCAGCTGCACCATGGTACATTCCCAGCAACAGTTCACAAGAGTTCCAGATTTCTCCACATCCTCGCCAACATTTGTTATTTTCTGGTTTGGTTTGGTTTGGTAGTACCCATCCTAATGGGTATGAAGTGGTATCTCATTGTGGTTTTGACTTGCATTTCCCTAATGATTAGTAATGTTGAGCATCTTTTCATGTACTTATTGGCCATGCATATATCTTCTTTGGAGAAATGTCTATTCAAGCCCTTTGTCCATCTTTAAATCAGGTTTGTTTTTGTTGTTGAGTTGCAGGAGTTCTTTATATATTCTGGATATTAGCCCTGCCTTAGTCTGCCTGGGCTGTCATAACAAAATACCATAGACTGAGTGATTTAAACAACAGAAATTGATTTCTTACAGTTCTGGAGGCTGGGAAGTCCAAGAGCAAGGTATGTATGGCTGATTTGGTGTTTGCTGAGGGCTCCCTTCCTGGCTTGCAGACGGCTGCCTTCTCACTATGTCCTCCCATGGCTTTTCATCAGTGTGTGTGCACAGGAGAAAGATCTCTCTCTCCCCCTTTTCTAATAAAGCCACCAATCCTATTGGATTAGGACCCGCCCTTATCACTTCATTTAACCTTACTTTACCTCCTAAAAGCCCTATCTCCAAATGCAATCACACTGAGAATTAGGGCTTCAACATGTAAATGTGGTGGGACAGGAGACACAATTCAGTCCACAGCAAACCCATTTGCCAATATTTTCTTCCGTTCTGTGAGTTGCCATTTTACTCTGTTGATTGTGTTCTTTGATGCACAAAAGTGTTTAATTTTGACATATTCCAATCTGTCTAGTTTTTCTTGTTGCCTGTGCTTTTGGTGTCATATTTAATCATTGCCAAATCCAATGTCATAAAGCTTTTCCCCTGTGTTTTCCTCTAAGAGTTTGACAGTTTGGGCTCTTATATTTAGGTCTTTCATCCATTTTGAGTTCGTTTTTGTATATGGTGTAAGGTAAGGGTTCAACTTCATTCTTTTGGTGTGGATATCCAGTTTTCTCAGCACCATTTGCTGAAAAGACTGTCCTTTGCTATTGAATGGTCTTGGCACTAGACTACAGTTTATATTCTTAGTTACTCTTTCAACAGACCTTTTCAAACTATTCCTATAGAAAGAGCTCTTGGAGGTATTTTATTTCCGTCTCCTTTCTACTGCCTTGGCTCATTCTTTTAATTCCTTGATGTGAAGCCGTGTTATAGGTAAGGAAATAACTACTGATTAGTGGCCACCAGCTCTGTGGGATGCCAGCTTCTTGGTCCAGCTTTGGAGACAGAAGGATGTCCTGGGGCAGCGATTCTCAGGGTTTGGTCTCAATATGGCTCCCAGATTACAGCCTCTCTCTAGGGTCTGCATTTCATATTTAGAGACCAGCTCCTCCTGTTTCTTATTCCAGATTAAGCTCTATTTGTTATGGTCTCCCCCTCGTGGCAGTGTGTCATAGTTTCTCCAGGTCCCTGTTCCACTTCCAGAGTTTGTTTTTGGCTTGAGATGGTATGGCCAGTGCTGTGCAGGTGTTCTTTTCTGTTTAGTTTTTGTCTTATCCCTTCTTGGTCCTTGTTTTCTTTCAATGACTTCTCCTGATAGGATCAGTGAATTTTTGTTTGCCATTTTCCTTCTGATGCTGTGTGGAAACCTGTTCTTTTTTTTTTTTTTTTTTTTTTTTAAAGTAATTTATTTATTTATTTATTAGCTACTTTTATATTTATTTATGTATTTATTTTTGGCTGTGCTGGGTCTTCGGTTCGTGCGAGGGCTTTCTCTAGTTGCGGCAAGTGGGGGCCACTCTTCATCGCGGTGCGGGGACCGCTCTTCATCGCGGTGCGCGGGCCTTTCACTATCGCGGCCCCTCCCGTTGCGGGGCACAGGCTCCAGACGCGCAGGCTCAGTAGTTGTGGCTCACGGGCCCAGCCGCTCCGTGGCATGTGGGATCTTCCCAGACCAGGGCTCGAACCCGCGTCCCCCGCATTAGCAGGCAGACTCTCAACCACTGCGCCACCAGGGAAGCCCCGAAACCTGTTCTTTTCTTTATTTACCGGGAAGGAATCTAAGGCTAACGGTCACGTCGAGACTAACAGGAAATAATAAGCTTCGAAGAGTTTCCTGTGGCCTCCAGCCGAAGTCTGGGATTCCCTTGGCTGCTCCCAAACTAGATTTTCAGGGTAAACGTTCCAGTGTTAGCATAAACGAACCAGGTGCCTGTCTAAGAATCAGCGCCCGAGGAGCTTCCCTCTTCCTCTGGAACTGAGTTTCTCGACCTCGACTCTTGACATTTTAGCCCGGATCATTCTTTGTTGTGGGGCTGCCCTTTGGGTACTGGGATGTCCAGAAGCATCCCTGGCTCTACCCTAGCACCTCCCCCCGCCCCAAGTTGTGACAACCCAAAGCAGCTGCACACATTGCCAAATGTCCCCCTGGAGGCAGAATCAGCCACCCACCCTGCTGAAGAGGTCAAGAGCAAACTGGGCATGTGTTCTAGAAAGCTCTAGCTAGATATTTTCGGCATGCTGTTCACTTGCCTTCTATTTCCTGCCCAGTCCCCTGGTAGTTGAGCTATGTGAACATTCTTAGTTTGTTCGTTCTCAGACTTGAATGCCTCAGTTCTCGGCTTCCTGGGGCTTATTGTACTTGGAGTGCAAACCTCAATGCCCTCTCCCACCCCCAGACACTCCTTATTTTTTTTTTAATTTATTTTTGGCCAAGCCGCGCAGCATGCAGGATCTTAGTTCCCCGACCAGAGATCGAACCCTCGCCCCCTGCAGTGGAAGCGCAGAGTTCTAACCACTGGACCGCCAGGGAAGTCCCTGGACACTCCCTATTATTTGTGATGGTCCAGAATGGTTTCCCAGTCGCCTTTCCGTTTTCTTGCCTTTAAAGGGTAACCAATCCGAGGGTCGAGACAACCCCTCCAGCCCAGGTTCTGAAGGCGGTGATGAAGCAGCCCAGCAGCATGTTGGAGGGGCTCTGACCCTCCCCGGTGCCCGGACACTCATCGTATTCCTAACTGTGTTCCCTCTTCCCTCTCTCTCTTCTATCTTTTCTACTTAACTCCATACAATTAATGAGTTATGGTTTAAAGAGAAGTCGTGCACGATTCTGGCAAGGAAAGAAGCTTGATAATTAAATAAAATGAACAATTTAAGGAAAACACCCCTGGGAAGACCCTCTCCCCGCCCCTGTGGGAGTGAATTCCTAAATTTAACTGTACTGTGGACCCTCGAATAACACGGGTTTGAACAGCGTGGATCTACTTACAAGTGGATGTTTTTCAACAGTGGATGCAGCCATCTTTGAGATGGTTAGGAGGATTTTTAGAAGTCAGGGAATTAGTAATAGAAACTTTTTTTTTCATGATCTTGCACTTGGCCAGAACCCGTCTATTTCTTTTCCGTAAGAAAAGTATCGTTCACCCAGCATTCACGCCCGCGTTTATCTTTCAGCAGCGGGGGCCAGTTCTAGTGACTGTAAGGTGTCTGCCCGAGGTGTTCATCTTCCTCCACGCTTTCCCTCTTTGACGTTGCCAAATGAAAACCGGCCGCTCTGTGTATAAAGAGAGCTCTTTCCTTACGTGGCCCCGGCCAGTGCACGTTGATCCCACCGATCTGCCGCTGGGTGTTGCTGAGTTAATAAAGCAGAGCGGCCCTCAGCTGAACACGGTGAACAGTTGTGGGGGCATCTGGTGTTTGCTGAGTGTCTTCTGGGTGCCATGTCCTCCTTCATCTTCAGTTTTGCGGTGCAGGCACCAGTAACTCCATTTATCGGGCGACGATGTTGAGAATCATAGCGTTCAGCAAGCATGCCCGAGCTCACGCGGTGAACAGTGGAGCTGGATTTTGACCAGGAACACTGGATCCAAAAGCCCGCGTGCTTTCCCGCGGGAGAAAGATTATCCAGGGAGGCCGGACCCAGCCCTGGTGTGTAAGAGCCCATTAAAACTGGGTTTGAATCCTGGCTGTATCATAAACTCTGTGGTCTGGGCAAGTTGCTTAACCTCCCTGAACGGAGGTGACCCTTACCTCGTAGGATTACAGGGAGGGTTTGACACCAGGCCCAGGGTGAGGGGCGAGAGGAGGGTCGGAGAGGAGACGGTGGGAAGCGGATTGGGTGAAAGCCTGCAGAAACTAGGGGTGGGCCTGAGGGCACCTGCCCCCTGCCAGCAGGAGGCCTTCTTGAGAGTGGACAGAGGGCAGGGCCAGAACAGGCCGATTTGGAGATTTGGAGAACACTAGGAAGACACCAGTCCTGCTGGATGGGGGTGGGCGGTGCTTAACAAGGTCCTGGACGTGGAGTGTGGGGAGAAGGGTGCAAAGCTGGCCTTCAGCCTGGCTGGAGCGGTGTCCCCGCCCTCTGCTATCATCCTTTCGTCGTCCGTCCCTGGAAAGCTGCTTTGATCCGGCAGAGCCCACTACCCCCCGCCCCACCCCCAGCATCCCACCCCCTGGCACGCTCCCTACCATTAGGGCTCTCTTCCTGGTTCAAGAGGGGACATTACTTATTTCATTTCTGTGTATTTTGAATTCTGGAAGAAGATGGAATTTGAAGAGCCTGGGTGGTGCACGAGTACAAAATAGAAGCCTCCATCTGGGGAAATAACGGGAAAGACACACGAAGGGAGACAAGGAAAAAGAGCCTGGCAGTGAGGAGGGCCCGCGGGAGGAAGGCCCTCTGTGTACACTTGTCTGGGAGTAATTTGATGGGTTCAAGGTTCTAGGAGAATAAAGAAAGGTGTGATGATACAAATGAAGTAAACCTGAGAATTCTGCCTCAGAGCAAGTAACCAGGCAGCCTTTGAAAAGTGGCTGCATGAAAAAAAAAAAAAAAGTGGCTGCATGTTTTTCAGGTGATTGTCTAGAAGTTTGTCAGGAATTAAGAGTTTAGATCTGGAATTTTGACTGGGATGCCTTTTTCCTCCTCTCCTCTCCCCTCCCCTCCCCTCCTCTCCTCTCCTCCCCTCCCCTCCCCTCTCCTTTCCTTTTCCTTCTTCCTGTCTTCCTTCCTTCCTTTGTTTATTTCTGTTATTGTTATTACTTTTTTTTTTTTTTTTTTTTTTTTGCCAAGGACTTAGGGCAACATTGGGGAAATTTTCTATCATCTTTCTTCTGCTTTTCCTCTTCACATTCTTTCTTCCTTCTGGAGAATAAACAAGAGCCATTTCATTTCAGGGGTGACCTGGGCAGATTTTGGAAAGCATAGATGCATTGCAGAATCACCTATGTTTTCATCAAGTAAGCCCTGCAATAATCATCTCTAAGTAGTTGCAATCATCACGTAAAAGGGCGCCTTCATGAAACGTATTTTATTTCTCGTCTCTGTGAGTCAAACTAACATGTTACTGGTTGTTCCTGCGGTCCTGGATAAAATTCATCAGTAATTCTCTCCAAGAATCACTCAGGCTATGTTCGTTCATTTTATATTTATATTCATTTAATAAAATTAGTTGCTCTATAGGTCTTAACCTAGGAATTCTTTCATTGTTGCTGTGGAAACCAGAATTAAAAATTGTGGGCCGAGAAAGAAAAATAGCTGCAGCTGAACATCGTAAAATACACGAGAAGTGGTTTTTTAACTATAGAATTTTAAAAAAATCATGATACCTGGAACCAAGCTGAGACTACTGAACTAATCATATAACTGAAATCGTGGATAATTTTTCTCAAAAACACTTTAGAAAACAAATTGCTGTCTTAAAAATATTATTTTCACAGGACTTCCCTGGTGGTCCAGTGGTAAAGAATCTGCCTTGCAATGCAGGGGACATGGGTTCGATCCCTGGTCAGGGAACTAAGATCCCCCAGGCTGCGGGGCAGCTAAGCCCGCGTGCCACAACTACTGAGCTCGCACGCCACAAACTACAGAGCCCGCGCGCCACAACTAGAGAGAGAAAACCCCCGCACCCCAACCAGAGAGAAGCCTGTGCGCTGCAACAAAAGATCCCGCATGCTGCAACTAAGGCCCAACGCAGCCAAAAATAAATAATAAATAAATCTTTTAAAAAATACTATTTTCACCTGTAGCCACATTGGCACAGCTGCCAGGATAGCAGTGCTGCAGAATGAGCCCCAGGTGGGGTCTTGGACCCCCTGCCACCAGCTAATCCCTTTAAGTAGGAGCAGGAACTGGATGGCCCTGGCTGGGACGCTGTGGGTTGAAATGGTGTCCCTGGGAAAGGAGAGAAGAATGGGAGGAGGTCCCCACTGCGCCAGGCTGGGGGCGGTGGGCAGCCTGTTCTTTTTCTCAGAGGGGCGGACAGGGTACCCTGGGGTGCGGTGAGGGGAGAGGAGGCCCAGGGCCGCTGAGCACCAGCTGCGATCCCGGGGGGCAGTTATTTAGCCCCGGGTCCTGTGAGTGTGGCCACTGGCATTAGCTGTCACCTAGCGGTGTTTGTTTGTTTGTTTGTTTAAATTTTTATTGGAGTATAGTTGCTTGACAGTGTTGTGTTAGTTTCTGCTGTACAGCAAAGTGAATCAGCTATACATATACATATAGCCCCTCTTTTTTGGATTTCCTTCCGAGTGATGTTTTTTAAAGTGCTTTTTTTCGGTTTGTTTCATGTCTGCGGTTTTGGTCTTCTGTCTCACATCTCTGGTCATGAGAGTCCACGGGGACAGCAGAGTCAGGGTCCCATTGTGCTACTGAGAACAAAATGGGCTCCGAGAGGTTAAGAGATGGCCGGCCCACCTCCTCAGCCTTGATCGAAGGACTCAGGCTGTCTTGCTTGCCTTTGGACGGGGATTCACACTTCCCCACCCCCCAGGTCTTTAACCGAATCCTGCTCCTTTGCATAAATTGTCTTTCATAGAATATTTTAGTTAGGGCGGGTAACTCTGCCCTATGATGTCAGGTCTGCCCAATTAAAATCTGCCCTATTAATGTTTTAAAATTTATTTAACAGATTTATTGAGGGTGCCCTATTAATTTTTGATACCATTTTTGTCCAAAAGAAGAAAAAACCTGTGCTTCTGTGAAATCTGATTTTCAAGTAATTCATTTATGTCTATTTGGAAACTACGTAAGTTGCTCAATTATCAGCCCTAAAACGGCAAGACTTACGGACATAACATGTCTTGACTCAAGCTGACCTGTTTTACGTGGGGATATATATATATATATATATATATATATATATATATCCAGTATATATATGTATATGCAGTAAGACTGTTCTAGGTGCCCCTGACCAAGGAGAAGCCATCATTTTGCCAAAGAGTAATGTCAGAGCATCAGTAATATTGCACTTTTTTTTAAAAAAAATGCATTTATTTTTGGCTGCATTGGGTCTTTGTTGCTGCGTGCGGGCTTTCTCTAGTTGCGGCGAGCAGGGGCTACTCCTCGTTGCGGTGCGCGGGCTTCTCATTGCGGTGGCTTCTCTTGTTGCGGAGCATGGGCTCTCAGTGCGTGGGCTTCAGTAGTTGTGACTCGCGGGCTCTAGAGTGCAGGCTCAGTAGTTATGGCGCACGGGCTTAGTTGCTCCACGGCATGTGAGTTCTTCCCGGACCAGCGCTCAAACCCGTGTCCCCTGCATTGGCAGGCGGATTCTTAACTACTGAGCCACCAGGGAAGCCCGCACATGTGTTGTTAATAGTTTGGTGAAAGCTGCTGTGAAGCCAGAGAAAGGAACCTGCTGCAAAGGTACCTTCTCAGTAGAAAGATGCTCTACGTGCAGCCCCATCCCGAAGGCTCGTTCTCCGTGACCACGGTGGCGCCCACGGTGCATGGGGATGGATCTCTGTGATATCTCTCAGCAGGTTCAAGTGTGGACACACGCTTCTTCTTTTCTGCTCTTGTACAGAAGGACCCACTGGGACAAACATGAGGAGCGCAGCCAAGCCCTGGAGTCCAGCCACCAGAGTCGGAAGCCATGGGGTGGACCGCGTGCGCCCCCTCCCCGCCCCCTCTCCCGGCATGAAGAGCTCCAAGTCGTCCACCTCGCTGGCATTTGAGTCCCGACTCAGCAAGGTATGGACGGGACACGCAGGGCAGGGCTGCTGGGCGCCCCGTGACAGTGAGCAAGGCCCCAGGAGCCCCGGCATAGCTTGACCTAAAGGCGCAGAGCAAAGGGGATGCAGTCGGAGTGCCCTGGGGTGGAGAGGGGAAATGTGCAGGTTAACAGGGTGGCTGGGATCCCCTGCCCTGGACCATGTGGACTCTCCAGCCAGAGTTTGCCCCCAACGCCCACTAGACGGGCTCAGCGTCACCAGGATCCTGAGAATCCAGGTGTCAGCTCCCCACCCGCCTGCAGCTGGGCCCCCTCCTCTCCGTGTTCCTTCCCCCTGGCCCGGGCAGCCCCTGGGGGCTCCACTGCTGGCTCCTCCTCACCCCCCAGGGGCTCCTAATGTCCGGTGGGCCGGGGCGCCTCCTTCCTCACCCTGAGATGAAACTCAGAGACCGTGTCGCCTACCTACACACACACTTTGGAGAAGTCAGTGTAGTATCCTAACTATAAAAGCCAAACAAAAGGAACATCGCTTACAGGTAAATAATCCGCATTTCCACCCACGTCTGCCTGCGCGTGATTCCGCTGAAGGACCCCATGCTCCTTGGAGCCCTGTGGACGTGGCAGCTCCGGGCAGACGGATTCAGGGTTGTTGTGCTGATGTCTCAGATACCAGGAAGGCTGGGGGGGGCGGGCGCGTGACGTGTTGATTTGAATGCTGAGCACTCTTGGTAAAGTTCTGAACCCAAGTGCAGTCTCCCCTCGTTACTCTTAGAAAGTTGAGTGTATCTTAAAGTTGTGCAAGAAATACACTGTTTTTACATGTAAAACAAAGGGATGCCGTTGGCTCGGATAACAATAAGAAGATGCTCCGCCGCTGAGTGTCTGTGGAATCCGTGAGACGTGTGGGATGCAGGGCAGTTCTTTGTGCAAGATCGTCACGTTCACGGTCTCCATCCTCCCGTCCCTTAGGTGCCCGTAGCACCTCCAATTGCAGTGGCAACTAAAGATGCCCTCACAAATTTCCGACACACTCCCTGAAGGACAGCACCGTCCCTGGTGAGGACACTTGTTCTAGGTGACAGCTTCTGCTCTCATGAATTTTAACACCGTGTGTGGATGACCCACAAATTTGCATCTCCAGCCAGCACTCCTCCAACTGCCTTTGTGACACCACCTCTTGGATGTCTACAAGGCACCTTGAAGGTGACCTATGCAAAACTGAATCTGTTCTTCCTCCTCTTCATCTCTCTCCTGCCCCCCCAAACCTGCCGCCCCTGGTGACTCTTCCCATTTGAGTAAACAGAAACTCTGTCCTTTAGTCGCTCAGGCCTGAGCCCGTGGCCTCATCCTTGGACCCTCCTTTTCTCACATCCCATGGTCCGTCGGCAAAATGCCATCTACCTTAAAAATAGATGTCAACTCCCACCAGCTCCCACCGCCTCCTGGGGACCACCAGGGACATGCCGCCACCTTCCTGCTTTTGACTTGAGGCCTGTGCTCCGTTCTCAGCAGAAGCTGAGTGGTCCTTTCTACACAAGTCATGTCACTTCTCTGCTTAATACGCTCCCGGCTCTCCCCACCGACTCAGAGGGGAGCAAAGTCCAACCCCTACCGCCACCCAGGCTGCCCAGGCTCCGGACACATGGCCTCCAGGTGCCCTGGCGCCGTCCCTCGTGCGAGCCAGGTGTGGTAGCCGCCCTTCAGCCTGGGGCATCCCTCCCTCCACCCTTGCACTCTGCCGCTTCTCCTCCCCTAAGTCTGTGCTCAAGGTCACCTTGTCAGGTGCGCCCCTGACCAGTCTGTGTAAAGTGTGGCCTCGGCCCGTCCTCCTCGCCCTGCCTCGTTTTCCTTCTCAGCTCTTAGGACCGTCACACCCACCTGCGTGGTTACTCTCGTCTCCCCGTGGCTAGACTGGAAGCCCCACGAGGGCCGGGACCATCTGCTCTTTCGTTTGTCACAAGCTGTGCCCTTCACGCTTAGGAGAGCACCTGCTACCTGGCAGCGCTCGGTGTGGCTTGAATGCCCGAGCACACCTGTTCTCCTGGGGGTGATGGATGTGGGAATAGGAGGAGCTCGCTCGGAGAGGGGGTCGGGACCCCGGGCCGCACTGGGACCCCCAGCTCTGCCCCTTTCTAGCTGTGAAACGTCAGGCAAGCTATGTAGCTGCCCTGAGCTCCGAGGTGGGATGAGCACTGTATTTGCCACAAGGAGTAAATGTGGATAAAGTGTCCTACGTATAATTTTGATTATTATTCTATTATCCCAGACTTGACTGTTATTTCCATGATTTTAATTTTTATTATCTTTGACCTAGAGCACATTTGGGAGACATCTCTAATATGGATTTTGAACGAATACATACATTTCCCCCAGAACAGACCCTTAGAGCCTCTGGAATACATTAAAATATTCTAGAAGCAGTGTTTCAAAAAAGGTCTGAAGCTCGTGTGTTTCCTGAAGACAATGAAACGGTGGCCGCTCCGCCTTTGATCGGTGTGTGTTTGGGAAACTTGTTCCACGCGGAAAATGTCGGGGGAAAAGCAAATACTCCTGTGGAGACTCTCAGCTCTCGTCCTGGTCCTTGGGATCCCCAGGCCCGATCCTGTAGAAGAGGATGACGGGGCCTGGGGGAGGGAGTAGCAGAGAGCCATACCCCCCTGTACCCGCCTGGCTCTGACCCTCGCTGCTGTGCGCCTCAGTGGACAGAGGAAGAGGACAAAAAACCCGGAGAACAGAAGAGAAAGAGGCAACAGCGACGGACAGAAGAGCAAGCAGATTTCCCCCTGAGTATTTACTACGGAAATCTGTGAGCGTTCAGAGAAGTTGAATTACACAGTGAGCACAGCGTCCCACCACCTGGATGCCACAGTTAACGTCTTACTACGACTGCTTTGTAGGAGATGGACACATATGGGATGGACAGATGTGTTTTCACTGGCCCCAAATAGGAAAACTAAAACAAATGCACCAAAAGTAGGACAAAATACGCTACTGCAGATGCTGGCCTGAGCTGAAGGAGCCCTGGGGGAGCAGGTGGGGGAACAGGAGCCTGGATGGGACGGGGTGGGGTGGGGGGCTACCGTGAGTCTTCCTTGTGTCTCTGAGCACAGCACAGGGAGGCAAGTACCCGGACTGCTCTGATGCAGACAGGCTGTGTCACGCCGGCCACTTACGCGGCCCAAGTCTATTAGTCAGGACTCTCCTGGTCGCAAATGGCAAAACATTGGCTTGAGCAGAAAAGAAATATATGGAACAGATCTGAGGTTCCCGGGTCACTGTGTGCAGGCCAAAGGTGCAAGACCGGAGCACAGAGAGGCCAGGACCACAGACTGGGGTGTCCCAGGACTTCGTGTCACCTGTCTCTGCTTCTCTGCCACCTGCACGTGGTATGAAGCACGGCTGCCAGCCGGCCCAAGTCTCCCTCATCCCTTGGAAGGCCCAGCTGCTTCTTTGCTTCTGGCTGGTTAAAAACAAAAGCAAGAGAAAAATCGGCTAGGCACGAGTCATGTATTGATCCTGCCCAGTCTCCTGTGGCCAGGGTTCAGGGTGCCCGGAAAGCAGAGTCTTAAGGTTTATGTTCTCTACGAGTCTTGGGGACCCGGTCAGTCATGTCATTGTCCTTCAGGAGTGAATGCTCCACACCTGCGCTGCCTGATAGAGGAGCCACCAGTCCCATGTGGCGATGAGCCCTTGACACGTGCTGTGAGTGCAAAATACACACCAGAGCGGTCGCCTCGCCATCTTCATGTCTCCTTGACGTCCTCAGAGACGCTGGCTTCCCCACCTCCCGCCTCTGCTAAGGCCTGCCTCGGATACCCGTCCCAGGAAGGGAATAAAGGATCCGCCCCAAGACGGCGGGACCAACTGCAGCTTCCTGTGGCCGCAAGAAGGCATAGCTAAGACATTCTCTAGGAATCTTCTCTACTCTCCCTTCTAACTTGCTGCACCAAATCTGTCAGGCCCTAAAGAGAAACAAGCAAGACAGAAAAGAGTCAGAAGAACCTATACTTCTTCCTCCATGAAGCAAATTATCCTTAAAGAAAAACAAAACCGTGTGGCTGACAGGGTCTTGGTGCTCTGTCTGGGTGTCAGGCCTGTGCCTCTGAGGTCGGAGAGCCGAGTTCAGGACATTGGACCACCAGAGACCTCCTGGCCCCACGTGATATCAAACGGCGAAAGCTCTCCCAGAGATCTCCATCTCAACGCTAAGACCCAGCTCCACTCGACGACCGGCAAGCTGCAGTGCTGGACGCCCTACGCCAGACAACTAGCAAGACAGAAACACAACCCCACCCATCAGCAGAGAGGCTGCCTAAAATCATACTAAGTTCACAGACACCCCAAAACACACCACCTGACTCGGTCCTGCCCACCAGAAAGACAAGATCCAGCCTCATCTACCAGAACAGAGGCACCAGTCCCCTCCACCAGGAAGCCTACACAACCCACTGAACCAACCTTACCCACTGGGGGCAGACACCAAAAACAACGAGAACTATGAACCTGCAGCCTGCGAAAAGGAGACCCCAAACACAGTAAGTTAAGCAAAAGGAGAAGACAGAGAAATACACAGCAGATGAAGGAGCAAGGTAAAAACCCACCAGACCAAACAAACGAAGAGGAAATAGGCAGTCTACCTGAAAAAGACTTCAGAGTAATGATAGTAAAGATGATCCCAAATCTTGGAAATAGAATGGAGAAAATACAAGAAATGTTTAACAAGGACCTAGAAGAACTAAAGAGCAAACAAACAGTGATGAACAACACAGTAAGTGGAATTAAAAATTCTCTAGAAGGAATCAATAGCAGAATAACTGAGGCAGAAGAACAGATAAGTGACCTGGAAGATAAAATAGTGGAAATAACTACTGCAGAGCAGAATAAAGAAAAAAGAATGAAAAGAATTGAGGACAGTCTTAGAGACTTCTGGGACAACATTAAACGCACCAACATTCGAATTACAGGGGTCCCAGAAGAAGAAGAGAAAAAGAAAGGGACTGAGAAAATATTTGAAGAGATTATAGTTGAAAACTTCCCTAATATGGGAAAGGAAATAGTCAATCAAGTCCAGGAAGCGCAGAGAATCCCATACAGGATAAATCCAAGGAGAAACACGCCAAGACACATATTAATCAAACTATCAAAAATTAAATACAAAGAAAAAATATTAAAAGCAGCAAGGGAAAAGCAACAAGTAACATACAAGGGAATCCCCATAAGGTTAACAGTTGATCTTTCAGCAGAAACTCTGCAAGCCAGAACGGAGTGGCAGGACATATTGAAAGTGATGAAAGGGAAAAACCTACAACCAAGATTACTCTGCCCAGCAAAGATCTCATTCAGATTCAGTGGAGAAATTAAAACCTTTATAGACAAGCAAAAGCTAAGAGAATTCAGCACCACCAAACCAGCTTTACAACAAATGCTAAAGGAACTTCTCTAGGCAGGAAACACAAGAGAAGGAAAAAACCTACAATAACAAACACAAAACAATTAAGAAAATGGTGATAGGAACATACATATCGATAACTACCTTTAATGTAAATGGATTAAATGCTCCAACCAAAAGACATAGACTGGCTAAATGGGTACAAAAACAAGACCCGTATATATGTTGTCTACAAGAGACCCACTTCAGACCTAGGGACACATACAGACTGAAAGTGAGGGGATGGGAAAAGATAGTCCATGCAAATGGAAATCAAAAAAAAGCTGGAGTAGCAGTTCTCATATCAGACAAAATAGACTTTAAAATAAAGACTATTACAAGAGACAAAGAAAGACACTACATAATGATCAAGGAATCAATCCAAGAAGAAGATATAACAATTGTAAATATTTATGCACCCAACATAGGAGCACCTCAATACATAAGGCAAATGCTAACAGCCATAAAAGGGAAGATTGACAGTAACACAATAATAGTAGGGGACTTTAACACTCCACTTTCACCAATGGACAGATCAGATCATCCAAAATGAAAATAAATAAGGAAACACAAGCTTTAAATGATACATTAAACAGGATGGACTTAATTGATATTTATAGGACATTCCATCCAAAAACAACAGGATACACTTTCTTCTCAAGTGCTCATGGAACATTCTCCAGGATAGATCATATCTTGGGTAACAAATCAAGCCTTGGTAAATTTAAGAAAATTGAAATCATATCAAGTATCTTTTCCGACCACAATGCTATGAGACTAGATATCAATTACAGGAAAAAAATCTGTAAAAAATACAAACACATGGAGGCTAAGCTACTAAATAACCAAGAGATTACTGAAGAAATCAAAGAGGAAATCAAAAAATACCTAGAAACAAATGACAATGAAAATACGACGACCCAAAACCTATGGGATGAACAAAAAGCAGTTCTAAGAGGGAAGTTTATAGCAATACAATCCTACCTCAGGAAACAAGAAACATCTCAAATAAACAACCTAAGGTTACACCTAAAGCAATTAGAGAGAGAACAAAAAAACCCCCAAAGTTAGCAGAAGGAAAGAAATCATAAAGATCAGATCAGAAATAAATGAAAAAGAAATGAAGGAAACGATAGCAAAGATCAATAAAACTAAAAGCTGGTTCTTTGAGAAGATAAACAAAATTGATAAACCATTAGCCAGACTCATCAAGAAAAAAAGGGAGAAGACTCAAATCAAGAGAATTAGAAATGAAAAAGGAGAAGTAACAACTGACACTGCAGAAATACAAAGGATCATGAGAGATTACTACAAGCAACTATATGCCAATAAAATGGACAACCTGGAAGAAATGGACAAATTCTTAGAAAAGCACAACCTTCTGAGACTGAACCAGGAAGACATAGAAAATATAAACAGACCAACCACAAGCACTGAAATTGAAACTGTGATTAAAAATCTCCCAACAAACAAAAGCCCAGGACCAGATGGCTTCACAGGTGAATTCTATGAAACATTTAGAGAAGAGCTAACACCTATCCTTCTCAAACTCTTCCAAAATATAGCAGACAGAGGAACACTCCCAAACTCATTCTACAAGGCCACCGTCACCCTGATACCAAAACCAGACAGTCACAAAAAAAGAAAACGACAGGCCAGTAACACTGATAAACATAGATGCAAAAATCCTCAACAAAATACTAGCAAACAGAATCCAACAGCACATTAAAAGGATCATACACCATGATCAAGTGGGATTTATCCCAGGAATGCAAGGATTCTTCAATATACGCAAATCAATCAGTGTGATACACCGTATTACAGATTGAAGGATAAAAACCATATGATCATCTCAATAGATGCAGAAAAAGCTTTCGACAAAATTCAACACCAATTTATGACAAAAACCCTCCAGAAAGTAGGCATAGAGGGAACCTACCTCAACATAATAAAGGCCATATATGACCAACCCACAGCCAACATCGTTCTCAATGGTGAAAAACTGAAACCATTTCCACTAAGATTAGGAACAAGACAAGGTTGCCGACTCTCACCACTGTTATTCAACATAGTTCTGGAAGTCCTAGCCATGGCAATCAGAGAAGAAAAAGAAATAAAAGGAATCCAAATCGGAAAAGAAGAAGTAAAACCATCACTGTTTGCAGATGACATGATACTATACATAGAGAATCCTAAAAATGCTACCAGAAAACTGCTAGAGCTAATCAATGAATTTGGTAAAGTAGCAGAATACAAAATTAATGCAAAGAAATCTCCTGCATTCCTATACACTAATGTTGAAAAATCTGAAAGAGAAATTAAGGAAACACTCCCATTTACCACTGCAACAAAAAGAATAAAATACCTAGGAATAAACCTACCCAAGGAGACAAAAGACCTGTATGCAGAAAACTATAAGACACCGATGAAAGAAATTAAAGATGATAAAACTGATGGAAAGATATAGATATACCACATTCTTGGATTGGAAGAACCAACATTGTGAAAATGACTATACTACCCAAAGCAATCTACAGATTCAATGCAATCCCTATCAAACTACCAATGGCATTTTTCACAGAACTAGAACAGAAGATTTCATGATTTGCATGGAAACACAAAAGACCCCGAATAACCAAAGCAATCTTGAGAAAGAAAAACGGAGCTGGAGGAATAAGGCTCCCTGACTTCAGATTATACTATAAAGCTGCAGTAATCCAGACAGTATGGTACTGGCACAAAAACAGAAATATAGATCAATGGAACAGGATAGAAAGCCCAGAGATAAACCCACACACATATGGTCACCTTATCTTTGACAAAGGAGGCAAGAATATAGAGTGGAGAAAAGACAGCCTCTTCAATAAGTGGTGCTGAGAAACTGTGCAGCTTCATGTAAAAGAATGAAATTAGAACACTCCCTAACACCATACACAAAAATAAACTCAAAATGGATTAAAGACCTAAATGTAAGGCCAGACACTATCAAACTCTTAGAGGAAAACATAGGCAGAACACTCTATGACCTAAATCACAGCAGGATCCGTTTTGACCCACCTCCTAGAGAAATGGAAATAAAAACAAAAATAAACAAGTGGGACCTAATGAAACTTAAAAGCTTTTGCACAGCAAAGGAAACCATAAACAAGATGAAAAGACAACCCTCAGAATGGGAGAAAATATTTGCAAATGAATCAATGGACAAAGGATTAATCCCCAAAATATACAAGCAGCTCATGCAGCTCAACATCAAAATAACAAACAACCCAATCCAAAAATGGGCAGAAGACCTAAATAGACATTTCTCCAAAGAAGATATACAGATGGCCAACAAACACATGAAAGGATGCTCAACATCACTAATCATTAGAGAAATGCAAATCAAAACTACAATGAGGTATCACCTCACACCGGTCAGAATGGCCATCATCAAAGAATCTACAAACAATAAATGCTGGAGAGGGTGTGGAGAAAAGGGAACCCTCTTGCACTGTTGGTGGGAATGTAAATTGATGCAGCCACTATGGAGAACAGTATGGAGTTTCCTTAAAAAACTAAAAGTAGAACTACCATATGACCCAGCAATCCCACTACTGGGCATATACCCTGAGAAAACCATAATTCAAAAAGAGTCATGTACCACAATGTTCATTGCAGCTCTATTTACAATAGCCAGGACGTGGAAGCAACCTAAGTGTCCATCGACAGATGAATGGATAAAGAAGATGTGGCACATATATACAATGGAATATTACTCAGCCATAAAAAGAAATGAAATTGAGTTATTTGTAGTGAGGTGGATGGACCTAGAGGCTGTCATACAGAGTGAAGTAAGTCAGAAAGAGAAAAACAAATACTGTACGCTAACACATATATATGGAATCTAAAAAAAAAAAAAAAAAGGTTCTAAAGAACCTAGGGGCAGGACAGGAATAAAGACGCAGATGTAGAGAATGGACTTGAGAACACGGGGATGGGGAAGGGTAAGCTGGGACAAAGTGAGAGAGTGGCATGGACATATATACACTACCAAATGTAAAATAGATAGCTAGTGGGAAGCAGCTGCATAGCACAGGGAGATCAGCTCGGTGCTTTGTGACCACCTAGATGGGTGGGATAGGGAGGGTGGGAGGGAGACACAAGAGGGAAGGGATATGGGGATATATGTATACGTAGAGCTGATTCACTTTGTTATACAGCGGCAACTAACACAACATTGTAAAGCAATTATACCCCAATAAAGATGTTAAAAGAAAAAATAAATGAGTCACAGGGATGAAAAAAAAATACAAACCAGATTTTGAAGAGTGACTACAAAAGAAATAAAAGACCTTATTAATGTGTTTTACATTGATTGATAATATTTTGAATGTATTGGGTTCAGAAAATATATCGTTAAAATTAATTTTACCTGTTTCATTTTACGTTTCTTCATGTTCCTATTCGACCATGTAAACTTAGGTCTGTGGCTCTTATGATATTTCCATCGACAGTGCTGCTCTAAACCATTTGGTCCTCAAAGCGTGGTCCCCACACCAGCAGTATCAGCATCACCTGGGCGCTTGTCAGAAATGCAAATCCTCAGGCCCTGCCCCAGACCTAGGGATTCAGAAGCTTGGTGGTGTTGCTAGGGTTGCGGGCTGGGGTGTAGGCAGCCGTCTGCATTTTAACAGAGCCTCCAAGGATTCTGATGGACTCTCAAGTTTGAGAACCACTGCTCCAACCATAACATGTTATCTACCTTTAAAGACCGGGTTGTGTTCTGTGTGATGATTTGAAAGCTTTGAATCTCCACCCCCTACCCCATCTTTGTGGAATTGAAGGAATTTCATAGTTAACATTCACCTGTGAGCTGTTCAAACGTTTTCCTTTTGTCAGCTTTCTGGTACAGGTGCTCAGCGGCTTGAACATCAATGGAAGTGTTAGTGAAAATACTTATCAAGCATATCAAAGCAACACCGACACTTTGGTAGGGATCTTCTATAACAAACCAGAAGTCTCAAGTGGTGCCGAGGCTGCATTTGACGGCTAGGAAACAAAGCCAAGAATGCAGCCACAAACAGAGAAAGAAAAAGACTTAGTAACTGAGACTCATAGCTTTCTGTGTCTGATGTTGCCTTCAAAAAATAGTGACGGTGGGGCTTCCCTGGTGGCGCAGTGGTTGAGAATCTGCCTGCCAATGCAGGGGACACGGGTTCGAGCCCTGATCTGGGAGGATCCCACATGCCGCGGAGCGACTGAGCCCGTGAGCCACAACTACTGAGCCTACGCGTCTGGAGCCTGTGCTCTGCAACAAGAGAGGCCACGATAGTGAGAGGCCAGCACACCGCTGTGTGAAGAGTGGCCCCCTCTCACTGCAACTAGAGAAAGCCCTCGCACAGAAACGAAGACCCAACACAGCCAAAAATAAATAAATAAATTAAAAAAATAATTGTTAGAAATTATTAGCATGAATTAAAAAAAAAATAGTGACGGTGTAAGAGAGGCTTCGGCTGTTTGCCTCGGAAGACTGGTAGGATGGGTTTGGGGTCTGTAAGCCCTGCCCCCTGGGAGACCTTCTAAGCCGTGACTCTTTCTCCGATGGAATTCCCTGTGGAAGGTGCAGGAGAAATGAAGTGCTCCCTGTAAAAGCTTTGCTGCCACCCAAACGCGCCGTGCTGCGTGTTAGGGAGAGACGGCATGCCCCTGGCCTGGAACGTGTCTGACTTATCCTTTCACCTGGAAAGGATGGGCTCAGATCTTTTTATAATACAGAGTGGGACCCCAAAGTCCACGAAGAGGCAGAGTAAGTTGGGTGCGGCTGGTAAAATGGAACTCAGAAGTGGGCTTCAGGGTTAGCATGGTGTGTAGAAGCAACAGAACTTTCAGGAACAGCTGTCATGTGTGGAGCAGGTGCCCTGTGCCAAGGTGTTTTGTATATTTCATTTCCACTTCTCACAATAGCCATGTGAAGTGTCTGCTATCCTTGGCTGTGCCTGGTACCTCATAAGCACGCACACCATGAATGTTTCCTGGACGTTGTTATGAAAAGATGGAGAGTCTGAGGTCCAGGGAGGTTAGTGACTTGTTTTAAAAAGTTCTACTGTGCCCTCTGGAATCCCCGTTGCATTGCCTTAATCTTTTCCTAAAACAGTCCCTTCTCATTCTTGCTTTCCTTTAAAAACAAAAATAATAACGACGAGTTGTGTTGGTTATGATTACAGCCGGCATCTGTTAAAAGCGTGCTATGTCTCAGACACTGTTATTCTAAGCACGTCCTACGGCTAACTCATTTAAGCCTCAAAGCTACACTCTGAGGTAGGTACCATTGCTAGATCTGTTTTTTAGGTGAAGAAACCAAAACACAGAGAGGTAAAGCGATTTGCCCTAGGTCACACAGCTAGTAAGAGGCAGAGCCAAGATTCCAACCCAGGATTCTAAGTTTGGACTTAGAGCCCATGCCCTTAGTCACCAACCTGGGCCGCCCATGTGATGTGGCTTTCCTGCAGCCCCATTTATTCACCCTCACCCCATGAGGTATGGCCAGAGTCTCTGACTCCTGTTGGTCTCTGGCCCAGCAGAAATGTTAAAGCCCTTGGAAACATGGTGCCAGGCCTAAATCCCGCTCTGCCTCACCCATACAGCCTTGAGTGAGTTAGTTAATCTCACGTTAGTTTTCTCATGTCCAACACGGCAGAGTTGTGGTTTGAATGACAAGAAACCTGTGGGTAAAGGACCTAGACGGACCCACGCTGCCCCGTGTCATCAGCTCCCGTCCATTTCCTGAATTCTGCCCCCGACCCTGCAAACAGCCTCGTCCTCCGTGTCTTCAAAGCAAGAACTCGACTTTGCCCTCCTTCCGCCTCCCCTAGGTGCCTCCGCTGGTCCTGCTCACAGAGGGCTCTCCCCAGCGCAGCCCCAGCCGGAGGGTTCCCCTGGCTGCAGGCACATGGGTGTCCCCGTTGTCAGCTCACCAAGTCTGAATCCTTATCACTCCTGCAGACCTGGGGAATCTGGGGGGTCCTGCCCTGGTCCCACGTGCCGCTCCCTCTGTCCCCGGCTCCCTGTCCCCACCCTCTAGCACGTGCCTGCGGCCTCCGGGATGCTTTACTGCCTCATCTGCCGATAAAAGCCTGGTGGTCCTCCAGGCCTGCTCCAGGGCACCTGCCCTGGGAGGCCACCCGCCTCTCCCGTCTTGGTTTTCTGAGTCACTGCACAGGAACCAGCCCCTTTGTTGGACGTTAACTCAGAGCACAGGCCTGCCTGCTCCGCTTTGACACGCGTGCAGCCTGGCCCTGTGGACTAAGTACACTGTGTGTATTGAGGATGGACGCCCAGCTTGCAGTAGGCCTTCCGGATCACAGTGTCCAGGACGGTGGGAGCAGCCCCAGGGGTCGTGGTGAGAGGGGAGGAGTCCCAGGGTCTCTGCTCCTGCCCCGCTCCCCCTTTCTCTCTCTCTCTTCCCCAGGGTATGTGCATAGGGCTGCTCTGGGCTCCCTGGGATGATGGTGCCCAGAAGGGATGGCCTCAGTTCTTTCCCCGGGACCCGACTCTCCCGGCCCACTTCTTCCTGGCTCTCACATCTGGACGGAAGGCAGTCAGATGAAATCAGATATGAAAGGCTGTTCAATGGCCGAAACGCCCTTGAACCTTTAAACTATTAGCAGCAGCTGATATTTCAGATGGTCCCCATATCCCACAGGACACCTTAGGGATGGGGGAAAAGGGGCAAAAGAGCAAAGGGTGGGGGAGAAGGGCGTTTTCTCAGGACCTCCCTGAATCACATTCTTTTGGTGTGAAATGTTGTTTCATCCAGACCCGAGATTATTAATCACGGCATTTCCATACTGTCTGTGGAATGAATGTAAAGTCTGCCTTAGGATTAATAGTCAAAATTCACCGTGTTTGAAACGGAGGTTAGATCACGTCAGTCACTACAACGCTTGGCTTTTACCGCGGTGCCTTGGCAGTGCCGGTGTTTCTGATGAAGGAGGGGTCACGGGCAGCCACTGCTGGTGGTAAGCAGATGGGGGTGGCGAGTGCAGCCTTAGTCTAGGATCATGACGGGGCTGGCACGCCCTCCTATTTATAAGCCCAGAGCCTGGGGTATTGTTGTCGTCATATCGTTACAGTACTTGTGCTTTGAGCAAAAGCTTTACGTTGATACAATATGCAATAAGCCCGACCAACAAATTCTTTAAGCCTAAATAAGTAAATAAAATCTAATATAACAGCTAGGATTTAGGAGGTGAGAAGGATCTTAGATGATTGAATCAAATTCTTCTATTTTTTAGGTGAGGAAACTGAGTCCCTATTTAATAACTTGCCCAGCAGCCAATCAGTCACTGATTTCTAATACATAACAGTACCCCATGCTCTGGTTCCAGACTTTTGTTTGTGAGTATGAAGGTGCTGCCGTGGCTACCAGCCCAGTGAACCATCATGGAAGGAGCACCAGGAAAGCTTTCAGACAGCAAAGATGGAAGTTTCTGGATGAGTTCCCACAGTTGTAATGGTGATGATGGTGATGATGGTGATGATGGTGATGGTGATGATGGTGATGGTGATGATGGTGATGGCTGCTATTTATTGTTCTTATTTGATGTTCTTAATTAGGGTCAGAAACCTAGAGGTGTGTGTATTATTTTCTCCCTTTTAGAATTGAGGAGCCCTCAGCACCTCCCCCCATCACACAGGTAGGAAGAGGCGGAGGCAGGGTCTGTCCCCAGCAGCCTCTCTTGGAGCCACAGGCACACACCTTACCCACTATGTGGGCTGCTTCCCATGGGATTGCTGGGCACCTCATATGTGGAAATCCCACATCCCAAGTCCTCTTTTGCATCGCCGCCCCTGTGAACAAAAGCAGACCCTCAGCTACAGCATCTATGCACTGCTAAATCCCCACTGGAGACCCTCCAGCCCTGAGCCTGGGGCAGTGACCTCCCACCTGCCACCCCTGCCTTCTGTTGCCTCGCCCGCCATCTCACCAAGAACCAAGCTCTATGGGAAGGGGCCGGGGGCAAGCTGTACCCCTGAGACCATGCCACGGGGCGGGCGGGGATGGGGGCCAGGGTGGGATGGCTGGAGGCCGGTTCACTTCTGGCCCGGTGGGGGACCTCTCTTTTGGTGGATGCCCTGTCCTGGTTTGCAGACCCAGCCTTGGCTCTCTGGGCCTTTGCTGCAGAGTTTGATAATTCCGCGCTTCTTTGCGTCAGACTTACTGATTTTAGGAATGTCGGAGAACCAGACAGAGGAAAGCAGAACCGTGAGCATATCATTTGCAAAATTACGTTAAGAATTCCCTTCCGTGTTTCCTCTGAGGTGTTTTCAAAGTCTAAAAGCAGAATTGATTTCCCTGTGGGGACCCAGGAAGCCCCTGGCACGCTTCTAGGCAGAGTGAACAATAGTTCTTTTCTGTTGAGGAAATGGTGCTGACATCCTGAGCTATTGTCGTTCAGTACTAAATGCATGTTACACTGATGACTTGGTGGATAATTTGAGAGGCTGGAGAGCTTGGGTGCAGGGACCCTTATTATTCTGAAATGGGAGGTAGGAAAACAATCATGGGGTCCGTGTAAGAAGGCAGTTGAGGTATTTCTGCATCAACCCTTGTCGTATTTCATCCCTTTTGTTAAGCTGTGGTGGCCTATGCTGTTGGCTGTTCAGTGTGGTTACATTTACATCCAGTAAACTGCAAGCGTGTGCACGCAGATTATCCTGTCAATGTTAACTGGTTGTTTTAAACATTAATCATTTGTTAAAGATCTTGACTAGGATTGCTTGGCTAATATTTAGACTTTTACCACCTTTTTAAAAATGTAGGCTGTGGGGAGTTAGTGTTTAAGGAGTAGAGTTTCAGTTTGGGAAGACGGAAAACTTCTGGATGGTGGTGATGGTTGTACAACCATGTAATGTACTTAAGGCCACTGAACTGTACACTTGAAATGGTTAAAATGATAAATTTTATGTTATGCATATTTTACCACAATCAAAAATAACAATGAGGGAAAACCCTAGACGAGCAATTGGCAGGGTGGCACCAGGGCTTTGCCCCTGGTTTAATAACCCATCCTCCAGTTTTCTTTCTTTTTTAGTGAGGCACAACATACTTACAAAACAGCATATAAAGTGCATTAATCTCAGTCTTAGCTGTGCAGCCCATTGAATTTTTACGTGTGCTTATATCTGTGTCACCATCACCCAGGCAAGATGTAGAACATGCCAGCACCCAAGAAGTTTCCTTCCCAGTCCGTAACTCCCCCAGAGGGAACCACTGTTTTGACTTCTGTCACCATCATTTGGTTTTGTCCATTCTTAAACTTCACTTACATGGAACCAGGCATAATATACTCTTTTGTGTCTGGTTTCTTTCACTTAGCATAATGAATGTGAGACCCACCCATTCATTACTGTGTCGGTAACTCTTTTTTTAAATTGCTGCGTGGTTTCCATTGTATACTGCACCACTATTTAATTTACCCCTTCTGTTGAAGAACATTCGGGTTGTTCTAGGTTCGGCTGTACTAAATAAAGCTGCTACGAACATTCTTTTCAGGAGCCTGTGTAGAGCTTGAGCGTGTTTGCTGGATCACAGGGTACAAATATTTAGCTTTAGTGAATCCTCCTTGTTTTCCAAAGCGCTGACCAGTTTACAGTCCCACCAGCAGACGGGGAGTGTTCCAGTTGCCCCCCAACCTCACCAGCACTTGGTATTTCTCTTCTCTTTCAAGCCATTCTGAGGGATATGTCGCAACACCCTGAAATCTAAATGCTGCAAAGGTGGACTTGCTTTTTTTGCATTGTGCAAACATCTGGACCCCTAACCTTCAGTACGTGACCCCAGAGCCAGCAAAGCGGGCTGGAGCAGGGCCCTTGGCCGGTGTGGTGGGCCAGACTGCTGCTTCCACGTCCCGGTTGATTTGAGGGCGTTTTCACGCTGGTTCCCAGGATGTCAGGCGCGTTTGCGGCGGCACCTGCCTGCCTCCATCTCCTGGAACGATTAGTGTTCTTTAGCGGAGACTCACGCTGGTTGAGAGAACTTATTTGTGGGTTTTCTCTCTCACCTTGAGCGTAATTTACCTGGGCCAGAGCGTGAGCTCATTTCGGGGCGGGGTCCCCCCCTTGCACCTCAGTACCTTTCAACAAATATTTGTTGTGCACCTCCCATGCCAGGGAAGAAGGCAGAAAAGGAGCCGAGGGTCCCTAACAGCCTTCTTCTGGCCCCCACAAAAGTCCCTCTCCTCCCTTCGGAGGCGGTGTGTGTTTGGGGGCACGGGAGTGCTTGGGGTGCGCACGCGTGGATGCTCAGATCTTTGTATCTCTTCCCCCTGCTTCCTCCAGACGTATGTGTTTGTGCTGCTTTTTACTGTCTTTGCATTTCTTGTGCGTTGCCCTATCCTGACTTCTGTGTACCACACAGTTCTTTCTTCATCAGTTCCCAGCCTTTTAACTTTTTTCTTAAACAACCTCATTATTTGACGTGTGAATGATGGGTAGTAACCACCTGCAGCCTTATACCGATCTCTGAAACAGTGATGGGGGATCACACTGTGCCCTGGGAGGGCATCGCGGGTTTGTGTGCTTTGCGCTTTTCCCTCCGCGCCTTCCTGCTACTCAAGGTGCCATCGCTGCCCCTCAGCTGCTGGGCAGGCGGGCCTGCTCGGTGCTTTCCTGGGTTATAGCGCTCCAGCCCAAAAACGCGTCTCTTCACCCTCTCTCTCTCCGTCCACCTCTCTCTCAGCTCAAGCGGGCCAGCAGTGAGGACACGCTCAACAAGCCAGGAGGTGCCGCCGCTTCTGGGGCAGCTCGGCTGAAAAAGACGTCCACGTCCGGGGCCGTCTCCGAACTCGCGGAGAGCCGCCTGAGGGGCCCCCCAGGTAGGAGGGCCCGAGGGGGGGGGCAGGTGGGAGGGACTCAGGGAGGAGGGGCTCAGGCGGGTGCGGGGGGCGGGGGGACAGGTGGGAGGGACCCAGGCAGGAGGGAGCCAGGTCAGAGGGACCCAGGCGGGCCTTTTCTTGTGCATTTGAAAGCACCTCGGGCATTCACGCCTCCTTCCCCATCAGATACGTACTTACTCTGAGTGAGGACTGGTTCAGGCGACAACTTCCCACAACGGGAGATGGGATGATCCACAAAAGGAAACAGGCAGTGGGGAGCCCTGTGCTTCCCCCGGTCCCTCTGGTTGTCCATCACCTAGCACGTGTTGCGTCCCTGGAGATCCAGGCAGGGTGGTGCAGGCTCTGGGGCTGTCTTGGTGTCTTTGTGGTGCTCCGCGTGTCAGATGAGTGAGTCAGTGCGTAGGTCCCTGGCACAGGCAGGGGCACAGCATCCGTCCTGGGCCCTGTGGAAGCCGGGAAGATCCTCTCGGAAGGCTGCTCAGAGTCGTCTAGATACCAGTGGCCTCCGGAACCCCTGGGCTTTCTCAGTGTTACTAGTTCTTTTTGAGAAACCGAAAAGGTTTTTTTTTTTTTTAAGTTTTAAAAATATTGATTTATTAATTCATTTAAAAATAACAGAAATAAAAATAAACCCATTACATGTTAACATAACTACCATATCTTTATGAAAAATTTTCAAAAACAAAAAATAATATCAAGAAAAATGGCATTTTATATCTTTGCATATCTTTTTTTTTTTTAGAATTTTATTTTTTTATACAGCATGTTCTTATTAGTTATCGATTTTGTACATATTATTGTATATTTGTCAATCCCAATCTCCCAATTCATCCCACCACCACCAACCCCCCTCCACTTTCCCCCCTTGGTGTCCATACATTTGTTCTCTACATCTGTGTCTCTATTTCTGCCCTGCAAACCAGTTCATCTGTACCATTTTTCTAGGTTCCACATATGTGCGTTAATATACAATATTTGTTTTTCTCTTTCTGACTTACTTCACTCTGTATGACAGTCTCTAGATCCATCCACATCTCTACAAATGACCCAATTTTGTTCCTTTTTATGGCTGAGTAATATTCCATTGTATATATGTACCACATCTTCTTTACCCATTCATCTGTGGATGGGCATTTAGGTTGCTTCCATAACCTGGCTATTGTAAATAGTGCTGCAATGACCATAGGGGTGTGTGTGTCTTTTTGAATTATGGTTTTCTCAGGGTATATGCCCGGGAGTGGGATTGCTGGGTCATATGGTAATTCTATTTTTAGTTTTCAAAGGAACCTCCATACTGTTCTCCATAGTGGCTGTATCAATTTACATTCCCACCAACAGTGCAAGAGGATTCCCTTTTCTCTACACCCTCTCCAGCATTTGTTGTTTGTAGATTTTCTTATGATGCCCATTCTGACCAGTGTGAGGTGATACCTCATTGTAGTTTTGATTTGCATTTCTCTAATAATTAGTGATGTTGAGCAGCTTTTCATGTGCTTCTTGGCCATCTGTATGTCTTCTTTGGAGAAATGTCTATTTAGGTCTTCTGCCCATTTTTGGATAATATTGAGCAGCATGAGCTGTTTATATATTTTGGAGATTAATCCTTTGTCCGTTGATTCGTTTGCAAATATTTTCTCCCATTCTGAGGGTTGTCTTTTTGTCTTGTTTGTAGTTTCCTTTGCTTTGCAAAGCTTTTAAGTTTCATTTAGGTCCCATTTGTTTATTTTTGTTTTTATTTCCATTACTCTAGGAGGTGGATCAAAAAAGATCTTGCTGTGATTTATGTCAAAGAGTGTTCTTCCTATGTTTTCCTCTAAGAGTTTTATAGTGTCCGGTCTTACATTTAGGTCTCTAATCCATTTTGAGTTTATTTTTGTGTGTGGTGTGAGGGAGTGTTCTAATTTCATTCTTTCGAAAAGGTTTTTTTTAAACCATTATATTTGAGTCCAGAGTATAGGAAACTTAAAACATCGGAGAATGTATTTCATTTTCTTTTGCAGCACATAGATAAGAAAGCTAAGCTTTCCGTGGTCTAACTCACAATGCAACTCAATTAATAATAGTAATGTACTGCTCAATTGTCTAAGGTGGGAACACAGCTGAAATATGACATTACTCATTTATAATAGGAGGTGAATGGTAGGCTACTTGTGACTTTTGCACTGTTACATAAAATATCACAATCCAGATTAGCTTTCCAAAGGTGTATTTTAATTTATTTAGTTTTCAAAATGTTGAATCTGTGAAGAATATATGTGGCTTTTTTTTCTAGGATGCAGGGGAATGGCCTTGTGTTTCTACATAATGGTTTTACTTTTTTTTTTTAAACTTGACACTTCATTATTTTTTAAAATTTTTATTGATTTATTTTCTTTTATTATTTTTTTGGCTGCGTCGGGTCTTAATTGCGGCATGTGGGATCTTCCCTGAGGCATGCGGGATCTTTCGTTGCAGTGTGCGGTCTCTTCATCGTGGCACGTGGGCTTCTCTCTAGTTGTGGTGTGCAGGTTTTTCTCTCTCTGGTTGTGGTGCGTGGGCTCTGTAGTTTGCGGCACTTGGGCTCTCTAGTTGTGGCTCATGGGCTTAGTTGCCCCGTAGCATGTGGGTCTTAGTTCCACCACCAGGGATCGAACCTGTGTCCCCTGCATTCGAAGGAGGATTCTTAACCACTGGACCACCAGGGAAGTCCCCACATTTGGTTTGTAAAATACAGCATATGAAAGTACAACTTATTTTCATCAAGGCAGCCTAAGACTGATTCTAAAAGTTAACAAAGGGACTTCCCTGGTGGTGCAGTGGTTAAGAATCCACCTGCCGAGAGTGTCATGGACATATATACACTACCAAATGTAAAATAGATAGCTCGTGGGAAGCAGCCGCATAGCACAGGGAGATCAGCTTGGTGCTTTGTGACCACCTAGAGGGGTGGGATGGGGAGGGTGGGAGGGAGGGAGATGCAAGAGGGAAGAGATATGGGAACATATTGTATATGTATAACTGATTAACTTTGTTATAAATCAGAAGCTAACACACCATTGTAAGGCAATTATACTTCAATAAAGATGTTTAAAAAAAAAAAAAAAAAGAAACCAACCTGCCTACACCTTGATCTTGGATGTCTAATTGCCAGAACTGTGAAAAATAAATTACTGTTGTTTAAGGCAAAAAAAAAAAAAAAAAAAAGAATCCACCTGCCAATGCAGGGGACATGGGTTTCAGCCCCGGTCCGGGAAGATCCCACATGCCGTGGAGCAACTAAACCCGCGTGCCACAACTACTGAGCCTGTGTTCTAGAGCCTGCGCAACACAACTACTGAGCCCGCATGCCACAACTTCTGAAGCCTGCACGCCTAGAGCCTGTGCTCCGCAGCAAGAGAAGCCACCACAATGGGAAGCCCGCGCACCGCAACAAAGAGTAGCCCCCGCTCGATGCAACTAGAGAAAGCCCGCATAGCAACGAAGAACCAACACAGCCAAAAATAAATAAATAAATAAACAAATAAATGAGTTAACAAAGCACCACTAAAAAACTAACAGACTGACCTCACTCTCAAATACTGATGCAAAAATGGGAGATGAAAATATTAGCAAGTAGGATTCAACAAGAAATTAAAAGAACAATAGTGCACATCACAACCAAGTGGATTTACGCCATCCAAGAATGGCTTAATAGGAGATTTGGGAATATAATCCATCATACAATATTAATAGACTAAAAAAGAAAAACCATATGGTCATCCCGATAGAGATGGAAGGTGCCTTTGACAAAATTAACGCTCTTTCTGATTTAAAAACAAACTCTTGGGGGCTTCCCTGGTGGCGCAGTGGTTGAGAATCTGCCTGCCAATGCAGGGGACATGGGTTCGAACCCTGGTCTGGGAGGATCCCACATGCCGCGGAGCAACTGGGCCCGTGCGCCACAACTACTGAGCCTGCGCGTCTGGAGCCTGTGCTCTACAGCAGGAGAGGCCACGACAGTGAGAGGCCCACGCACCGCGGTGAAGAGTGGCCCCCGCTTGCAGCAACTAGAGAAAGCCCTCGCGGAGAAACGAAGACCCAACACAGCCAAAAATAAATAAATAAATAAACAAAACAAAACAAAACAAAAAACAACAAAAAAAACCCAAACTCTTGGTAGACTACAAGTGTATGGGTACTTCTTTAGTGATATGAAATATATGTATCTCAAGCCAAAGCCCGCACTATGCCTAATGGTGAAATCCTAGAGTGTTTCCATTAAAATCAAGAATGATTCAAGGTTGCCCACCACCAAATTTTTCTGCAAGTATTAACCTAGGCAGTGCGACAGGAGAGCTATAGGAGTGTATTCATGTTGGAAATGAGGATACAAGATGATGATTTTATGCAGATAATACCGCTGTATGTTTAGAAAAATGCTTAGAATTTCCTGAGAGTTGTATCATGAGAAAAAACTTAGCATGTCCTGAAAATCTATTAGATACGATAAGAGTTCAGTGTGTGGCTGGTTATAGAATATAAAATATCAATAGTTTTCTTATCAGTGACTAGTTAGAAAAGATAGTAAGAAATGATCCCATTTATGAAGGAACAAAAGAGGTAAAATACCTAGTAATAAACTTAATATTACCAGAGCCTCTATTTTAAAAACTCTTAAAACCCTTTTAAAGGACATAAAAGAAGATATAAATACACATGGTTCTTGGATAAGAAGACTAAATATAATATAGATTAAATTTAGGGACTTCCCTGGTGGCACAATTGTTAAAAATCTGCCTGCCAATGCAGGGGACATGGGTTCGAGCCCTGGTCCGGGAAGATCCCACATGCCGCGGAGCAACTTAAGCCCGTGTGCCACAACTACCGAGCCTACGCTCTAGAGCCTGTGAGCCACAACTACCAACCCCATGCGCCACAACTACTGAAGCCCACGTGCGTATAGCCCGTGCTCCGCAACAAGAGAAGCCCCAGCTCGCTGCAACTAGAGAAAGCCTGCAGGCAGCAACAAAGACCCAACACAGCCAAAAAAAAAAAAAAAAGATTAAATTTAGTCAGTATACTATGTTAAATAAAACAAAGATGTCTAAATTATTCTATGAATTCATTTTCATCACAATTAAAATATCAGTGGGAATTTGAGAGTAGAAGCACTGATAAAATGATACTGGGTTTATCTAAAACAGGGGTTCTCAACTGCGGGCGATTTTGCCCTGCACCCCAACCCACGGAACAACTGGCAAAGTCTGCAGACATTTTTTGGTTGTCATCACTAGAGGGGTGATACTGACATCTAGTGGGTAGAGGTCAGAAATGCTGCTAAATATCCTACAAAGCACAGGACTTCCTGCCCAAAATGTCAATAGTGCCGGTGTGGATAAAACCCTGATCTAGAAGAATAAATACTGTAGAAGAATAATCAGGAAATTTCTGAAAAACTAGTGATCGAGGGACTAACCTCTTCAGTGGAACAGTGGAGACAGTCCAGAATACACTGGAGGATTTCATGCAGGATAAAGGCGGCATTTTATATCAAGGCGGATAATTCACTCAAAAATAACAACTGATTGGATTTTTAGGAAAAAATAAAGCTGGATCCCTATCTCACTCCTCTGCTCAAAACAAATTCCAAGTGAATTAGAGATTAAATTTTAAAAAGTGAAACCATGAAAGTACAAAGAAGAAACATGAGAGAATCAACTTGTAGTCTCGGCCTTGGAAGGGCCTTTCTAAGTAGGAACAAACACAGAAGCCATAGAGGAAATGGTGAAAAATCACATAAGTATTAAACACTCCTTCGTAAAAAGAGGAAATTATTTGCAAAACATGTAACAAAGGGGACTTATTTACAAAGAGTTTGTATAAATCAATAAGAAAAAGTAAAAAAGAAAAAAGAGTAGTTCACATAAAATGGAAATACAGATAGCCACTAGAAAGATGCCAAGTCTCACTTAGAGGTAAAGGAATGTAAATCAGAGCAATAATTACAGTATACAATTTCCCCTAACAGATTAGTAAAAATTAAAATGATTGAGGGAATTCCCTGGTGGTCCAGTGGTTAGGACCCCACACTTCCACTGCAGGGGGCACGGGTTTGATCCCTGGTCGGGGAACTAAGATCCCACATGCTGAGTGGCACAGCCAAAATAAGTTAAAAAAAAAAAACCAAAACATTAAAATCATTGATAATTTCTGATGTTATTAAGGGTGAAAGGACACACCACATATAGCTGATGACAAGGACAATCTGGTAAAATCTATCTACATTTGAAATACATATAATCTTTCACCAAGGATTTCTACTGCTTAGCATTTAGCGTTACTGATATACTTGAAAAAGGATGCCGATATACATGGACAAGATGTTCGGTTGTGGCATTATTGTAACAGTAAAATACTGGAAATACCTAAGTGTGTATCAGCCCAGTGCTGATTGCAGAATGAGATTTTGGTACAGCAGAACAGTATGCAGCCATGGAAACTGACACAGATTTGTCTGTACGGACAGGGAAAGATCATTACTAAGTGGGGAAAATAACATGGGGCATCTAGTCTGACCTCATTGGTTTTGATTTTTAAATAGATGTTAATATAATTTTTGAAATCGTAACTTTTTTTCTGGGAGGATGTAGAGATGTTATCTTTGAGGAGAGTTACCAGAATTAAAAGTGGTGGGGGAGGGACTTCCCTGGTGGCACAGTGGTTAAGAATCCGCCTGCCAGTGCAGGGGACACGGGTTCGAGCCCTGTTCGGGGAGGATCCCACATGCCGTGGAGCAACTAAGCCCGTCCACCACAACTACTGAGCCTGCACTCTAGAGCCTGTCAGCCACAACTACTGAAGCCTGGCACCTAGAGCCTGTGCTCCACAACAAGAGAAGCCACTGCAATGAGAATCCCACGCACCGCGACGAAGAGTAGCCCCCGCGTGCCATAACTAGAGAAAGCCCGCGCGCAGCAACGAAGACCCAACGCAGCCAAAAATAAATTAAAAAGAAAAAAGACACTTAAAAACAAAAGAAGTGGTGGAGGAAGGAGACTTTTCATGTTAAATCTTTCTATACTGTTTAAAAATTTTAAAAACACATGCAGACATTGCTTTAAAAATTTAAAAACAGTAAATACAAATCATAACCTAAATTTTGTTTTTTTTTGCCTTAGCCAAATCCTTCCTCTTCCACTTGCTTTTTAGTGTGTCTTAACCATTCTTTGGTAAATTATTTAACTGCTTGATCCCAGCACGTGCTCCCTTTGTTCAGGATTCTAGAGAAAGATCTTGGTTTTACTGGTTCCCACACCCCATGGGCTTTAGTTTCCTTACTTGTTCCCTTGAGGAAATACCTACAGATCTATGGCACAGTGATGTCACAGCAAAGGTCTGTGAATGCTTTGTAAACTGTAACGGGCTATTGGAATGTAAGATGCACTTCTATACCTATAGTTTTTTGTTTTTTTGTTGTTTTTTTTTTAACATGATGTCATAAGATTGTTTATAGCTACTTTTTTAATTTTTATTTATTTATTTTATTTTTGGCTGTGCTGGGTCTTCGGTTCGTGCGAGGGCTTTCTCCAGTTGCGGCAAGTGGGGGCCACTCCTCATCGCGGTGCGGGGACCGCTCTTCATCGCGGTGCGCGGGCCTCTCACCATCGCGGCCCCTCCCGCTGCGGGGCACAAGGCTCCAGACGCGCAGGCTCAGTAATTGTGGCTCACGGGCCCAGCCGCTCCGCGGCACGTGGGATCCTCCCAGACCAGGGCTCGAACCCGTGTCCCCTGTATTAGCAGGCAGATTCTCAACCACTGCGCCACCAGGGAAGCCCTATACCTATAGTTTTCATTCAAATTCAGTTTGCCGTCTACTTGATTGTAATGAAATTATATCCTTTGACCTTATCGAGTTGAATTAGAAAATTGCATTTGTCTCTGGACCTTTTGTTTTGAAGTGCAGGTTGTCCTTAACATTTTCATATCAGCTTTTGGACAGCTGGCACTTTTGTACATTGTCATGTATCCCCAAACTGCCTCGTTCCTGGTGAATTTGGACCCATGCATCAGCTGATGAGCCCACGGTTAGAGGCAGTGGCCGGCGTGGCCATGCTGCCTGTCAGCCGGTGTGTCTCTGTTGCAGGTGCCAGCACCCCTGCAATTATGCAGTCGTGTTAGTTGTTCGTGTGAATATCGGATCACACTTTGTCTTTATTTTACGAGCACGAAAACTGGGGTAACGAGAGTGTTGGCACTAATAATAAGTGTGGGTTTTTAAATCTCAGTCCTCTTGAGTCAAAGAGGGAGGTGATTTAGTGTGTTAGAAACAGCACCTTACTGGACTCACAACCATTCTCTATAGATTCAGCTGTGAAGAATAATATAAAACTAAAGAAAATAAGGAAAATGCTAGCAGTATGTAGTTGATTTCCTCTTAAAGGAAAGATGTAATTATAAATTATTTATAGACCTTAGGGGACAGAAATCTTTTTAAGGCCCTCAAGTCTTAGTTTTTGAACTTTTGGCTTTAGGACACTTTTTTTTTTTTGGGTAATGCGTGGTATGGTATAATCTGTGTTTTCTTTCAAATATATTAAATTTGGAAGGGATCTCACTGTGAAATTATGATAGTGTTGTGGTTTTAAACTCACAGTGGTTAAACCTGCGATCAGCCTGTATTGCACCCTTTCCTGGGAATTGATCTGTCCTCAAGGAGGAGCCCTCAAACGTAGACCAGGAGAAAATGCTCACTCTTTAGGTAATAATGATTGTATGATTGCTCACGCTTGCATCTGCTGCTAACACACAGTCTAACCCAGGTGCTGGGGGAGCTGCGTGAAGTGGCTGGACTGTCTCCAGGTTCTGGTGTCCAGGCCCCAGCATCCCCGGGGCCCTGCCGCCGTCTGCAGTAACTGCAGCAGCCGCAGGGGTGTGGACGGGCGCTCGGGGTCCAGCCCCAGCTGGTGCCCCCGAGGTGCTGGCCTCATCCGTCCTCCCAGCAGCCTCCAGGAGAAGGCGGTGTTTCATCCAGCTCAGGGGGCTTCAGAGAGGTCAAACGAGCGTGGCTTTGTCTCGCCCACGCCCGCCCTATTTCCACACTCAACACGGGCTCCTCCTAACTGATTCTGAATCAGTATTATAACATCTCTGCGGTACAGCCGGACACACCTGCTTCTTTCTTCCTTTTCTCCCTCCGGTGCCCATGGTGGAGACCTGGTCTTACCCGATGGGCGTGGAGCTTAGAGAATGGGGTGGCCCCTCGTGCTAGGCAGCTGTCCTCCCTGGTACCCCATAACCGCGCATCTCAGCCCCCACGAGATGCTGAGCGCCCCCCCAAAGCTGCAAGGCGGTCCTGCCACTAGATGGCAGTCTCGTCCAAACACTGACCGCTGCGCTGGGAGTCCCCGCTCTGACCAGCAGTCCTCCTGGCATTCATTAGGTCAACAAATATTTTCGAGTGCCTACTGTGTGCTCGGCACTGCCCTAGGCAACACAGAGACATCGGGGAGCAGGACGTGGAGCTCCGTGAACAGACTTGGCTGCGGCCGAGGGGGGGAGGGGGACAGCAGTGGCTGAGGAGGGCAGAGGGCGGGGGGCCGGGGACTGAGATAAAGAGGGGTGAGTGCCCCGACCTCATTTTGGAAGGAGCACTTTGGCTGCCTGTGCAGACTGGACTCATGGACAGGGGAGACCAGATGAGAGGCTATGGCCAGACCCCAGGAGAGAGACTTTTCAAGGCTGAATAATAGTCCATTGTATGTAAACACTACATTTTCTATATCCCTCCGCCATCGGACAGACCAGAAAGACCAGGAACGAGCTTTAACTTCAGGCGGAGTCTGGGGTGAGCCCGGTGTGAGGAGGGTTTGAACTTGGTGCTGGTATTATCAAGTCCTGGGTTCTGAGGTGGTACCTGGTGGTTTCACGGCCCTGTGTTTCCCAGGGGTCATCAGGACTTGGCGGCTTTCCGGGGTCCTCCCCGGGCCTCCCGGCTTTCTGGTGGTTCCGAGGGGGGCGCTCTCCCTGCTCCCCAGGAACACTGATGTTTCTGCCAAGTCTTTCCATCCAGAAATGTGCTGCCTCTCCAGTTCTCTGAGTTTTCATTTTCGTTTTTCCCTAATGTCCGCTTATTGCCCCCGTCCTCCCTCCTCCCCCTCCCCCCCCCCCCCCTCCCCTCCCCCCCCCCCCTCCCCCCCCCTCCCCCCCCCCCCTCCCCCTCCTCCTGTCCCCCGGCTCTTCCTCCGGCCCCTTCTGTTTGTTGAGTTTATGCCTAGGTTTATACTTTTCCTGCTTGCGTGGATGGGATTCCTTAGTCATTGTATTTTCTTTCTTTTTCTTCTTTTTTAACATGGAAAACTTCATGAACTTGCATGTCATCCTCCACGCTAATCTGCTCTGTGTCCTTCCAAGTTTAGAATGCGGTGCTGAAGTGAGCACTTGTATTTTTTTTTAATTAGCTATTTTTAAACTATTTAATTCATAACTGACTCCTTCCCTTCCTGGTACTGATGGTTTTCAGTGGATTCTCATGTGTTTTCCAAGTGAAGGATTCAATCAGCTGCGATAACAGTGCCTTTTGTCTCCATCCGTAGCTGTGTCTTTTCTCTCTGATTCCTGCTGTATCGTGAGTGAGACCCGAGTTGTGCTCAGTGCTAGTGACGTCCTTGTTCTCATTTTACTGTGGTTGCTTTTTTTTTAACTTTATAAATTTATTTATTTTATTTTTGGCTGTGTTGGGTCTTCGTTGCTGCGGGTGGGCTTTCTGTAGTTGCGGTGAGCTGGGGCTACTCTTTGTTGCAGTGCATGGGCTTCTCATTGCAGTGGCTTCTCTTGTTGTGGAGCACGGGCTCTAGGCACACAAGCTTCAGTAGCTGTGGCTCGCGGGCTTCAGTAGTTGCGGCTCGCAGGCTCTAGAGCGCAGACTCAGTAGTTGTAGCGCACAGGCTTAGTTGCTCCGTGGCATGTGGTCTCTTCCCGGACCAGGGCTCGAACCTGTGTCCCCTGCATTGGCAGGCGGATTCTTAACTACTGCACCACCAGGGAAGCTCACTGTGATTGCTTTTGATGTTTCCGCATTAAATCAGATACAGAGAGTTGGCTTGAGATATTGTTTTGCAGGTTCAGTTCTTCCTTTCCTCTTTTGCTCAGTTACTAGGATTGGGTGGTAGATTTATTAAATGCCCTCAAGGCATTCTGTTATTACTTTAATTATTGATTTTCTTTTTACCCTGGCATCTCCTTCAGGAAATCCAAATATGTGTATATTTGGTCTCCTGGGTATGTCTTCCACATCACGCAGGTATGTCTTCCACATCACGCATTTCTTTAATCCTTTTGATTACTTTCATGCATCCTCTGATTTTTAAAAGTTTATCATCTAATATGCTTTGCTTTGTTTCTTTACTTGAATTCAACTATTGTGTCTTTAATCTTTAGTATAATTTCTCTGATCTCAAATTGTTTCTTCTTTACGACTTCTTGCTCTATCTTCATAGCTATAAAAGCTCCTTGAATTTCAATGAGGAGGCAAATTAGAGATTTTTTTAAAAATTTCCTATTTCTTCCAATAACTTTGTTTCATAGGTACATATTTATCTGGATTTCTCAGATGATTCCCCTTTTATGAACTGCTGAGACTTTCCATATAGATCTAGTGATTTTTTAGAATCGTCCATCTTCAGAGGGAAATCTGTCCTGTCATGTCCCAGGGGTGGTGTCCACGCTGGTGACTTTCTCTCACGCTGAGACTCAGGGTAAACTTTGAATAATGCAAAGTGCTGGCTTCCCTTGATTTACATGTTAGCTGCATTTCTAGAAAATTCAGTGTCTAATAAAGTGTAAAAACTCTCCTTGTGTTTCTGTGTAAAATAGTGTTAGATTCTGGACTCAGATCATTATAAACAGTTTTTTTTTTTTTCACTTCCCGAATGCTGGGTATCCTAAGAAAGGGGAGAGGGCTGCAAGAAGCAGGCACACCCCTGACATTTGTAGGGCCTGGGGCAAGGAGGCAAATAAGGGCCCACTGTTTATTGGCAAGGTTCTGATCAGTGTAATTAAGTAGCCTATGAAGGATCAAGGATTTTGGATGATCTGTTAGGTTGTGGATTTGATGAAAATAATTTTCTGGCTCATTTTCATTGTTTTTATCAGTAAGGTGTGAATTTTGTGTGGCAAATTTTATTCTTTTTTTTCTGCTAAGCCTTTTTCCCCCTGAGTTTATGTTAGTATTTTCTAATTTCTATCACTTCATGATTTTGAATGATTCTCAAAGATTTTTAAAAAAATGTAATGGTATTCAAAGTGTATAGTTTTTATATAAATTTTCATCAAAATATAAATTAGGGCTTCCCTGGTGGCGCAGTGGTTGAGAGTCTGCCTGCCAATGCAGGGGACACAGGTTCGAGCCCTGGTCTGGGAGGATCCCGCATGCCGCGGAGCAACTGGGCCCGTGAGCCACAATTACTGAGCCTGCGCGTCTGGAGCCTGTGCTCCACAACAAGAGAGGCCGCGATAGTGAGAGGCCCGCGCACCGCGATGAAGAGTGGCCCCCGCTCGCCACAACTAGAGAAAGCCCTCGCACAGAAACGAAGGCCCAACACAGCCATGAAAAATATATATATATATAAATTAAAGTCAATATAATAGTTAAAAGTGTATTTCACTTTTTTTTTTTTAATTACCTTTAAGTTTGCAGTAATTGTAGATTCACATGCAGTAGCAAGGTATAAGATTCCCTTGTCCCTTTTACCGGTTATCCTGAATGGTACCATTTTGCAAAATGCTAGTACAATGTCACAACTGGAGAGCAACATTGACACAGTCTGGTTATAGAGCATCTCCATCACCACCAGGATCCCTCCCGTGGTCCTTTTACAGCCACACTCACTTCTCTCGATCCCCACCCCCTCTATAACCCCTGGCAACCACTAATCTGTTTTCCATTTCCATAGTTTTGCTATTTCAAGAATGTTATACAAATGGAATCATGCAGTACGTAAGCTTTTGGGACTGTCTTTTTTCATTCAGCATAATTCTCTGGATATTAATCCAGGTTGTTGTGTATATCAAAAGTTTATTCCTTTTTACTTTCTTCGTAGTATTTCATGGTGTGGGTGTACCACAGTTTATTCACCCACAAGTCTGGGTTGTGTCTAGTGTTTTGCTATCATGAATAAAGCTGTTACAAACATTATCATGAATAAAGCTGTACAGGTTTTTACGTGGACATTTTGTGGAAGCATTTCTCTGGGACAAATGCCCAGGAGTGCAATTGTTGGATTGTATGGTAGTTGCATGTTTAGTTTTTTAAGAAATTGACAAAATGTGTTTCCAGAGTGGCTGTACCATTTTATAGTCACGCCAGCAATGTGTGAGTGATCCAATTTCTCCACAGCCATGCTAATAGGTGTGTGGTGGTATTTCACTCTAGTTTTAATTTGCATTTCCCTGATGGCTAATGATGTTGAAGCACATCTTTTTTTTTGCAACTTTAAAAAAAAAATTATTTATTTAATTTATTATTTATTTTCGGCTGCATTGGGTCTTTGTTGCTGTGCGAGGGCTTTCTCTAGTTGCGGCGAGCGGGGCTACTCTTCGTTGCAGTGTGCAGGCTTCTCATTGCGGTGGCTTCTCTTGTTGCGGAGCATGGGCTCTAGGCGCGCGGGCTTCAGTAATTGTAGCACGTGGGCTCAGTAGTTGCGGCTCGTGGGCTCTAGAGTGCAGGCTCAGTAGTTGTGGTGCACGGGCTTAGTTGCTCCACAGCATGTGGGATCTTCCTGGACCAGGGCTCGAACCTGTGTCCCCTGCATTGGCAGGCGAATTCTTAACCACTGCACCACCAGGGAAAACCCAACATTATTCTTCTTTTCCAAAGTTGTTTTATCTAGTCTTGTTCCTTTGACTTTCTATATAAATTTTAGAATTATCTCATCTACGTACACACAAAAAGTCTTCTGGGACTAGACATTTTTACTGTGTTGAGTCTTCCAATACACAAACATTTATTTAGATCTCCTTTGATTTCCTTCATCAGCATTTTATAGTTTTTAGCATACAAATCCTGTACCTATTTTGCTAGATTTATACCTATTTCTTTTTTTTAGCAATTGTAAGTGTTATGTTACTGTATTTCTAATTTTGGTGTTCATTGCTAGAATATTGAAATACAGTTGATTTTTTATGTTTATCTTGTATCTTGCGAACTTGCTGAACTCACTTATTAGTTGTCGGAGATTTTTTTCCTTTAGATTCCTTGGGATTTTCTATGTAGACAATCATGTCATCTACAAGTAGGAACAGTTTTAATTCTTCATTTCTGATCTGTATGCCTTTTATTTCGCTTTCTTGCCTTGTTGCACTGTCTAGAAATTCCAACACTGTGTTGAATAAAAGTGCTGAGAGCGGACATACTTGCCTTGTTCATAATGCTAGGGGGAAGGCATTCAGTTTTCTACCGTTAAGTATAATGTTAGCTTTCGGGTTTTTGTACGTGCTGTTTATCAAGTTGAGGAATTTCCCTTCTATCCTAATTTTTGTAAGATTTTTTTTTTTTTCTGAGGAATTTCCCTCTATTCCAACGTTTATCATGAACGGAAGGTGGAAAGTGGACCAGCTGACAGTCAACATATTCACCAGCTAGACTTACTTTTTAAAAATGTGGATGATTGGGAGAGCGTTTTGTGAACCACTCGTTAAGAAAAGGGAGAGTGGAATTTTTAATGTTTTTATTTATACCCTTTCTTGTATGAAAGAATTTAAGAAGTCTTATAGAGATAAATGCAAGAAAATAAAAATATTAAAATGTGGGTGGGGAAATAGAAAAACCAAAAGCTAGAAGGAAAGTGCACTGATTGCTAGTTTGGCGAGGAGTTTCTGGAAGCCAGAGGGGAGAGGGAAACCTGATTCATGATGAGAAGATGAGAAGAAGCCAGCTAGTGATGAAACACACAACCTTCCTGGGACTGAAATGTACAAAAATCAAGTCTCCTTTAGGTATCTGAAGGGAACAAGGGATCGATTTTCTAAAGTCGGCAAAGGCATCTTATAAAGCAAAACTTATATGTCTTAACACCCCACTAGCACCCCTAGGTAACAGTTCTCTCCTTTATTATTCTTTTAAACAATTCATACATTTACTCTCTCTCTGCAGTATTTAATCAGAAACACAGCATTACTGTTAGATTTCAGTGAATTTAAACCAGGTGAGAGTATTGGGTTACGTGCCAGAGTGACAGTACAGCAATAAACTTCAGGGATGGAGATGTGATACTATTGATAATACGTGTTTGTGTTGACAGCTGGTGTCTGCTAGCTGAAATGTTGAGGATGCCTGTGAGTAAGCTTGGCAGGGGCTGTTGTAGAGCTCAGTATGACTGCAGTACAGTGGGTGGAGGTCGAGGACATTTCCCACTGCAACTGCCCTTCCCGGGAGAGCATGGTGACTAATAGCCTTTAATAGGGTTAGCTTCTGGACGGAGGGATGGGATGATTCGTTCTTCTAGGAGAACGATCGTGGGTGTTGCTCCTTGAGTGAGTGTGAGCTGGTTCATGGTCAGAACCACGTGGCCTGGCGCCCGTACCCCAGGCTTCTTTATGGAAGAGGAGAAAAGGGAAGGAAACGGTGGGTCCCACTGTGGAATGAGTTTTATGTTCCAGAAGAAAGTTCTGCTTTTCTGGTTCTGGGTAACCGTCACGTTGGACGGAAGGTAAGCCGGAGGTCTTTCCACTGAATTCATGGAACATTCAAGTTCCAGGCCCTGAACTTGGCCATGACCTTCTGAAATGTTCAAATCGCTCTCTGGAAAACATGACCAGACCTGCTCCCTCGTGCTGCTTTTCCTGGCTGCCGACGCACAGTAGATTCTCAGTGCTCTGTTCTCTCTTCCTGAAAGTTTGGATGATTAAGCTTGCCGTTGAATTTTATTTGTTTGCATATTGATTTCCACATCAAAAATTAGGTGAATACTGAGGAAAGCATTTTTCCTAAGCAAATTACAGTACAGATAGAGTAGAAGTGTGTCCTGTTGATACGTGCCGCCCCCCTCCCTCAACTGAATCTTGCTCAGATTTTCTTAAACGCTCTTGGAGGGGATATTTATCCTCATTTGATCAGTTCCAAAAGACAGCCCAGCTGAGGTGGCTTTATGCTGTGGGAATTCATTTCGGAACCTGAACGCAAGAGATTAATAATAAATGAAATCAACATATATTTGATCATCTAAGTGCAGAGTATTAAAGTCAGGAACTATGTGTGGGCTTGATGGCGGAGGGTCCGAAAAGAAGACCTGCAGACAGCAGTGGAGCGGCCGGAAGGCTGGAAGAAAAGTGGCAGAGGAGGGCACAGGCGCGGCTTTGTTCTGCCCTTCCCGCCGTGCCCCAGCTGTGTGGCCTGAAGCGAAAGGATCCCCCAGCAACGCCGCCTGTCCCACTCTTGGAGTAGCTGCGTCTGTGGGCTTTCAAATGAAAGCAGGTGGAAAGGGTCCTTCTGCCGTTTGCCTCGTTCTCAGTGCATTTTCCGAGTTAACCCATCCTGGCTCCCGGCCACCCCTGGGGCTCCTTTTGGGCCCTTGCAAACCATTCCTTTTAAAATCTGTTCTATCAAACTCTAATCTTTGGTCAGGTAAAATTGTAAAATCATATTCATTTTTTGAATCGGTCATAGAATCATATGGCTCACAATGCAAAGGGTACAGTGAGAAGCTTTGCTGCCACCCCTCTGTCCGCCTCGTTCAGCACTGGCCCTCCGCTATCCTTCTAGAGATTCCCAGTGTGTGCGGAAGTAGGTGTGCGTCCTCTTCCCTCTCTGCGCACAGACAGTGGCGGGAATGGAACGTGCTCACGCGCGTGGTGAGCCCCGGAACCCAGCCCGCACCCTCCCACGTGTGCGGTGTGCTTCACTCCTCTCCGGCCCGTCCCTCATCTCTCTGTGCTTATGAGAGCCGTTCATGACCTCGTTCAAAGTTATCTCCGCTTTTGGGGTTGTCATTTCCCTGGGCCAGGAAATTCGCGCTCCTTAGGTGGTTTTCCTGGGCTTGAGTTTCCTCTCACTAAGGTTTGGTCTGCCTTCTGCAGGGCAAAACCATTTTGGGGGGCCCGTGTGTGCGGGAAGACAGGAGAAGGGGCAGAGCTTTTGCCCTTAATTGTTTTCAGCAAACCTCAGCTCCTTTCCAGGATTAGCTTTCCAGACCATTTTCTTACAAGTTTCTGCCAACTTCATAGTCAGGCAAGGCTCTGCGTCCTGTCCTTCAGTTTTACGCACGTCCTCGACTTTGCCTGGGTCACCATCACACTGATTGCTTAGGGATCACCCCTTTCTCCCATCGGTGTCGTTACTCACTGGGGGATGAGACTCTCCCGTTTGGAGAAGCATCACATGTTTCGTTACCTGTAAGACGAAGTTAACCCCACCCATCTCAGGAAGCGGGGAGCACAAAAGGCAATGGCCTTTTTCAGAAACCAAGAACAGAGCCTAAAATGTAGATATCTTTATAAAACATGCTTTTCCTCTCAAACCATCCTCCGTAACAGGATCTCCGAGTTAGGAATTATGGCAATTAAATAAAATCCGCCTGCTTTGGACTCTGGGGCATCTTGACCAGGCTCTTCCAGCTCTGCTTCCCTAAGATGATAACGCTTTTTTCTTCCTTGCACTTTGTCAACAATTCCTTTTTCAGTCAAAGTTAAAGTTTTCCGTTTTGGTTCCAAGCAGTAAAATTAGGGCCAGGTTTTGACTGAATATGTGTAAGAATGTTCTAGCAGCCACAGAAGTGCAGGGAAGCGTGCTGCCCCAGGAAACAAAGAGCTCCCGGTTATTGGTGGGGAGGTTTCATTCTACGCTGAACTCCTTGCTGGAGATGTTGGAGGGCGATGGGATCAGATCCTTACCAACGTCCTTCCCAGCCCTCGAGGGGTTGCTGTGAAGCTCAGAGACCTCCTCCTCAATGTCTTCTCTTGTCTCCTTCCATGTGGGAGACACTGCTCCAGCCCCTCGGACCACCAGGTCCCTGATGACTCCAAACCTGCATCTCTGCCCCAACTTGCACCTGCCTTCCGGAAACGCTCCTCCAGCTGCCCACGGCGTCTCGTGGATGTTCTGCACGTGTTGTGTCCATCCGTTCGTTCCTTCAACAAACGTGTCCGCTGAGCTCCAGGCATCTTCCCAGGTGCCGGGGACGCAGCCCCGAGCGAGACAAGGGAAGCCCCGGCTCTCCTGGGTCTCACACTGCGTTCGTGTGGGATCTGTCGGAGCAATGCTCACCCCTCTCGCTGCACTTGTTTCCCTGCTTCCTCTAGCGTCTGACTCCTGCCGACTGCAGTGCTCTCCCGACACCCAGATCGGCTCTCCTGTCCTCCATCAGCCGCCTTTCCTCCAGCGTGTGACTGTCTTTGTCACCACGTCTACCCACTTCTTTTCATTTCCTCTGGCTTCCCCTGACCCCGCCTGGCACAGCATCTCTCACCTAAAGCACAGAGGCTTCCTGGTTGAAGCTGGGCTGCTGGTAATGTTTGCCCCACCCTCTTGTGCTGAGCGCCTGGGACCAGTTTGGGTCAATTCATTGACAAAGTTGGTTAAATTGGGGAATCCTAAAAAATGAAAGATATACTTTAAACATTTTATTTTCACCTAAAATGTTTAAGTGCTTTCATTCACTGATGTCCAGTTACAGAGCCAAGGTATTTTCTTGGAGCGCACCTGTCGGCGGGAACCCTTTGGCATCTTCCCACACCTGTAACACACCTTCCATGATTTCCAGCTTTAAACAGGAGCGAGAACTTAGGTGCTTCCGAAGAAGACTGCCTGCAGAATCCTTTCACGTGTTTGCTAATGGTCCCCTCATCATTTAGAGCTACTTTGGGCATTTTTTAAAATTGAAGTATAGTTGATTTACAATGTTGTGTTAGTTTCAGGTGTACAGCAAAATGATTCAGTTATATATATATATATTTGTATGTAATATGTGTTTTCAGATTCTTTTCCATTATGGTTTATTACAAGACGTTGGATATAGTTCCCTGTGCTATACAGTAGGACCTTATTTACCTCTTTTATATATAGTAGTTTGTATCTGCTAATCCCCAACTCCTAATTTATCCCTCCCCCATCCCCTATTTTAACAGGTCACTTTCATCCAGTCTCTTCAAACCATTCAGAGTGGCTTTTTTTTTTTTTTTTTTTTTTAAGGAAACAGAAAAGAACTTTATTTCACTGTTCGATTTGTTTTTACAATTATCTGACATTAAAATTAGATTGGTAGGGTGTATTGGCCATGAGTGTAGGTATACAATTATCTTAGAATATGCAATTATCACATAAACTTATTTTTTCATAAAGTTTATTTGGCCCACTAAAGAGCACTTAAATGATATATTTTGGCTTTCCATACTGAAATACAAATAAATTACTGAAAAATATAGAGATGAATAAAAACTAAATCTGATAATAAAATATCCCTCATATTTAATATTTTAAAATTCTTCAGACAAAATAACATTGTTACTGCCACAAAACGCCTTCATGAAGGAAGAATACAAGAGCCTGGAACAATCAATATTTTTCTGTTACAGTAGATCTTATGAACGATATAGCCAAATAGCTTTTGATTATAAACTAATTAAAACAATGACCATATCATTCTCATCATCTTCATTTTCATCAGACATTATTAGCTAAGATTTACTGAATGTCTTCTATATGCCAGGCTCACTACTAGGCAATTTAAATTTCTTTCTCTCTATCCTCAGAATTAACCTATGAAGTAAGAGTAAGTGGACCACCATCTCTATGTTACAAACAGATACTGGAGAGGAAAATAGCTCTTTCCTTTTCATCACACGAAGCAAAATTCAAAGCCTTTAGAGCTTAAGCCTGGCTTTTATTTAGCTGACGGGGCTGCCATTGTTAGATAAATATCAGTGGCATCCAGTTCCTTTTAGCCCACCTGAAGGGGCAAAAATTCAAATGTATGGTATGAGGGTGAGGTACCTACACTTTCGTGAGAGGATAGCCTTGCAAATATAAGGCAAATAGAAAAATATCTTCTTATAATTTGAGTTAATTTGTGTGTTAACAGTGAGAGTTAGGTTTGTCCTTGCGAGGAAGTGATGTGTGTGTATGCCATTGTGGGCACCTGCGCACATGCGTGCTCTAAGTACAAAGATTTAGTAATTAGCGGAAAAAAATATGTCAGAAAACTACATTGATTGGGTGATGTTTAAGGTGGCCCTAGTTAAGTGCTTGCGCTCATCCCATACTGTTTTGTGAGGCATGGACCGCAATGCTATGTGAGTGTGACTTTAGACTGGGGTTTGGGTTTATCTGAAGATCTCAGAAAAAGCATAAATCAGCTTGACAAGTGAGTGGTGTGTCTGGATGAGGCCAGGCCCTGTTGGAAAGTGGTAGTGTTTTCTAACTGATGGATAAAGAATCAGAAGGTGAAAGTTAGAAGTTGAAAATTCAGAGTGGCTTTTGAGGAAACAATCTCTCTCTCTCTCTGCGCTATTTCATTGGTTTACATAATAATCAAGTTACGTAAATAACATCACTGGTACAACTAGCATAAATAGGGTTGGAACAAATAGACCTACTCTCAGTAGGCAGACAGCCCATGTGGAGGGGGCCGAAGAGCACAGCTGTTCCAGGTGGGGCCCCCCAACCCCCTGTGCTCGTCCTGCCCGGGACATTGGTCAGAGTGTCCTGTTCAGATGGGCACCTTGGTTATCTTGGTGAGCTGGTCATGTGTGAAATGCTAGGAAGAGGGTGGATGACCAGCAGGCTTTGCATCAGCAGGGCCATCATCCTGAACCACAGCTTTGGATGGCCCAGGCCTCTGCTCAGACACCTCGGGCTCTCCCGCGGGAGACCAGGGGCAAAGCTCCTGCCTGGATCCAGCGCGATCCCGCGGCAGCCTCGGCCCAACCCTGTGCGTGCCTTAAGCTCCAGTCCTGGGCCACAGGGGGGCTGGTTCTCCAAATACACTCAAGACTTTCCAACAATCCAGCCTTTGTTCGCCCTGGTGAGCACAGACCCGGCACTGCTCCTCCAGGACGCACATCCATGCCCGGCACCTGTCCTGCTGGCCCCTCCTGCCGCTCTGGACCCTGACAGCAGTGCTGTTCACCGCAAGAGGCAGGACCGACTCGTAAGCATCACCTCCTCCGTGAAGACTTTCTCGACCCCACAACAGGATGAGCTTTTCCCCTTCTAAAGATACGCTGCGTTTGTCTTTCTGCTCAGACCTCCCCGCGTCCTGCCCTGTAGCGCTCCCCTTTCCTGCCTCTTCCTTCTCTGCCGCTTCCACTGGACTGTGCGCTGGACCTGCTGGCAGCGCACTCAGGAAGCAAGCCCGTCCCAAGCGCGGCTGAGGCCTCTCTCTCCCCTTTATCTCATCTTCTTCAAAGCCAGTATCTTTCTAGCCTTTATTCCTGGCACTGAGGCACCCCCAGGCTTCAGTCTTGCTAATTGATTTGGAGTAATGACGGGGCTCTTTTTAGTTCAGAAATAATTCATAGATCTTGAAGGCTCATCCGTTTATCTCCCTTTACTTATTAAAAAAAACCCAGCTTTATCGAAGTGTAATTTACATATCACTAAATTCACCCATGTAAGATGTGCAAGCCAAAGAGTTTTAGTCAGTTTACCAAGTTACAACCATCCACCACGACGGAGCTTTAGAACATTTCTGTCACACCGAAAAGATGCCTTGTGTCGATTCCAGTCAATTCCTGTTTCACGCCAGCTCCAGGCAACCACAAATCTGCTTTCTGTCCCTACAGATCCGCCCTCAACGTTTCCTGCCACCTTTTTGTCGTTGGAGTGTTTTTCAGACCAATATATGTGCTGTTTGCCTGAGGAACTTTTCTTCTGATTCAGTTACTAGACTTCGTTTGTTACCCTCTCTTTGACTCTTTCTCCCAGCGTTTAAGTTTCTCTTGGTTCTCTTTGTGCGAACCTCATTGGCCTTTGACATATTAGGAAAGTTGAGGTTTCCCCCCTCCTTTAGAAGATGGAAAACTTGGAGAGTGTCATGTACAACACAGGTGCTGAATATTATTGATTGAATAAAGCAGCCTAAGCCCCATGCTCCTGGGACTTCCAGAAATCATTGAGGGGAATACGACCCCCTTTGTGCTCCTAGACGTGGAAGCTTAGGGAAAAACTCACGTTACACCCGTACGTAGGTAGCTATTTGGTCTAGGCTTGTCTTTCACATATAACGTGAACTTCAGAATCTGAAGGCCAGTGATGAGTTTTTATTATTTATACGAAGCTCCAAGGGAAGGTGATGGGTAGATAATAAGGCTCTTGTAGGCTCAGGGGGTGGTCTGGACGCAGTCACCTAATGAGTCAGTGGCTGAGACAAGGACAGACAGTGGGCATTTTTATTGTACAGGGGTCTATAGTGCTAATGACCATTATCTCAATCTGTCTTCCTTTACCCTGTAGCGATGTTATTTATATTTAAGTTAAGCCCTGTTAGAGATTTAAAAAATGTGTTTTCTCTAATTCAGGAAGGGTTTTCAAGATTTTCTCCCATAGTTTACAGTTACTTATTACAAGAAACTATTTGCTTTCCTGAATCCCGAAAGAGTTGCTTCTCTTTGAAGATTCTGGGGCCAGCTTCTCCTGAAGGCAAAGAGGTAGAGAAAGAAAGAACAAGTGCTTTGCAGGCAACAGGCCTGAATTGAACTCTGGCTCCTTCCTTTTTATCTCTACGTCCTTGGGCAAGATAGCGAGTCTCTCTGTACCTGAGTCCCTTGTGGAGAAAAAGGAGAGCTACCAGGTCAGATCATATCTGACTCAGCTGGACTTCAGCGCTGAGGGAGCGTGCCATGTTGTATTAACAGAACAGGAGGTAGTTGACTCAAAGGAGGTTTACCTTGGGGACACAGTGATGTCGTGGGAGAACCAGTTCTCTCTGTCTTTCTCGTCTGCCCTCCTGGCCACCTCCCCTCGCCGTCGTGGTGGAGACGGCCGCTGTAGTGCTGGTGACTGCAAGCAGGGAGGACAAAGCCCCATGGAAGAAGAGGGCATTCTTCCAGTGTGTCCCCTTAAGGGCAAGGAAGCGTTCCCGGACTCTCCCACCAGACCTCCCCCAGTCACTAGCAAGGAAAATGGTATCACCACAGTTGGCTTAGACCGTGTCATTAAGATTCATTCCTGAGCTAAGAACAGTGTGACCTTCTATCAGCATCACGTTCCGTGGAGTTCATTAGCAAAGAAGAAGGGAATGGCTGATGGGCAGGTGATCCCCGGTGACTCTTATCCCTGTTTTATGGTGTTACTTTAAGCCCGAGGTAGTTATTTGGATCATGATTTTTGTTAAAGGAATAGCCTTTGTTTTTTAAAGAGGTTTCAGGTTTATAAAAAAAATGAGTGGAAAGTATGGAAAGTTCCCATATACCCCCTCCGCACCCCCCTCTGTTTCCCCCTTTATTAACAGCCTACACTGTGAGGTACATTTGTTACAACTGATAAGCCAATATAGATCCGGTTTTTTTTTTCATTTTTTTGATTGACGTATAGTTGATTTACAATGTTGTAGATACGTTATTATTAACTAGACCCCACAGTTTATATTGGAGTTCACCCTTTGGGTTGGTTATACATTCTGTGGCTTTGGACAAATGTATAATGACATGTATCCATCACTGGAGTGTCACCCGGAATAGATTCACTGCCTTAAAACTACCCTGTGATCCACCTAGTCTTCCCCCCACCTTTCTTCCTCCAAACCCCGGCAACCACTGATTGTTTCACTGTCTCCGTGGTTTTGCCTTCTCCAGAGTGTCGTATGGTTGGAATCATACAGGATGCGGCCTTTGCAGACTGGCTTCTTTCACTCCGAAATCTGCATTTAAGGTGCCTCCGGCTCATTTCTTTTTAGTGCTGAATAATATGGACGCCCCACAGTTTGTTCATCCGTTTACCTATTCACCATTTGGTTGCTTCCACGTTTAGGCAATTATGAATAAAGCTGCTGTAGACATGTCTGTGCCAGCTTTTGTGTGGACATAACTTTCCAGTGCATGTGGATAAATACCAAGGGGTGTGGTGGGTCATGTGGTGAGGATATGTTTACTTTTGTAAGAAACTGCCAAATTGTTTTCCCAAGCGGCTGTACCATTTTGCATCCTCATGAGCAATGAATGAGAGTTCCTGTTGCTCCACGTCTTTGCCAGCATTTGGTGTTGGTGTTTTTGATTTTCACCATTCTAATAGGTGTGTTGTGGTACGGATTATGATTTTTAAAAAAATCTTGGTATAACTGGAAATTTGAACTCTGATTAGCTATTTGATAAGAAATTACTGTCAATTTTTTCAGTTGGGATAATAGAATTGTTGGGGTTTTTTTTTCTAAAAGGAGTCCTTATCTTTAGAAACACAAACTGAAATATTTACCAGTGAAATAGGATATCTGGGATTGCTTCAAAATAATTGAGGATGGGGGAGAAGTGGATGATGGTACTTGAAACAAGATTGACCATGAATTGATAATTGGGTTGATAGGTACATAGAATATCATTATAATATTTCTTTCTACTTTTGCATATGTTTGAAGTTTTTCATAATAAATGTTTAAAATTAAAGTTCGAGGTCATGTTATTAAAAAACTGCACTTGTAGGTGTGTAGTAAAAATTTCAACCTGTCTTCTAGCACCACCTTCAGATTAAGCTCAGCCCTTAACGGTATTACGTATGTTCAATAATTGTACATGTACTGGAGTAATAATTATTTAAAGGATCTTCTTAGAAACTGAAGAACCTTTTGGTAATATAAGCAATTTTACCTAACATTGTTGAGAGAATATATGTGATTTTTTTTCAAAGTGAATTTTTTTTAATTACAAAAGCAAAAAGCAGTACACTGTGCACTACAGCAAAATAAAAAACATATGGAGAGGCAAAAAAAAAACAAACATAAAGGTCATAAAAATCTTACCCACTCCACTGAAAGAGAGCCACTCTTAATCAGAGCCTTGAGGTATAATTTTCCAAACCCTTTACGGCTTATCTGTGTGTTTGTATCCAGGTGTTTTATGTCTGTATACAAATATACAAAAATTACGAATTACGTCCTTAGTATATGTACCGTTCTGCTTTATAACAACATGTCTGACACATTGTTTAGGGACTGCATAGGACACCGTTGTATGGCTGTGTCATGATTTATCTAACTAGGCCCCTGTGTTGAACACTGAAGGTTTTTTCCCAGCTTTTTGCCGTTACAAACACAAGGGAAGCGATGGACAGTTGTGAAGAGCACAGACTCTGGAGTTAAATGGCGTGAGTACCGCGTGCAGAACAAAGTGGGCCCGCAGGCCTGGCGCGGCTCTCCTTAAGGGCTGGCGCTTGGCTGGCCTCTGGGAACTTGGATTTTGGGATGGTTTCCACCCCCCACGGATGAGGGGGTCACTGTGCTTAAACTCTCTGTGCAAACACTGTGGTTCATGCTGAACTCCTGCTTTCTTTCTGGGTGTCTGGACTCCTGTTGGGTGCTAGGCAGAGGGTGCCCGTGTGGCCAGCCCCCAGTTAAACCCTCGGCCCTGGGTTTTCTCTAGCGAGCGTTCTTCTTACGTAACAACACACCGGCGCTGTCACATCTTGTTGCTGGAGGAACGAAGCACACCCGCTCTGACACCCCTGGGAGAAGGTTCTTGGAAGCCTGCATCTGGTTGCTCTGGCCTTTGCCCCACGCGCCCTTTCCCCTTCTCGTAGCCTTTCACTGTGGTAATCAAAGCCAGGAGCGCAACTCCACGCCCTGCAGGTCCTCCTAGTGAATCGGCAAACCGGGTGCCCCGGGGGACCCCTGACACAGGTTCAAATCTTGGCTCTGCCACTTCACACCTGAGTAACTCAGGCAAGTTACTTACCCTCTTTGTCATTTCCTAATCGTTAATTTGGGTTAAAAAAATAGTTTTATCTTGTTGGATTTTTGTAAGGAATTAAATCAATTAAAATATGTAAAGTACTTAAAATAGTGCCTGGCAGGTGATTACTTTTCAATAAATGTTAAGAATTATTATCTTGGAAGCGAGATGTTTATGTGTATTTGTAATTATTATTATTTTTTAACAAATTCCTAGAAGAATTGCTGGGCTTAAGGATATACGCATTGTTTTTCTTTTTGTGTGTCCTGATCTTAAAAGTAAGATATGTTTACTGTTAAGGTATTAGAGATACTTGCTATAGAAAAAGCAATTCCTCTATGACTCTATTTTTCAGATATGGCTATTTGTAGTAACTTGCTACACACACGTCCAAATTTATTTCTGCATAGACTAATATGACCAGTATAATAGAGCATTTAAAAAATAGTGCCATGTACATACTATTTTACTGTATATGCCTGAATGTTAGGGGGTCCTTTTATTCAGTGAAGTTTCCTAAAAACCTTTTATTGTCTTCCATTTCAAATAGAGATGAAATAGAAAACACATAATTTTAATGTTTAATTTATCAACTTTAGGTATACCCTTACCTTTGAAATCACACATTATATAAATATAATCATTTAAAATTCCATTGTTGCTCTTTTTTAAAATTATTATTATTTATTTGGCTGTGTCGGGTCTTAGTTGTGGTGTGAGGGGCTTGGCTGCCCCGCGGCACGTGGGATCTTAGTTCCCTGACCAGGGATCGAACCTGCATCCCCTGCATCAGAAGGCAGATTCTTAATCACTGGACCACCAGGGAAGTCCCCTGTTGTTGCTCTTTTAAAACAAGCATCATAGGCGTCTTCGACGTCCTTAGAGCATTTTTGAGTTTATTTAGCACCGGTTCTGGTTCTGGAGCATGTCAGCTGTACCTCCACCTGTGGCTCCAGACAAACACTCTGATTCCACTGGAAATTTTATCCTATTCCCATAACACTGGACGGTCAGCGTTTGTTTGCCCAGTTCGTATTATTGCCACAACTTGACTTCTCGCTGTCCTGCTTTCAAAGTTCTCTTTAAAAGATTTGTTTTCAGTGATGGCTGATACTTAAAATTGTGAGGTCATGCCCTCAGGAATAATTACTAGGAGTGTGTTAAATTTCTCTACCTCCTTTTAAAATGGTTTTATCAGGTTACCGCCATCAGCATCTAAAACTGTCACTGATGGATTATCACTGTCACTGGTGGTCCAGTGGTTAGGACTCGCTGCTCTCACTGCAGAGGGCCTGGGTTCGATCCCTGGTGGGGGAACTAAGATCCCACAAGCTGCGTGGCCAAATAAATAAATAAATAAATAAATAAATAAATAAATAAAACTATCATTGATGAAGGTTATTTCAGGATGTGTCTTCCTTAAACAGTATTTAACATTGATTGGATAATGATGTTTTGGGGAAAAATTTTTTTTGGAGACAATTGGGGAAATTTTAATATGAACTGTGTACTGTGTAATATTTTGAAAAATATTATTTTTTGTAGGTGTGATCATGGTGTTGTAGGAGAGTTTAGGAGATCCTGCTGAGTATTTGGCGGTGAAGTGTTGTGATGTCATGTGGTTGGCAACATACTTTCAAATGAGTCAATGAGAAGGAAAATGGAGAGGGGTCGAGATAAAGGCCAAATGTGGTAAAATGTTTATGTGGTAAAATGTTTACAATTGGTAAATGTAGGTGATGGATATAGAAGGTGTTCATTGTAGTGTTCTGGGCACACTTTTCTGTGAATCTGAAAATGTTCACAGTGAAAAGTCGGACAATAAAAAAAGACTTTTTCCCCTTCAATATTATAAAACATTCATCCATGTTTATTTCTAGGACTTTTATATGTTCATATTTTACACTTAAATTTATACTGAATTGAACTTATTTTTGGCATAAAGAAGGAGATGTGGCTGTCAATTAATTTGAAGTGCTACTTTATGTTCAATTCTTTAATATTTTTATAAATTTATTTATTTATATATTTATTTTATTTATTTGGCTGCGTTGTGTCTTTGTTGCTGTGCGCCGGCTTTCTGTAGTTGCGGTGAGCGGGGGCTACTCTTCGTTGCGGTGTGCGGGCTTCTCATGGCGGTGGCTTCTCTTGTTGCGGAGCACCGGATGTAGGCACGAGGGCTTCAGTAGTTGTGGCACGCAGGCTCAGTAGTTGTGGCTCACGGGCTCTAGAGCGCAGGCTCAGTAGTTGTGGCGCACGGGCTTCGTTGCTCCGCGTCATGTGGGATCCTTCCCGACCAGGGCTCGAACCCGTGTCTCCTGTGTTGGCAGGCTGATTCTTAACCACTGCGCACCAGGGAAGTCTTGTTCAATTCTTTTAAATCTGTTTTTTGGGGAATTTCCATTCTGTTGTAACCACTCTGGTTTTCTGATGTAATTTTATGGCATGTGTTCATCTCTAATAAGGCAAATCTCTCCTCTTTTTCTTCCTCTTCCAGATTTTCTTAGACTTTCTGATGCCTTTATTCCTCCAGGTGAATCTTGGAGTAAATACATCAAGTTCATGATTAATTTGAATTTTGTTAAAATTATAGATTAATTATTTGGGCAGAGTTGATGTCTTTATAATATTTAGTCTTTTCATTTCAATAACATAGGATGTCTCTGGAGAGCAAAGAATCCTTCAGAAGTTCAAGTGACCATCCCAGAACTATTTTGTTTGTTTCAGTTAGCGTTGTATTACAGAGTAGGTAAATATGTTATTTACTTCAGTTTTATAAGATGTGGATGCAAACATGACTAAGACAGCATCACTGCCGCTCAGAGAGTTCACAGTCTTACAAAGAAGCATAGTTTAAATAATGTGGTTCTGTGGGAAAACACAAGCATTTACAAGGGACAGAAATACCATAAGGGAGTGAGTGAGTATTTGATTCTGGCTGGGATGGGCAGGCTCCCAGGGGAAGTGATGCCTGACCAAGAATTTAGAGGAAAGCATAGGCATTTGCCAGGTAGCCAGGCTACAGGGGGGGTATCAAGTCAGAGGGAATATAGCAGATATGAAAGCGTAGGGACCTGAGATAGTAGGGCATGTTCAGGGCACCACAACTGGCTTCATGTCGCTGGGAGATAAAGGGAGGGTGTACTTTTGAAAGATGAGGGTAGAGTAACGGGTGTCGGGGTGCAAGATGATACACCAAGAACTGGGGACTTTATGCTAAAGGTAGAAGGGAGCGGCGGGGAACTTTTAAGCAGAGGTGTGATAAGGTTGCATTTGCCTCCCTGATGGGTGGAATGGGGGAGGGGTTTGGGCAGCAGCAACACGGGAAGCATCGAGTGAGTTGGAAATTCGTGCTCGTTTATCCTTGTGTGAATTAACAGCCTGAATTAAACAAGTGCCAGCAAAGGTAAGAGAGAGGCAAGATTAGAACAATGTTAAGAAGATGAAATACACACAGGACTTGATTTAAATATTTTCGACTGTAAAAGAGAGTCATAGTTGTACAGGATGTATCTCGGGTTGGTATCTTGTCCAATTTTCATGATGAGATACATGTTAATTGCATAACAGTTTATGGGATTAAGAAGATGACTCATCAGTTTCAAAACTCTCCAGATAAGTATGTAACGGTTCTGTAAACTGAAGTGGTGTCACTGTGGCAGTGTTCACAAACTCAGCCTTTGTCGATTGATCCATACATATTTTGGGAAGTCAAACATCTTTTCTGGGCTTATTCTTCACCATTTATTTATTTATTTATTTATGGCTGTGTTGGGTCTTCGTTGCTGCGCACGGGCTTTCTCTAGTTGCGGCAAGTGGGGGCTACTCTTCGTTGCGGTGCGCAGGCCTCTCATTGCGGTGGCTTCTTGTTGCAGAGCATGGGCTCTAGGCACGTGCTTCAGTAGTTGTGGCTCACAGGCTCAGTAGTTGTGGCTCGCGGGCTCTAGAGCACAGGCTCAGTAGTTGTGGTGCACGGGCTTAGTTGTTCTGCGGCATGTGGGATCTTCCCAGACCAGGGCTCGAACTCGTGTCCCCTGCACTGGCAGGTGGATTCTTAACCACTGCACCACCAGGGAAGTCCATTCTTCACCTTTTAAAAAGGGGGGTTGAGCTTGATCTCATATGCATTTCTGCTCTGAAGTCATCCTATGCAATTTATTTTCCTTCATACATCCGCTTCTGTGTGCTCTGGGTTGTGCCAGGTTTTGTAGTTTATAGAACTATGACTCTTGTCTTTGACAAACTAGTTTTGTTGGAGAATAACTCACAGCGCTACTACTGAAAGGAAGTAACGTGTAAGAGCTGATGTGTTTACAGTACAGCCTATAAACTCACTCATGCATTCATTCCCTGTTCTCATGATGTTTGCACTCTACTGGAGAGACAATAAACCAGTTAACAAGTAAACATACAGTCGACTAAATGGTGGAAAGTGTCACAAAGGTCCACAAACCAGGGAAGTATATGTGTGGAGGGTCTGATTGACTATTTCACATGATGTGATAAGAGAAGCCCCTCTTAATCGAATGAATGAGAAGTGAGAGCCCCTCGGAAGTGAGAGTGAGTGAACCATATGGTCTGTGTAATGTAGGAACGTGGGGAAAAGCGTCCTGGGCAGAGGGAACAGCAAGTGCAAGGGCCCTTGGGTGGGAGTAACTTGGCTTATCTGGGAAGAGTGAGGAGGCTACTATAGCAAGACAGGTGTGAGGGGGGAGGCGAATCCAATGGTGGAGGGAGGGGAAGGGAATTCAGGGCCTTGAAGGCCATTGTTAGGGCTTGGCTTTTCCGCCGAGTGAGACAGAAAGCCATCAGAGCGTGTCAGTGGGGGTGTGATATGATTTGACCTGGGTTTTAGAAGCATCACTCTGTTATGTGACGATCAGGAGCAGAAGAAGGGAGAAGAAGGTTAGGAGGCGGCTGCAGTGATCCTGGTGGGAGGTGACTGTGGGCTGGACCAGGTGGTATCAGTGGAAGCGGTGAGAAGTGCTGAGGTGGTGGCATTTACCATATTTATCCTGATATCATCCGTTTATGGAGATGGAGGAGACTACGTGAGGCATCAATGGAAGAAAATCTAGAATTTGGTTTTGTTCCCATTAAACTGAAGATGCCTGTTAGGACAGCAAAGTGGAGGCGTCAAGAAGGTAGTTGGATCGATGAGTCTGGAGTTCAGAGAGCAGCATCAGGCTGAAGATATACAGGCGGGATCTAAAAGCCACAGCTTGGCTGTGATGGCCAAGTTAAAGGCAAAGAGTTAAGTTGGATGGAGGTGACTGGGCATTAGGGCACTGGGGGTCTAGAGGAGATGAGGAGAAACCAATGAAGGGGACAGAGAGGAGGACCGGGGAAGTGGCAGAAAACTAGGAGAGTGTGGTGTCCCTGAAACCAAGGGAATAAACTGTTGCTGAGAGTGACCAGCGGTGACCTAAGATGTTGAATGAGAGCTGAGAACTGGCCAGTGTTGAAGTGATGCATCACATGGAACCTGCCATCCTGCTCATAATTTTTTTTCCCCCACTACATACTTTTCACTGCAAGATTTAGTGAGTTCTAAGCGTTTTCACATAAGGCAGTCATTTATTTCTTTATTTATTTTTGGCTGCGTTGGGTCTTCGTTGCTGCACTCAGGCTTTCTCTAGTTGCGGCCAGCGGGGGCTACTCTTCGATGCGCTGCACCGGCTTCTCATTGCGATGGCTTCTGTTGTTGCGGAGCACGGGCTCTAGGTGCACAGGCTTCAGTAGTTGTGGCTCGCTGGTTCTAGAGCACAGGTTCAGTAGTTGTGGCGCACAGGCTTAGTTGCTCCGCAGCATGTGGGATATTCCCGGTCCAGGCCTCGAACCCGTGTCCACTGCATTGGCAGGCAGCTTCTTGACCACTGCGCCACGAGGGAAGTCCCCGATAAGGCAGTCATTTCTAAGGTAAGTTTGTCCTTGTGACTGGCATGCATATTTATTATTAGCGGCAGTATGCATCGTGGAGAATGTTGTTAAAGCGTCGTCTTCACCGCCTCCGCCTCAAAACTTGCTTATTCGTCTACTCATTCATCCAAGAACTAATTCCCAAAAAATACTTACGAAGCGCCCGTCCTATGGCAACCCAGGTTTTTCCCGAAGGTCTGATTTCTCACGCGCGGGACTGTGCCTTCCTTCCTCGTGACACCTGGCCTCAGCGTCCCCGCAGTGGGGTTTTTCCAGCCTGCAGGGTCCAGCCGCAGTTCTCAGCGTCCGCCCCTAGAGGCCGGAAGTCGGGCAGCGGGCGCGTCCCTCCCCCGCCTGGGAGGGAAGCTTTGGAAGATCCAGAGCGATATGCAGATGAGGTGGGCGGGCGGTATGTAAATGAGGTGGGCGGGCCTGTAGGGTGGGCAGCCCGAGTCGAGGTGGACGGCCTGCGTGGGGGGCGGTATGTAGATAAGGTGGGCGGGCGGTATGCAGATGAGCGGGCGCGGAGCGGCCGGCGGTCGCGGGGACTGGAGGCGCCGGCCCTTTCTTTGACTGGAGCGGACCCGCCGGACGTAGCCGCCTCGCCAGCCGGAGCCGGCGCGAGCTGCCGCGCGGTGGACACGCCGTCCGAGGCGGCCGGTCGGCCGCTGCCCGAGGCAGCAGAGCATGGGCAACCACGCGGGGCGACCCGAGGATCCCGAAGCAGGTCGGTGCGGCGGGCGGGGGTCGCGGCACCCCCTCTCGGCCGGGCGCCCTTCCCCCACCGCCCTGGGCCGGGGCCGCGCTGCCCGCGGGCGCCGAGGGGCGCGGACGGCGAAGTTCCCGGGCGTGAGTCCCGCCTCTGGAATGCGCGCCGGGGGTGGTGAACTCACCTGTGCCCGCGCCGCGACGGGGAAACGCCGCCGGCTCACCTGGCGCCCGGGCCCGCGGGGGGGGCGGGGCGGGGGCGGCCGAGGGGCCGGGGTCGTCCCCGTGGCCGCGTGGGCAGTTCGTGCGGACTTTGTGGGCACTGTCCGTGTGCGTGTCACACACTTTGCAGAGTCCTGTGGAAGGTGGCGGCCCATCAGCAGGTCTGTTAACTCATCCTCAGACCCGGGGCTGGATTGTGACTGTTTCTTACTCAAAATAGCCAGTGCTTATTCTGGGATACCGGCGCTTCTCCAGCTTATCAAATTTTTATTTGCTCAGAGATTGGGCGAGCTGGGTGGAAGGCAGCTGGCCTCTGGTTTTCATCTCCTGTTGGTCATCCTGACCTCCTGCGCAGAGTTAGATGCTGCTGACCGCGGGGTCGCGTTTACAAACAAGACAGAACATTTCTGAACTGCCACACACGCAAACGGGATTTCCTTTAGCCCCCAAAAGTGCATCTTGGCCGGTTGGGGAGAGATGGTCCAGCTGGGACTGGAGTCCTGGGCTGGCAGGTGACGGGTCTGTGTTTGTGGGACAGAGTCAGAACTCGAAACACTTTTTCCAGCGAGTGGTTTTTAAATTTGAATTTGAATGAGGAAATGGAAGCTCTGAGAGGTGCAGCGACTTGTCCAGGTGACTTAGCCCTCGAATTGGAGGCAGGGCCGTTAATTAAGACCTGGGTCTCTTAGCCTCGGGTCACTGCTCTTCACTCACCTTGGCAGGGAGGCCAGGCAGGGCCAGGCCGCATCCTTGAGGCTGGGTGGTGGTGGGTGCCTCGCTGGCAGCTGTGGGACATTGGACTGATATGACAACCAGGGTGGAAAACTTTGCCACACAGGGAGACAGACCGCGAAGAAAAACTCTGGAGATGGGGTTACTGCATTGATTACGTAGTGGTGACTTTCTAAACTACACAGCGCTTATCCAAACTTCTTTGGGCAAAATAGCCAACATTTGCAAATTAATGCAGATTTGCCTATGTCATAAACAACCCTGTGATAAGCTATTAGGTGAAGGATATGTAACATTTTAAAAACACCTCTCAGTAGTACACACTTGGCTCTGTGTATTATTTCTTTAGTGTCAAAACTGTGAAGAGACTGTGCCCTTTGTTAGAGTTTTTAAGAGTTATTCGGGTGCTTGTGTTCTGATTTCTAAGTGACCTTTTTAATTTGTATTTTATTTTATTTTTTAAATAAATTTATTTATTTATTTATTTATTTATTTTATTTTTGGCTGCGTTGGGTCTTCGTTACTGCACGCGGGCTTTCTCTGGTTGTGGCGAGCGGGGGCTACTCTTCGTTGCGGTGCGCGAGCTTGTCACTGCGGTGGCTTCTCTTGTGGAGCACGGGCTCTAGGCTCGCGGGCTTCAGTAGTTGCCCCACACAGGCTCAGTAGTTGCCCCACACAGGCTCAGTAGTTGTGGCTTGTGGGCTCTAGAGCGCAGGCTCAGTAGGTATGGCGCACGGGCTTAGTTGCTGTGCAGCATGTGGGATCTTCCCGGACCAGGGCTCGGACCCACGTCCCTTGCACTGGCAGGTGGACTCTTAACCACTGCGCCACCCGGGAAGTCCGACCTTGCTTTTTAAAGCGCTCTGATGGATAGGAGATGAGAAGGACACTTTATGCCAGTGAGTTATTTTATTGCATTTTTCAGAGTGCAAGTAATTTCAGAATGGGAACTCAGGCTGATTTGCCGCGAGTAAAGATACCCAATTAGAAAGTCTTAGTAAAGATTATAATGCTAGACTATTGTTGGCTGAAAGTGTGTGTATAACTTTAGGTGATCTCCATGCTGAGATGAAATGCTATAGAATGCGCCAATGAGATCCCGGAAATGAGAGTTTCGTTAAAGATTAACGAACCCTCAATCCCCTCTACCACCTCGCTCGCAGGGAAGCGGTGGGGCCTCCCACTGGCAGGTGTGGTGCATCGGGCTAGCACCAGAGCCAGTGCTCTGGCGGCTCATCGGAGCAGGGCCCAAGGGCGGGCGGTGGAAACAGGCAGACGAGGCAGAGCAACAAACGCCCGAGTATGATTTTCACACCCGTCTTCTGTCCTGTCAGTTTTGTCCTCTGAGGCGCAGACCCTTAAGCAGAATCAGGAACGAAGGAGGGTTATCAGAGGGGAGAGGGAAGGGGTGGGAAGCGGGACCGGGCCTGGAAAGCCTGTGGACCATGATGCAGACGCAGCACCTGGGAAAGGAAAAGGAGGGAGCAGCCGGTGTGGGCAGAGAACCGTGCAGGTCCCACCAAGTCCTGGCCCGCTGCCCGGAGCCCCCAGCAGACCGCCCAGGAGAGGAGCCCCCGCTCGGGCAGTGACGGCCAGTCCTTGGTCCTCTTGCTGGAGGCGGCCTGGGAGGAATGTGCCTTAGGCCCAGGAGCCAGGCTGAGTCCCAGCGGCACTGACAGCTGGAGCGTCAGCTAACCCCAGTCCTTGCAGCTGAACGCCAGGGTCTTTGTCGAATGGAGATCCAAGTGGCGCACCTCCTGGCTGACTCCCTCGGATCCCTGACCTCGGTTACTCGGACAGGGAGGGGCTATGAGAGGGTAAATGAGGTAAAAGCCCCATCTCCAACCCCTACCCCACCCCAGCCCCCTCTGCGGGCAGGCCTGAGGCCGAAGGCAGTTCTCAGCTGCTGCTGCTTTTCTAGCCTTGGAATTGGCTGCTGTGACAGCAAGAGTCTCTTTTGTGGGGTCTGCGATCCTCTGAGATGAGTCACTTTTGCTGTGGTGTTACAGTATGGACAGGAGAAATGAATCAAGCAGAAGGCATGAAAGTTTGCACGGATGAGGGCAGCTGGAATCAGAACGTGTTGACCACACCTCTTACTTCCTAAAAGGTCTCAGTTAACAGTCTTTCAGTTTCCAACCAGGTTGTTGGTGCCTGCAAGTCAGAGAGGGCTGCTGTGTATAGTCGAGCAGGTCGTGCACTGTTCAAAGGCACCTGGGAATAAAGAAATGAGTGGGCCCAGGTGGGGTTGTATCACTCCATCGGAAGGGGTGCCATTTTGCCATTTTATGTTCACACAAAGGTACCCAGTATGCTAAAGGAGGCGTTAGTTTCTACTTAGGGTTAGAAGCTTAGAAGGCTTTTCCCAGTCTCACAACTAGCTGATATCTGCTTACTCTTTGCTTTAAATTTGCATGTATGTGTTTAAACAGTGGCTACCGATGATAGGAAACAAAAGTAAAAGCTTCTACCCATACTCCCTCAGGTTCCACTCAGTACTGGTTATGGTTAATGCTAACTGTGGTTAGAGACGAATCCCAAAATAGCCCCTTAAGACAGTAAAAGTTGATTTCTCGCTCACGCCCCAGTCTAAGGGGAGGTGGGGGCCGTCCAGGGAGTTGTATGGTTCTTAGAGGCTCAGGCTGGGGAACGTCGTCTTCAGGGTCTGGCTCCCCGGTTGTGCTGGCTCTGGTGGCGGTCAGGAGAGGGAAGAGGGCATGAGGGTCCTGCGGGGGCTGGCGGGGCCAGGCCTGGACGGGGTACCCGTCATCCCCACCCGCATTCCACCGGCCAGGCTCGAGCCTGGAAGACAGCTCATTCTCAACCACATCTGTGTCAATATTTTCTTACGAAATTTTAGTCAGAAAAATGGAAAGATATATATAGTTAACAGCCATAGACCCACCACATAGAGTCTACAATTAACATTTTGTTACATTTGCTTTATCCTTCTATTCATCCTGCTATCCATCCGTCAGTCCCTCTTATTTTTTGATGCATTTCAAAGAAATGGTGGTTATCTCTGTAATTCTACATACTATGCTATACCTATGCTATTTCTTGACTTATTAGCTTTGAAGGCTGTCTACTAACCGTCACTGTGAAAGGTGAGGAATTCAGCACATTTTTACTGCTGTCTTCCTCTCCTCCCCCAAGTCGTGCAAGTCATACTGAAATTTTCTAAATCTATTGTTAGTAAAGTGTTAATGGTGGAATACAGTTGTTGGTGTTTAGTTGTTCACTGTAAAATTCTTTTAACTTTACTATATGAAATTTTCATTCAAAAAACAAAAATACTAAGGAGATCTTTTATTATTTACCACTTGTATTTCTTGACGGTAACCAACTTTAAACAGTGTCCTTGGCTAGGTAAAGGAGGATATGCTGTCTTTAAATTTCTTCTGCCTTTTCCCCTACATCCTCCATACCCTATCCTGGCCTACTCTCAACCTTTATTTTTACATGGCTACAACATTCTGTTTCCTAATCAGTATCATTAAATCTTCTGTGCGTGTTTGTAGGTTGATTCTAAAAATTGAAAACCAATCAGCATTTAAAATATTAGGATCCCATGTATATTATGTGCTGGAAAATCAGGTAGTGCATTTAGATGTAGAAGAGAAGGAAGTGCAATCTTAGGTCATTTAACTTATAATCTGTGACAGACAATATTACTTCAAAGAAAAATAGAACGAGTAAGGAGATTGGAAAGTAGTGTAGTTATTTATTGATACTTTGAAAATTATCTTAACATGGTTTTACCCTCTTATCCACCTTCTTGATTTTATAGATTGTTGCAGAGAGTTCATTTTCTTCTTAGAGACACAAGGCTTGGTGGTTGAGAGTTTGGGCTCTGGAGCCAGACTCCGTGTTCAAATCCCAGTTTTGTCACTTAGTAGCTCTGAGACTTGGGGCAAGTGAGTTAAGCTCTAGAAAAGGGGATAGTAGAACAACCTACCTCATAGGGTTGTTGTGGTCATGAATAGGTTGAAACACATGATGGGTTAGAATAGGCTCACACATCACAGAAAGTGCCCGGTAAGCTTTAGTTGTTACTATTCTAGGCCTTCTGACTTAATGTTTCCGTTTGGACTTGGTTGCCTTCTGGTCTTGTCTCACTCTTCGGGTGAACCCACTGCTTCTTGAATCCTTTTTCTCTTTTCCTGCATTCCCTTTGCTTTGGCTGGAATATTTCCTGTGATTCTCTCTGTTGCTGAACTTTTATATATTGTATCATCTCTATGTTCACCTTTTTCTTCCAGTTTTCCTATTGACTTCTAAAATTTCATCAACTCTGTTTTCTATTTCCAATTTTTTTGTGTGTGTGCTCTGTTTTATCTTATTCATTAGCAGTTTGGGGTTTTGAGTTAAGGGAGGAGGGGAGTGGAGTTGGTAGGAGGGCTTGAGCAAATGAGTTAGTGGCTTCTCTTGTCCTTAGTTTTAGATTTCAAGGATTCATCAGAGTTTTTACAATAGTCACAAAGAAGAGACTATAGCATGCATTTTTCTCAGATGTATTTTGTTCCATAGAAGAATTTCAGAGTGGAACTAGTGTCCTGAGAGACATACTTTGGAAAATGCAGCCTTTTAGGATTAAAAAGATGTATATAGCAAAGATCAATGATAACGCATAATAAAAAAAAAAAAAGGTGAGAATATCAGATATATTTGTTACTATAATAAATGTGAATGGGTTAAACTCACTTAAAAAAAGAGCCTCCTCCTCTAGATTAAAACAAAAAACAAAATATATATGCTGCAGAAAAGCATATTCCGATGTTAGTTTGATTCTTAAAATTAAGTCAGTTAAAGTTGTAAATAATAAGAAACGAATTCTAAAGAAAGCTTTCAATTCAGCATCTTGTTATTCTATTTATAACTCAAGTAAAATTTAATAATCACTATTTAAGGGTGATTTATTAATCACTATTTGATTAGTATTTATTAACCAAGTTTTCAAACTTGGTTAATAAATTTTAAATATTTTAAATTGTGTTTATTTAATATATTTAGGTACCTGTTAAAGTCTGACTGACAAACAAGTCCAGTTTTTAGAAGTCTTATACATTTAATAATTATTCTTAAAAATATAGTGTTTCTTAAGTCCTCTTATACGTCCCCAAACACTCACACATTCTCTCTTTATATGTGTGTGTATATAGATGCACACTTTCAATTACACATTTTAAATTAGAATCTTGAGGCTGATCGGTAACTCTTGGTAGGTCCAGTTCTCCTAAACATTAAAACACGTAATTCCAAAATGCAGGTATTTCTTAATACATAGTACTATTACTACTTGTTTAATTATTTTGAATATTTCTCTCCTTGATTCTAACCTCTCAAATTAAAATATGTTTACTTAAGTGTTTTATTCCAAATAATAAATGGTATTGGGATTTCATCCCATATAATTTTGGGGTTGCCTTCTTAGTTTGCTGAGGTTTTTTAACCAACAGAGATTTCTGGCAGGAACAGGGACGGGATTCTTACCCATACCAGCTAGAGCACCTTTTGCTGTGGTTGGGGCACATTCTTGAGCAGTTGGGTTTGCGCCCATGCAAAGATAATCCACGTGTGATGCACTGTCTCAACCTTTATCTGAGGATATCTCTCTTATGCCTTCAACCTTACTGATAGGGTAGAGAATTCTAGGTTCAAAATCCTTGTAATCTCTCTGTGACACTAACTTCAAAACTTGAAGAAGGAAGTGGTCATAATGCCCATGTACCTTAGATTCAAATTATATTTTACTTAATTCCTGTAGCTCCTGACAGGAGTCTGAGACCTCCATTCAAACAGCTGGCCGTATCACTTGATTAGGGTTTGCATGTCTTTGGGACTTAAAATATGTAAACGTTTTCCCATCTGACTCAGAAGACCTTTGACTTGATACAACTCTGCCTGCTTTTCTTAACACTTTCTGTCCCTTAAGGCGGTGTCTTTCTTGATAGTAAAGCAAAATGTGATTTAATTGTGGCTATTGCTCATGCCTCTGCCTGGCTTACAGCTGACTGTAGTATCAGTTAAAGACACACACCACAGAGTACCTTAAATCAGACAGGACCTTCTTTATTGATAAAAGTACAATTCAAGGAGAAAAAGTAGCAGTTACAAAATGCAGTATACTAACTAGGAAAACCGTGGAAGTGATTAAAGCAAAAGCTATTAGAAATGCCTAAAAAAACTCACATGTGAAATGAGAGACTTCAACCTGTGTCTTACAGTTTTTCTAGATTGTTCATGGAATGGTTAAAACACTGATCTGTTCTAGACCAGAAAGAAAACCTTATTACCATCTCTTAAGGGAAATTTTACTGGTCACTGTGTGATTGTAAGGCAATAAAACTGTAGGAATAAAAATTGAAAATTGAAAAACTTAATCCATCTGGGTACAGCATGGTGTGACTATAGTTCATTATAATGTATTGCACATTTGAAAGTTGCTGGGAGGGTAAATCATTTTGTAAGTGTTGGTGACCGATGGTAACCAGACTTACTGTGGTGGTCATTTCACAGTGTGTACAAATATCCAGTCATTATGTTGTATACCTGAAACTAATATAATGTTGTTTGTCAATTATACCTAAAAAAAAAAAAAAAAAGAAAAAACTGTTTGGAAATTGACGCAAATAGGAACTGAAAACTGTAATTCACATCATTTAGAAAAATAGTTATGAAATACTTCATAAAGTTACAAATAGCAAGCAGATTCATTTCTCTGAAAGCTTTTGTTATCATAAATGAAGTGCAGAAAATTAGAAAATAAACAACAAAAGATATCTGGGAAAACAGGAGGGAGTTTTTTTAAAGGGGCAGAAATTAATAAAGTAAATTATGACAGCGTCTGTTCCCCCTTCTCCTACCCTCAGCACCTGGCAGGTGGCCTGGCACATGGTTGGCACTTAGTAAATATTTGTTAAATGAATATATGAATTAACAAAAAAGAAAAAAAAAACTCTAGAATTGAAAAATCTAAGAGTAGGTCCTTTGTTAAAACAATGAAGTAGATAAAGCTGTAGTTAAACGTAGAAAAAAAACCCCACAAATACCCCAAATTAGTAATGTAAGAATGTATGTAATCAGAGATGTGGAGATTTTTAAAAAGAGGAAAAAATAGAAATTTTTGATGAAATTGAAATTTTCTAGGAAAATGAAATTACCAAAATCAATTCATGAAGTAATGAGATACTTGGGCAGAAAAATAATCTTGGAAGACATCACAAAGTGACTTAAGAAAAAAAGCTCCAAAAAGAATCCTGAACCCAGATGGTGTTACAGGCAGAGTTTTTCAAAGATCAGAAAAATAGAATTTCTGTGCTATTTAAAGACGTCTAATGTATCGTTTCCCAAAGATTATTATATTACAGAAGGTGTAGATAATGGTTTAAGGTATATACTGATGACTAGTTCTTATTTTGATAATTAAATTAAAATGTGTTAGAAAAATTGTAACTAGTTCATCGAATCTGTGTTGCTTAGGACAAGGTTAGGTTTAAAAAAAAGTGAGTCGATATTAAGTTTATGCAGGAAAATATTAAATATATAATAGGACAGGTAAATGCAAATACAGCCAAAAATGCAAAGGTGATACTCAAATAACAGAAGCTTGAAAAATACTCCAAAGTACATAAAAGATGGAGAGCATTTCAATTTATTTTGACAGAAGCAGTGCTAATACTATCAACGCTCCTCCTGATACCAGAGGCTTTCAGAGAGAGAGGAAAAAAGAAACCCAGAGGACAGTATGGAGTGCACATCCCGGCTGAAATATAAGCCAAATTTACTCCAGCGATGCCTTTTTCAAATATTACACCCAGTGGTTAAAAAAAAAAAAAGGATCATTCCAAGAATACAATAATGGTATTATATAAATAGAATTTACAACATCAGTAAATTTAAAGAGGAAAAAAATTCATCTTACTGTATGTCAGTAGTGCATTTAATAACACTTAACATCTACCTCATAAACATTTAATAGGAATGAATGGATTCTTTCTTAAGATAATAAATAAAATGGTCTGAAAGCCACACACACCATGCTTAACAGGAAACTAAAAACATTCCTTCAAAGGTCAGGAAAAAAACAGTGGTGCCCATAGAGGACGTTGTTTTCAGATAGACTAGCCAAGGCAGTAAGATTTTTTTTTTAAGGTTTATTAAAAATGAGACAAAATTAGCATTATTTATAGAGACTGTAATTCTTCTGTTATAATAGCCAAGAAGGTCAACTGAAAAGCGATTAGAACTAGTGAGAATACAGTAAGGTAACCAGCTTGGAAATGCACGTATATGTGCCTATATGTGCGAACATGCGTCTACGTGCGTCCATGTGTGTATGTAGATGTGTGTAGGACAGTAGCTTTCTTTAAGTTAGTGATAGCCAGAAACAAGGGTTTATTAAAAGGTCGCATTCATGGCGTGAGCCTGGGGAGAAACGGGTGGTGCGGCCCTCCGTGATGAACCGCGAGCTCTCCTCTCTGAGCTGGGTGCCCGTGGTCGCGAGATGGATGTCCCCTGTTACACGGAGGAATTGTCCTTCACATAGTACAGGTTTTAAGCTCAGAAACAGTTGCTGAGTTTTGTAAAATGCCTCTCGGGCATCGCTCTTGAGATTATGATTTTTCTTTGTAGGCAGAATAATGTGATGGATTTGAAATTTTTCACCTTGTAATGACATTTTCAATCAGGTTTTTCTTAAATCCTCCTCTTGGAGAAAAAAGTTTTTTAACAGGAAAGGTGAATTACCAGTTAAAGCTTTTCTTGGTCCCTTGTTGCCTTGTATGTGAAAAAGGGTGTGCGTGCAGGGTTCTCTGCTGCCTTTAACGTTCTGCGACTTTGTTTGGGGATGGAGGAGACTGGGATTTCACCTGGGGAGTGTGCTGCCCGAATGTGCTTTAGGGATGAGGTTTCTAGTCTGTTGAATCCTGTTTTACTTTCTTTAAGTGTTGTTACGGCTCCAGTCAGCGGAGACCAGACTGTGTAGCAGTATCATAGAAGCAGCATTAAAACATGGACAGTTTCGAAGGCTCCCGCGTGTCCTTTTGAAGACCTTGATGGCAGCTGTCCCTTGTATCGCCAGGAAATGTTTGAATTCTCAGGAGAAAGTAGGTTTGATATTTCAAAATTAATGCGGTTGGCCAAATATTTAAAGTTGAGATTAAAAAAATCATTTAATGTTATGAAATTCAGAAGAGCTTCTTTCACAGAAAGAGTTTTTCTGCATTCCAGACCACTGCAGAGATAAGCCAGATACCCTGAGCTGAGGACTCCCTGGGGGGCTGGCCAGGACATCGCCCCCATCGTCTCCTTCCCTGCCTGTCACAGAGGCCGTCCCCCGTCATAAGTCAGATCTATTCGTCAATTATTCTCTTACCAGTGTCCTTCTGCCCCTGCTCATTTTGTAAAACCCCTGCTCTGTTTCTCTCGTCTTTTCTCCTTTACCCCTCATCCTCCCTCACTTCCAGCTGCCTGTTCCAAATTAAACCTAATTACGATGAGTGTTAAGATTAGGGGTTATGATCAACTTGGAAAGTAAAGTCATAAGTTTTGACCTGAAACTATATCCAGGAAAAAACCAGTGCCAACCACCTTCAGAGCCCTTGAAAATCCCCTTTGTTTCATCTGCCAAAGAATTCATCTCCTTCCTCTAAATAAATGGTCCTGCTTTTCTCTCTGGCACCAGTAGCCACATTAAAAAACAAAACAAAACAAAACAACTTGGAAGGTTAAGTTATCAGCAGTCTAACCTTCTCTTCTGATTTATAAACAGATAAACAAAGAGCCTATTCATAGGCTCATATGGGCATAGAACTATCATGAAAATTATCTGCTTGTAGTTTTATTTTGGTCCCTTCTGCTCTCTCTTCAGTCTGAGTGCATTACAGTGTGCCAGAGTTACGTGGAATTTACATGCTTGCAAGCTGGACCAAAGATGTGACACAATAGTGCCTTTTTGCAGGTTCACAATGTTGGGGAGGGGTGTGCCTTTGTGTGTGTTGTGTTTGTGTGTGTCCCTCACAACTTTCCTGGCATCCTAATCTTCTGTGGCTTTCTGCTTTTGTGCTTTCTGCCTTGGTAGGGATTTTCAATCAGTAATTCTAGGCAATTAAGAAAAAAGAAAAAATGAAAATGAAGAGATAACAGTGATTCCATTTTAATGTAATCTGAACATTAAAACAACCTCTTCTCTGTAATAAATTCTGGTATCCAGAGTCTTATGCTAACCACTTCGGATCCAGAATCATCCCCAGAAGTGTTACCAACGTCCTCCTTTTGTTTACTCAGGTCGTCACTGTCCATGTCAGTTCTGTCCCCAGCCTTGACTCTGGGGTGCCCTGGGGCTCCTTGATGGCTGTGGTCAGTCCACACGGGGTCATGTGCTGGTCACACTCTGGACTCCCCCCGCCACTTATCTCTTGCCGCAAGTGTGTTCCCACGCACCTGGAAACCAGTAACCAAAGCTGCCAGATGTGTCTAAAGCAGAGGTGCTTCTCCTGTTGATGAAAGAGTGTGAAGTTTAGGGCACAGACATGTTTACCATCTCTGGAGATCTCTTCTTGTTCCCGGTTAATGACAACACCGCAGGAGGCTGAAGGGCCGTCCAGGTGAGCCTTCGCCGGGGCCTCAGTGCGCACCTGTGTAGTCACGTGCCGTTCCTGCCTAAGGCGTGTCCTCTGTGTCCCGTGACCCACCTCCCGCTGTCCTTGCCCCTTTCCTGGGATGCTCCTGTCACAGGACTCACAGCCCGCCGCGGGTCACCCTGCCTGCCACCGTCCCCGGTTTACTCTTGTTATCGTCACCGTCAAAAGTGCCGCCATTGGGAAGATAAACGATACCTTTAACCTACAGCTCATCCTCCCAGACCTCAGCTCGGATGTGGCCTCCCCAGGTGGACCTTTCCCCACCAGCCCAGGCAGGCTCCCTTCTCCCCCTGGGGTGGGGGGGGGTGAAGATTCTTTGTGTGGCTGCTGAACGCCCCCCTGGGCTGGGCTGGGCCGGGCTGAGCCGCCGGGGTTTGTGCGAAGTAGAGAAATGTAGGCTTCTTTCCACAGAGGACGGGACGGAGCAGGGCCAGACCGGGAGGAGTGAGAGAGGAGATGCTTAGGCAGCGCGGGGCCGGGGAGGGAGGTGAGATGGAAGAGGAGGGAGGTGAGATGGAAGAGGAGGAAGGGAGGAAGAAGCAAGGGGACACGGTCTGTGTGGGAGGGGGGGGGGGTCACTGATGTGATCCTGGGTATCATCCCTCAGGGAATTCTAATCCCCTCTTCCCCTCAAGGCTGTAGCATCAGATTTGAGTGCTTCAGAAATGAGACAGTCAGTGTGCACCATGCAGGGAGGGGGTTGATTCTACACGGATTGCGTGACATAAACTGCATCTTCTCTCGGTGACAGGTCGTATATTAGACAGAGCCCTGGATTCAGAGACAGACGCTGGAGGTTCATTTCTCCTTTTTTGACCTCGGTGGGTTTTCACGTTGGTCAGATGAGGGCCTGAGCTGCATTCGTGACGCCCCTTCCACCTTTTAGAAGGAGTGCATGATTCCATGGGATGCTTTGGAGATGCCAGACTAGAAAGCATTTTGAGATTCTAGAGTACTGTTTTTTTCCCCCAATTGCAGGCCAGAAAGGAAAACTTCCAAATAAGGGTGCATGAGCTACTCTGGGAAACAAAGGGAAATCATACTAAAATACAAGTCTAGCCTTTGCCTTGGCATGAAAAGAATGCAGACTGCTGACTGACCTAAAGGTTTCTGTTTCATTTCATATTTAGGTGAAATGGGCAGCTTCGACCATTATTCCCAAAGAAGTTGCTATTTAGACTTTAAAGATGTTTGTGTAATACCGAGTGGATTATATTATCCTTGAGAGCCTCGTGCGCACTTTTATCTGTGAAACTGCCGTGCTTCATTGTCTGTGTATCAGGAGCAGTGCCTGAAAGCCAAATTTAGAAAAAATTAATCTAGGCCCATGAATGCTGACAGTAGACATTTAGTCAGCACCCCATCTGATAACCGTCACAAGCATTGCTAGGTCACTTCCCCACAGTGTAGCCGTCTAAACAGAAGGAATGGTTCAGTGATTGTGGTGATTTGACTCACTGGGTAGCGCCAGACGGAACCGTCAGGATTACGCCCAAGGATGAGAAGCATGTGATGTCTAGGGGGATGAACAAAGCCGAGTGCAGAGTTGTGTGTGTACCGATTATGTCTTTGTGGAAGTACGGTACAGAGGATGTGGATGGGCAAACCTCCTTTACTTACGGAGTGTCTGGAAGTTTTGGGATGGGGCCTGAGCTCCACATGTCATATTTCCCTCCACTCCCTTTGGCTCCTTACTTTGCCTTTCAGACCTTTATTTACCTGTGTGGATCTCTTGGCAGTTGAGCTTTTGGCCTCTGATTGAAGAAATAATAAGACGAATTAAAACGAAATAAGACTTGGGATTTCCCTGGTGGCACAGTGGTTGAGAATCCGCCTGCCAGTGCAGGGGACACGGGTTCGAGCCCTGGTCCAGGAAGATCCCACATGCCGCGGAGCAACTGGGCCTGTGCGCCACAACTACTGAGCCTGCGCTCTAGAGCCCACGAGCCACAACTACTGAGCCCACGTGCCACAACTACTGAGCCCGCGTGCCTAGAGCCCGTGCTCCACAACAGAGAAGCCACCGCAATGAGGAGATCGCGCACCGCAACAAAGAGTAGCCCCCGCTCGCCACAACTAGAGAGATGCTGTGCACAGCAACGAAGACCCAATGCAGCCCAAAATAAATAAATAAAATAAACAAATTTATATATTAAAAAAATGAAGTAAGACTAAATTAAAAGAAAGATTATTTTAAGATCAAATAATTAAATGAACACACTACACACGTGTAATGAGGTTATAATGGATAGTTCTGGTTGCTTCCGGGGAAATAGGCCTCGAGACAGAGATCTGTGTGCAGCAGGTTTATGGGGGGGTCCCCGTGGAAACAGTACGTGTGAGGGGGCCACGGAAGTGGGGTGGCAGAGGGGGAGTGATGCAGTCACAGCCGCTGTCCGTCAGTCCCGGGGGAGCTGGAGCTGGGACGGTCCTGACACCTGTCCCACATTGAGGCCGGGTGGTCAGACCTTTGTCGTCCGCCATCAGCCAGGGGAAGGCCCCAGGGGAGAATCTGTTTCCTGGCTTTTTCCGGCCATCTTTCATTTCCTTTACGAATTCTGCCCCGAAGGGAGCCCTCTGATGTCCTGAAAGCAGATGAAGACCACGCGGAGTTTTCTTCCTTAAAAAGTTCACTGGCGGGGAGCTGGCTGCACGCTGACCACAGGTCCTGCCCGCACAGGGGCTGGCTGACCCAGGAGGTCAGCGCGGGGCCTGGCTCGCTCTGTTCCCCCCGCGGGACACGTGCGCCGGAGGCCGGGCAGGGAGGCCAGGTCACTGCCTGCCCTGCAGAGTCACAGGCCTGGTGATGCCTGGCAGAGTAAGACATGTACATCTGGGCCCCGGTTCCCAGCGCAGAGCCCCGAGACCAGTGGAATTTCTGAGTGATGGGGTGAGGGGAACGTCTTTTCTTACTTGGAACGAGCTCCTTCTCCTGTACCTGAGGGTGGGGCTGGTGGCAGAGGGACCAGCGGGCAGTGGGTCGGAGGCTTGGGACCCCTGGGGCGGGGAGGGGGTGTGGAGGGGTTTCACCACCAATGGCCAGGGGTCCCATCAATCTTGCCTACATAGCGGAGCCTCCATAAACTCACTGTGGGCCGCAGAGCTTCTGGGCTGCCGAGGGCGTCGAGGTGCTGGAGGGTGTGGCCCCTGGACGGGCTTCTCTTCCATCCAGCTGTGCTGAGTTGTGTCGTCTGCAATAAACCGGTGATCTACCTGTTTGCGGAATTCAGTGAGCGGCTCTAGCCGATGATCAAAGCTGAGGGGGAGGCCGTGAGACCCGTGGTTCATAGCCGGTTGGTCAGAAGTACAGGCGACAACGTGGGACTTGTGACAGCACCTCCAGGGGGTAGGGGGGAGGCGATCTTGGGGACTGAGTCCTTATTTTAACCTGTGGGTCCCGGGTTAAGTCCAGGTAGTTAGGGCAGAATTGAGGCGGCTGAGAGAGGCGGCCAGAGTGGGGAACCCACCCCTCTGGGGTCGGCTGTCGGGGCGAGTGCAGCGGGGAAGCAGGGTTCCTTCTTTCCAGCCAGGGGCCTCCCCACCTCCTCCGGCTCAGCCTGGCACCTTCGCTGTGGGCTCGGCACCTCCATCTGCAGCGCCCCCCGGAGGATGGGGAGCCCCCAGTCGGGGCCAGTCATTCCTAGGCTCCCGCCTCTAGCGCCCTCGTCAGACGTCGGAACCCTCCCTCCTGCCTCTGCGGCGGGCCGGCCCGGCTTGGCTCACATGCCTGGTGGTGCTTTGCCAGGTAATTGGTGATCCCTGAAGTCTGCTAGCCCTGTTCTTTATCTCAGGTTAATTTTCTCCCGTTGCTTTTTTCTTGCCACCTGGCTTTCCTGCAGTGCTTAGGTTGGTCTCGCTGACCGTCCTCCATGTCTCTCAATTTAAAAAAAAAATTGTATTCATCCCATTATCCTTTTTCTCAGGATTCGGAGTGACTTTCCTTAGCTGGTCTTCTCACTCACGGACTGGTTTTCTGTCTTGGGCAGTATTGCCAAGCATCGGTATTTAGCACCTGAAAGCAGTCTTTCCTGAGGCCAAGTTTTCCCCTTGAAGGAAGGTGTTTTCCTTTCAGATCTTACTGAAAATAGGGAAGGGAGACTTTGCAAAGATGTGTTTCCCCACTGCCCTTGCCTTGTAATCTGGGAACCATGACCGATTTGCTTCCGGGGGGGTCAGTGCTGCTGCCGGCCTTCAGTCACCCACCTCCCTTCCGCCGGCTCTCCTGACCGAAAAGAACACTTCTTACAGGTCCTGGGGCTTCTCTGACCACTCAGGTCCTCGTGCGGGGAGTGTGCGCTGGACTGCCGGACAGGGCGGACAGCCTGGGCAGGGGTAAGAGGGAGGGCTGGGTGCCTGGGAAGGATAGACCCCAGGCGGCGTCCCCGCAGCCTTCAAACAGCCCCTTCGGCCTCAGGCCGCGGGGTTTGCGTCCACGTGTGAGTCGGACCACGCAGAAAACAGAGCTGCACCGAGCATGGCAGGTCGAATAGAGAATAGTCCTTTAATAAGTTCAGCCTAATTTAAAGTATATTTATTCCCTGTGTCTTATGCAAACGTGCAAATTCCTGCAGGTCCCTCAGCGTGTGTGTACGCTGTTTCTTCTTAATATTCAACAGCCTGGGCTCTGGAGCGAGAATTCCTGCATTCTTATCCTGGCTTCCCTATTTACCAACTGGGTGATCCTAGGCTAGTTGCTTAATTTCTTGCTTTGTTTTCCTTCTCTGTAAAATGGGGATAATAGCACTCCCTTAAAGGAATTCCCAGAACAACGTAAGGTTCTCAGAACAATGCCTGGAAGGGGGAATAAGTTCTCAAAAAATGTTAATAAACATTAACAAATAAATTAGCAATAAACTTTAACGTCTCAGTAAATGTTAACCCCTCCACCTCTTCTTTCTCCTCCTTCCTCTCATTTTCCTACTTATTTTCCATCATTTTCCTTGAGGTAGACAGTGGTTCGTTTATCCCCTGATGTTGGCAGAGTGTGTCCCCTGCTGCCCTGTCCCACCCTCCCCTCCCCTCCCCATGCCCGCCCCAAGGTGCTTTTGGCGTGGCCAGGAGTGTATTAGTTTCCTATTGCTGCTGTAACAAATCCACAAACTTATGGGCTTAAGAGAGCACAGATGTATTTGCCTGTAGTTCTAGAGGTTAGATGTCTACAATCAAGGTGTTGGCCGGGCTGCATTCCTTCTGGAGCCTTCAGGACAAATCTGTTTCCTTGCCTTTTCCAACTTCTGAAGGTCACCTGCATTTTCCCTCAACCTTCAAAGTTCCTCCTCCAGCCTCTGGTTCTATGGTCGCATCTCCTTTTTCTGTCTTTGACCCTCCTGCCTCCCTCTTATAAGAGCCTTGTGATTATATTGACCCCCTAGATGATCCAAGATAATCTCCCCGAGTCAAGATCCGTAATCTCATCACTCCTGCAAAGCCGCTTTGCCACGTGACATATTCCCGGGTGCCGGGGGTTCGGAGTGGACATCTTTGGGGCATCATCGCATCTACCACAGGGAGGAAGACACACAGTAAACCTTGTTACGGTGCACTCCCTCCACAGTGCTGCCCTGAGCAAAGAGGTGTGGAACCCAGACCAGGAAGCAGTATTTCTTCCCGGGGACATTGGGGAGGTTTTCACAGAAGAAGGACATCCGAGTGAGTCTTCCGGGATGAAGAGGCCTTTTGGGGGCGGAAGGGCCTTTCGGCAGCGGGCGCAGCACCTGCCAAGAAGTGGAGCTGTGCGAGAATGCAGCCGTGTTGAGGGCTGGTTCGCTCTCTGTCCTTGCCAGAGCATTACGGGGGGATGGGAGGCAAAGATGTGGAGGTTAAGAAGGCAGTGTGCTGTGGTCAGGGGTTTAGAATGTATCCCGTGGGGAGAGGGGAGCCAGTGGAGCTGTTGTGGTGGTTTTTTTAAAAATACAAACGTCTTGTCTGATTATGTAAGTAATATGTGCTCATTTTGTAGAAAATGAAGACACTAAAGAACTGTGTCCAGACAATAAAAATCACTCATAATCCTCCTGCCACTCAGAGATCATGACTCTTGACATTTCTGTGTGGTGTGGTTACTGAGCCTTTTTGATGCGCACTTTCACACAGTTAGACCGTATTGTATATTCAGATTCACATCCTGACTTCTTTACTTAACGGCGTATCATAAAGTTTCTTGGTGTCATTAAATATTCCCAAATATTCTTAACATCTCCGTGATATTCTGTTGTATGTATTAATGTGTCTAAGTTTCTGAATATATCCTTAGGCTAAATTATTAGATAGATATTTACTTGGCCAAGATATAAGATCATTTGTAAACCTCTTGATAGGTATTCTGTGTCCTTTCGGGAAGTGTTATAAAATACACGCAGCTGGTAGGAGGAGAGTGGTCCTCTTGGTCTCGTGGTAACCTTGCCGGTGTTATTCTGGTCCTAAATGATTTCTCCTAGTTAGATAGGCAAATAAGTATTTCATTGTTTTAATTTGTGTGTCTCTTGAATTTCATATATTTATTGGTCATTTTTTCTTGTGATTTGTCTACTGCTGTCTTTTCGCAATGTTCCATTGGAGTTTTAGTATTATTCTTGTTTATTTTTTGGCATGTGAACACTGCCAACCCATTTCTGTTAATTTGTACAGGGTTGGTTTTTTTTTTTTGGTAGTATATTAATTATTCAGTTTTTTGAAATAAAGAAGTCTTTTTTTTCCATTGTGATTTCTAGCATTGTTTCTAGGCTTAGAAAGATTTTTCCTTCCCAAAGGTCAGATGTTTTTGGGTTTCATGTTCCCATTTTTTAATATTTTTGTCTTTAATCCATTTGGAATGTACTTTGACATATGTTGTAAGAAAATGTATTTAAAACATTATTCCAGCAGCATTTACTGAGCAAGATTTCTTTTCCTCGCTGATTTGCATTTGCCATTTTTTATCTTATGTTAGATGCTTGTATATTCTTGGATATATTTTCTGTTCTCTATATTTTGCTCACTGGTTGTATGATTTTAATTGTTGTAGCTATGCAGTATCTTAGTATCTGACAAGGCAAGTTTTCTTCATTGTAATTTTTTTTTTTTTTTTTCTGTTTTTCTTATTTATTCTTCCAAGTGAGTATTTGAGTCACTTTAGCTGGTTTCCAAAACATCCAATTTGAATTTTGGCGAAATTGTATTACTCTAGGAGGGAATTAGCACATTTTCCAGTATAGAGCTTTTCCTTCTAGGAATGTGATAAATGTCTTCATTAATAAAAATTTTAACTTTCTTCCCATAAAGGGAGAAATGAATTAAAGGCGATGTGTGTTAAGATTGGGTGATTGGGAAAATGCTGATATCAGTAAGAGAGAGAGAGAGAGACAGAGGCTGAAAACAGGGACATCCGGAGGAAGGTGTGAGAGACAACGTGAAGAATTCACTTTTAGAAATGTTGAGTTTTAGCGCATGGGCACATCTGAATGGCTCTGCCGTTTTCTGTTAAGCTGCCATCGATTTGTGTAAGGGAAAGTGGTTGCTGGTCGATGGAGATGGTCTAGGTACCTCCCTCCCCACCCCCCGCCCCCCAGGGATGCTTCCTTTCCTCTAGGAGAGGTGGACAGCCGTGCTAGTATCTTTTACAATTCATTGTACAACAGGTACGCTTGCTGTCATCCCTGCTGCGCTGTTCTCAGTCTTTATAGAGTCCTTTCTGGGTTTCGTCCTCTTTTTTTTTTTTTTTTTTAAATTTATTTATTTTTGGCTGTGTTAGGTCTTCGTTTCTGTGCAAGGGCTTTCTCTAGTTGCGGCGAGTGGGGGCCACTCTTCATCGCGGTGCGCGGGCCTCTCACTATCGCGGCCTCTCTTGTTGCGGAGCACAGGCTCCAGATGCGCAGGCTCAGTAGTTGTGGCTCAGGGGCCCAGTTGCTCCGCGGCATGTGGGATCTTCCCGGACCAGGGCTCGAACCTGTGTCCCCTGCATTGGCAGGCAGATTCTCAACCACTGCGCCACCAGGGAAGTCCTGGGTTTCATCCTCTTAACTGTTCTGTCTCAGGATGGCGCTTTTCAAGATGATGGGGTGAGATTGGCTCCTCCCTAATTTCTGAAATGCTGGTGCACTCTTTGTTGTTTTATTACGTGCTCTTTATTTTAGTGGGTTTTGTAGCTTCATCTCTCTGCTGTACTTTCTTCATCTGCAGGTCCACCAGCTCTGTTGGGGTGACCTGTCCTCACTGCTCTCGTTGGTCTGTCCTCAAGACCCAGCTTAGTTGTGATCCCTTCCTTGACCACCTCCCCTGACCCACTGGGCTGGACCCAGTGCCCTTCTGTGCTCCCAAGTCTCTCTTTCTATCGTGCTGTATTGAAAGCACCTCTTTGGGTATCTGTTACATACGTTCTGGCATCAGTACCGTGTACCAGGGTGCTTGGCACATACAAGATATTCAGGAAAGCTTTGTTAAAATGCATATAATCTGGGACTTCCCTGGTGGCGCAGTGGTTAAGAATCCACCTGCCAATGCAGGGGACACGGGTTCGAGCCCTGGTCTGGGAAGATCCCACATGCCGCGGAGCAACTAAGGCCGTGCGCCACAACGACTGAGCCTGTGCTCTAGAGCCCGCGAGCCACAACTACTGAGCCCGTGAGCCACAACTACTGAGCCCACGAGCCACAACTACTGAAGCCATGTGCCTAGAGCCCAGGAACCTGGAGCGGGGAGGAGCTGGCAGTTGGGAAAGAGCGCGTCTCCTCTGTTTATTCTCAGAGACGTGAGCTCAGACGGAAATGTTCCCCATGGCTGGGTGGAGGGGGTCCCAGTGTGCCAGCCCGTTCACTGCTGGGTTCCAGAATGAAACTTGCTCTGTGATGCGTGATGATTTGCCGCTGCCCTAGAAGCATTGCTGTGTTTGGATGCCGGGGGCCAAACCCTTTTTTTTTGCAAAGGACAAACCTGATCCACCTTAAGAGAGATTGACTAACTTGAGCTAGAAACCTCAAGCTGAACATTCAGAATAAAGAGACAGAAGAAAGCATTCACCAGAAGAAAGTGGTAATTCTCAAGGAGTTAGCATTCCTGATGACACTTTTACAAGATGAAATACAAAGGATCACAGCCCCTATTGAGAACTGAATTAGTTTTCTGGAAGGAGTGTCTTGTAAACACAAAGATATTGATATCATGAGGTGAATAAGGGAAGATGCTTGAGGTCAATCCAGGAGACCTAATCATTGAACACTAGGATTTCTAGCAGGGAAAAAGGAACAGATGGAGAAGACATAAAGAGGGACTTCCCTGGCGGTCCAGTGGTTAGGACTCCGCGCTCTCACTGCCGAGGGCCCCCGGTTCCATCCCCGGTCGGGAAACTAAGATCCCACCAGCTGCGTGGCCCAGCCAAAAAATAAAAAATAAAAATAAAATAATCAGTAAAAGGGAGAAGACATAAGTAAAGGGAGAAGACCTGAGCCAAAGAAAATGTTAGACGTCAGATGAAGAGGGCTCACAGAATTCTGGGAAAAGACATAACTTGGTGGCTAGACTGCAGAAATGAAGATAAAAATCCTAGCAGCTTCTCCACAGGAGGGCAGTCCAGCTTTGAGGAGCGTGGGGATGGCACCGGGTGCCCCTGCCCTGGGGGCTAGGGTCACATCTGTAGGGACGAGTGACTCTGAAGGTCTTCGCGGCTTCCGTGCCAGCCCTGCGGGCCTGGGTGCTTCCCTGCAGCCACAGCGGCTGGTTTCGGTTCCTTGAGGAAGAAAAATCAGCTCGTAGAGGCCACTGAGTGGTTGTGGACTTGTCCCGAGGGCTGGCGAGCGAGGCTCGGCGATGCTGCAGCCAGGAGCAGCGCGCAGAACCGCAGGCAAGGTCGGCTCCGGCTGGACACGCCACTGCGTGTGCGGGAGCGCGGCCAGTGCGCCTGGCCCCAGACACGCTGGCACCGGGGCCACGGCCAGCGCCTGAGCCGCCGCCTGCCGGGACCTGGGGGTCTTGCTGCAGCCACCGTGCCTGCCAGCGAGCACCCCCGTCTCGGCGTCGCCGCGCAGCGGGAATTCCGGAGTCAGAGTCCAGCGCAGGCGCACACGACGTCAGCACAAGCGGCCTCCCTGGCTGCAAGGGGCGGGGGGGCGGCAGCTGGGAAAGCAAGCAGGTGACGTTCTCAGCTTCTCTGATGGGAGGTGGACCCTGCCCTCCCCCGGGACTCGCAGGGTGTGGAAGTCCCCAAGCACAGGAGAGAAAGGGTGCCGGCTGCAGCTCCCCCTGCCAAGGTGAGTCAGTCCAATGAATCAGGGCAAGAGAAGGGTATTTTTAGACATGAAGGACTTATGTCCCCTACTTGAGCACATAGTCACACGTCCAATGAGATGCTGGTGACTGGATCAGTAGAAATATGGAGGGGGGGGTGAAGAATTCAGGAAACACTGCACACAAGTGTAGGACGCTAATGCGGCTGAAAATGTGAAGTAGGATTCTTGAAAAGAAGGATTGCCCTCTCAGGGAAAATCTGGGGAATAGCCCAGAACTAAGAACTCTTGCCTACCTCAGCAAAACCCAGGCTTGCGGCTGGGGGCATTCAAGACATTCAGATGTAGAATTACTGTGAAAGTAATCTCGTCTTTGTTGGCAAGGGATTGGGGGGCATCGTTATTTAATTTTGATGAACGTGTGGTTAGGACTGTTAGGAACGCCTGGTAACCACGAACAGAGTAGAAAAGCTAGTTTTCCCCAAATAACAGGGATTGAGGGTGATCATGAGGGGTAAGCAGGCCACAGAGGAATGGAGAGAAACAGTACCAAATCAGCCAAAGTGGGGAGAGGAAAAATGGTGAACCAAGAGTTAATAAACAGTAAACAAAATGAAGTGGAAACAATAAAGCCAAAGAAACAGCCTCACAATAAGTATTCTTAAGCCAAATTCACCCATTAAAAACAGAGATAGCAATATTAGTGTCAGACAAAGTAGAGTGAAGAACAAAAGCGTTGAACAGCACAAAGAGAGATATATACTGATAAAAACCAAAAATACGTGACCATCTTTAATCTTTAAGTAACTACGCAGAACAAAAACTGGGAATGAAAGAAGAATTGAATTAAAAAAAAAAAAAAACCATGTTATGCCAGGAGATGTTAATTATGTGTCTTTTCTAATTTGACGGGCCAGGGAAACTAGGTTGCCAACTTGGGATGCCCACAGGGACCAGTTGGGCAGCGTGAATATGTGAATTCCTGGTGTAAAACAGCACAGATGACAGGATTGCACGTTGAACTGGAGGATGCATGCCTTGCCTAAGGGCATTGAGATTCATACATTTTAAAGCACTTTGCCAGCCAAAGAAAACATATCTGTACCTTGCAGGCTGCCAGTTTTCAACCTCTGAAACAAATTAAAAAAGCAAAGTATACAGGTTATAAATAGCACACTCAGCAAATTTATTTATTCTTCCTCTAGACCTTAGGATTGTTGACAGAAGTTGGTCATGTGCTTTGTCACAGAAAACAAAAAGTAAAATATAAACATTGTGATTGTATTTGCAATATGTCATCTTAATCCAGTGAAATTAGTGGTAAAAAAAAAAAAGATGATTATTAAAAAAACTGCTTTGGAATTCAGAGACACTTTTTAAATAATCTCTGCACCAAAAGAAAGTCAAAACAGAAACTACAAATCACCTAGAAATAAACGGAGGGAGGAGAGTTTTGTAGTAAAATTCATGGAATAGAACTAAAGCCATTCTCAGAGGAAAATGTATAATCATAGATGCCTTTATTAGTATATAAGACAAGAAAGACTGAAAATATATGAGTGAAATATTCAACTTCTGAAACAGGAAATAAATAAAAGAGAAATAAGTTAATAATGATAAAAGCTGAAACGAGTGAAATAGAAAACATAAAATTGTAAAGAAGATAAATAAGGCCAAACACTAGTTCTTTGAAAGGCAAATAATGGAAATTACCTCTGATTAAAAAAAAAAAAGGAGGGCTTCCCTGGTGGTGCAGTGGTTGAGAATCTGCCTGCCAATGCAGGGGACACGGGTTCGAGCCCTGGTCTGGGAAGATCCCACATGCCGCGGAGCAACTAGGCCCGTGAGCCACAACTACTGAGCCTGCGCATCTGGAGCTTGTGCTCCGCAACAAGAGAGGCTGCGACAGTGAGAGGTCCGCGCACCGCGATGAAGAGTGGCCCCCGCTCGCCGCAACTAGAGAAAGCCCTCGCCCAGAAAAGAAGACCCAACACAGCCAAAAAAATAAAATAAATAAAGAAACTTTCATTTAAAAAAAAAAAAAAAGGAAAAATATTAAAAATGAGTAAGGATCTATTGTTATAGTATGAAAGAAATGAAAAATTCAGCCTACATTTGAAAAACTGAAGGACGTGGATGAATTTCCCTCAAAATATAAATTCACAAAACTGTTCCTAGAAAAACTAGAAAACTTGAAGTATTATCCCTAGCATTTAACATTGTTCTGGTATTAATGCTATTAAGCAAAAACGTCTTTTGGTTTAAATATTGAAAAGAAAAAACAAATTAGACCCAAGAATAAGGGAATTTGATTGTAAGAGAAATATAAAAAGAACAATAGCTTTTTTTCTATACTAGCAGGAACTGGTTAACCCTGGAAATTAAAAAAGAAAGAAAATCACGGGTGCCATAAAATATCTAGGATTAATTTTAACTAGACTACTATAGAACATAAGGTGAAAAATATTAAATCTCATTGTGGTTCATAAAACAAGACTTGAAATGATACAGAAACTGTACTTCTCAATTAATATGCCTGGATATGAGACTAATTTCTCCCCAGAATTATTTCTTAGGGAAAAAGGAAGCTCCTTACATTCAAGCCTCACAAAATGTCATTTTTAACTGAGCATGTCCTTAATTACTTTATTCTGAATAACAAAGTAATATTTGGGGAAGACAGACTAAAATAACCTGACTCTGATTTAATTTTAGAGTTTTAATTATAGAGTTGGTCTAGAAAAAGGGAGGCACATTTAAAACAAACTTAGTACTTATGCCATGAGATATGATCTCAGAGTTCCAAGCATTATAGGTTGTTGGCGTGAGGCTTTGAAAGATTACATGACAGTACAGTAGGTGGTTAGGTCGTAGAGTTCTGAAATATATACCCACGGGAAGAACAGTTTTTTAAAGAATCAACCTGATATCATGCAGGTATGTATTTGTGACTTGGTATAACATTTTCAGTGACAGCATGATACCGTCACTGGACTCAAAAAGCACAGAATCTCAAACAGCTTCAGCGGTTCTCCTGTAAATTGAATAGATGGTTTAAAAGTAGCTCTGGTGATGATGGAGACTGTGATGTAGAACATGGCTTGTGACAGATCTGGACATTTTCTTGAAATGTGAGTATGGGATCAATATTTCTGAACGAATATATTTTATATAATGTGATTTTAAATATGTACATATAAATAGAAATTTAATGTATTAATATACATATGTAATACAGTAAGGCATTATATCTAATCATAATATATTAACACATATAATATAAATATATAATTAAAATACATATTTTATATGGAAATATGGAATACCTATTACATGTTAAATATATATAATATATAAATTAAAGATAGGAATTTGACTCTTTTGTCTGCAGCAATGAGACCTTTCTCAGGTTGGTCAAGAAGCTTGTATTTTGTTTTGTTTTTGTTTTTTTGCTCTTTGGGAGATGGGTATCACCTTAGATTCAGAGTCACTCCATTTTAGGATTACATTTGGCTACAAGTGACAACCCCCCTCCCCCAAATGATAGAGGTTGACCCCAGACCCAAGTTTATTTCTCACGTGAAAGTCTGGGTACGTGGTCCAGGCCGGCATGGGGCTTGATGTTCCGGGCCTGGGCTCCCGGTGACTTCCGGCTCCACCGTGTGAGACCCTGACTTCGTGGTCCCAAACGTGGCGTTTGTACTTCAGGCTTAAGGATGGAGGAAAGGGGTGTTAAGGAGACCTTCCAGAAAATGCTTCATCCAGTTGGCCAGAACCTAGTCACCCAGCCACACCCAGCTGCAAAGAGGCTGGAAAATGTCCTCATTCTGAAAGCAGTGCCCAGTGAAAAGTCAAGTTACTGAGGAGGAAAAGGGAAGGAATTCTGGGCTACAGCCAACCTCTGCTTACAGATATGTAACAATCGGGGGAAATATTGCAGGATACCCTGCGTCTATGATGTCCACCTAGAAATAAATAAGGAAAAACTAAATGCCAGAGGAGGTGGTGGTCCAGGTCAACTGGCAATAGTATGACAAGCAACTAAATGGCAAAAAAGAAAGAAAAGAAAAAACAAAGAGTGAACATCAGTTGTAATCAGAGAAGTGGAAGTCAAACGTTACCATTTTTCGCCCATCGAAAAGAGTAACAGCTTCCCTGGCTGGTCAGGGACTAGAGAAACAGTTACCCCGCTATGTCCTGGTGGCAGTGTGAGTGATTGCAGTCTTTTTGGAAGGCAACCCGGCAGTAGCTGTTGAGATTGAAAATACACGTTTCTTTTGACAAAGCAGTTCCGTTTGGGGGATTCTGTCCTCTAGAAATAAAAGCATCAGTACTTAAGCATGCAGTGAAGGTAGAAAAAGTTTGTCAATTGCAGTACTTTTTTTGTAATGGCCCAAATCTAGGAACAGTCTGAATGTTCCTTGGTAGGAACTGGCTGAATAAATTGCAGGACATTATTCTTAGGAAGTATTCTATTATTAAAAAAGCAGCGAGATCGGGGGCTTCCCTGGTGGCGCAGTGGTTGAGAATCTGCCTGCCAATGCAGGGGACACGGGTTCGAGCCCTGGTCTGGGAAGATCCCACATGCCACGGAGCAACTGGGCCCCTGAGCCACAACTACTGAGCCTGCGCATCTGGAGCTTGTGCTGCGCAACAAGAGAGGCCGCGATAGTGAGAGGCCCGCGCACCGCGATGAAGAGTGGCCCCCACTTGCCGCAACTAGAGAAAGCCCTCGCACAGAAACGGAGACCCAACACAGCCAAAAATAAATAAATAAATAATTAAAAAAAAAAATAGCAGCGAGATCTATTCCCACTGTCCTGGAAGGTTGTAAATGCAGTGTATTCTAACGTGATGAAATAGAATTCACAAAGGAGTGTTTGCAGCTTTATGCCATGTATGCAGATGTCATGATCCCAAACAAAAGACTCAGCCCTTTTGTCTCAACGTGGAAGAACGCGTTCTTTCCATATCTCACAGTTCTTCTCAGTGGCTCAGGAAGGTAGGGGATTTTGATTATTTCAGTTTTAGAAAAAGCATTGTTATCTCTGTGTGGCTTCACTCCTTGGCATGTAGTGAAGACGTGGGACCAGCTTGTCCAGGAAAGTGCAGACCACAGAGAGTCGTGTGCTTAGCAGAGGGGACTTTACAGGTGTCTTCACTGTGCCTTGGGCACTAGCGGGTCGTGAGTAGCACGGACGTTGGCTTCACGTCTGGACGGCTCAGTGAGCGGTCGCTGGTTTTATGAGATGCAGCTCTGTCGTGTCCACCTGTGGCGGTGCTCCGACCACTAGATATGACAGAAGTGATGCCGTGTGACCACCGGGGCTGGCCGGGTTACGACAGGCCGTGCAGCCCCCCTTGTTTGCAGAAACAGGGACGCTGGGAGCCCTGCGCCCACCTTGCCGGGAGGCCACCCCAGTGCTCCCACCAAACCCAGCCAAGCTCCCACCTGCCGGCCGTGCGGGCAAGCCAGCCCGGCCCCTCCCACATTTCCTGACCTGCAGAACCATGAGCGAAATAAAATGGTTGTTTAAAGCGTTGAGGTTATGGGGAAACTAGTCCTGAAACAGCAGTAACTGAGACACGCAGGGTTGGTAGATAGCAGTGTGACTGTGACGGTGTTCACACACTCAGGGTAGAGGAGCCTTCACGGGGCTGATCCCAGCTGCGTGTTGCACGCAGATAAACCATCCCATAAACAAGAAAGGTTTGCCTGGTTACGATGAGTACTCTTAAAATTCGGTATCCCACTTGGCCTTTTTACGTATAATGTTTTATTTTTAAGTATTACATATATGTATTATGTAGTATGCATTATATACACTAAAAGTATGGCAAACAATATATATTTAAAAAAATTTTATTGAAGCATAGTTGATTTACGATGTTGTACTAATTTCTGCTGTACAGCAAATTGACTCATATAAATATATATATATATATATATATATATATATTCTTTTTCATATTCTTTTCCATTATGGTTTATCCCAGGATATTGAATATAATTCTCTGTGCTCTACAGTAGGACCTTGTTGTCTCTATATCCTATATATAATAGTTTGCCTCTGCTGATCCCAAACTCCCAATCCATCCCTCCCCCACGCCCCTCTTGGCAACCACGGGTTTGTTCTCTCTGTCTGTGAGTCTCTTTCTGTTTTGTAGATAGGTTCATTTGTGTCGTATTTTAGATTCCACATATAAGTGATGTCATATGGTATTTGTCTTTCTCTTTTCTGATTTACTTCGCTTAGTATGATAATCTCTACTTGCCTCCATGTTGCTGCAAATGGCATTATTTCATTCTTTTTTATGGCTGAGTAATATTCCATTGTGTGTGTGTGTGTGTGTGTGTGTGTGTGTGTGTGATACACACACACACACACACACACACACACACCACATCTTCTTTATCCATTCATCTGTCGATTCATTTTTAATTGTTGCCTAATATCCCGTGCTGGGGTCTGAAGCCTTTTTTGTTTCTTCATTTTGAACTGGAGTACTATGCCGTTTTCTCTATGCTGTATTCCCATACTGGCGTACTGTACCAGGAAACTAACTCAGCTTTGCTCAGACCACGTTACGAACACTTTCTGAAACTTTGGTGTTTGTTTCCAGCATCTACTTCCCTCTTCTTTCAGGAACTCTTCTTGGCCAATTCACCATTTCTCCACTTTTAGTAGATCAGCCGATCCCTTGACATCAGTGAGACAAGGATGGTCCAATCAGACTGAGATGTGAGGAGACATTGTCAGGGCTTCTGGGAGAGACTTAGCGCTCTTCACTGGGTTTGGGGGTGTGCAGATACGAGGCCTGGAGCTGCCAGGGGCATCTCGCGGCCCTGAGGCAGAGCAGCTTACTGATGAAGGGCACCTGTCCGGGAAGCCCGGAGCAAGGGATGGAGGGAAATGGGCCCTGAGGACATCTTCCTGCTGAGCTGGACTTGACATTGGGCCGCTCCTGGACTTCCAGTTCTGCGAACCCAAAACCTCTCTTTTTATTACTGCAAGCTTGACTTGGGTTTTCTGTTGCAAAAACTCCTAGTGACCACATCCGCAGCATTTTTGAGATTCTGGGTGACATTTCGGAGGGACCTTGCTAAATCAGAGGATCTCCAGCCAGTTCATCCGATGACTGGCCCCGGGTCCTGGGATGCCTGGTGGGAAGGGTTAGGAATGTCCTGCTTCGAGAATAGAAGAGCGGGGGGATGAAAGCTGCCCTCAGATGTTCAGATGTCACGTGGAAAAGGCAATCCATTTGTTGTTTGTGGTTCCAGATGGTTTCCGAACTGGAACCCACATGTGCCATGTTCACGAAGACACCGTTCAGCCGGGTATAAAGAAGGATCGTCCGACTGTTTGAGCTGCTCAACAGTGGAAGCAGCTAATGCTGGGTCCATCGTGAGAGTTCAAAATAGCAACAGAAGTTGGATGCTGTCGATAACTACTTTTCGTGGAAGATTAGGCTACATGATTTCTCTTTTTCTTCTAGTTCTGAAATAACAGGATTTTGAGCCTCCTTAGGTCTCAGAAGATGTACTTATTATGTGACCCTTAGGCAAATAGTGAGGCCTCTCAGACTCTCATTTTCCTTTTCCATAAAATGAAGATAACAGTAGGTTGCCAGCTGATTTTTGTGAGCCTCATAATGTGTATGAAAATGCTGTGAAAACCAAAGCGCTCCACACATGTCAAGGGCTGTTACAACTGCCTACATTGTGAACTCCAGTTTAAAGAATGTGGACAGTTCCTTAAAGTTCTTTGTTTGTTTTGACCTATGGGTGGTTAAAAAAAAAAAAAGAGAGAGAGAAAAAGAAAAGTGATACTTATCAGATAAATAGGATTCAGCTTGCCCAGTCCCCCTAATTCTCTTGTTTCTCCAAGTGCAAATTCAGGTGAATTTCATATCTTTTAATGGTGGAACTCGGAAGTTTCTTGGGGGTCGCTGTGAGATAGAGCCAAGTGTCTCATCTTAAGGAGCCAGAGCTAAATCATGATCCGAGATAGGTCATTCCCCCCTGCATCAAGCCTCTCAAGGTCCATCTTTTCCGTCTGACCTGAAGAAAGGCTGCCCATAGAGAGGCAGGTCTTTTCATTCACTAGAGTCCCTCCGCCCCCAGCTCCTCCTCATTCTTCGCGTTTGCTGCCTGGAGACCCTGGGGATGCTGGGAGATTCCTGCGTGCGGATGCCAAGCTCTAGGGTTAGGTGATGAGGATGGTATCTGACCTGCACGATGGACCAGGAGGCTCACGTGGCCTGCAGAGCGAATTCCAGGCCACTTTGGTTTCAGGGGAAACTAGCTGTCCCTGTGCCTTCCGGCCGGCGCGTTGGGAGCTGCCCGTCCGGCTCTCGTTTGCATTTCGGCTCCTCCTGGTGATGACAAATCGAGTGGCTGTTCAGGCCGCCTGCAAGAAGCTCTTCTGCAAACACTGCCGCTTTGTCTCCTGCCCCATCTCGCCTTGAACCCGGCACAGAGCGGCCACTGTGTCCTCCCCAGGCCAGAGCCCCTCCTGAGTGTTAGGGGTCTTTTGTTCAGAAGCTCCCCGGTTCTGGAGTGCTGTACGTGGTGGCCGTGGTCCAGTGTGAGTGTTTGGGAAGGAGAAGAATGCAGATCTACGGGTGTTTTGAAACCTCACCCAAGTCGCAGACCAAGTGGAGCTGTGAGCAAAATTAATTCTGCGTTCTGGAAAAAGAAAAGTGAAATGACGCTGAGACACACCATTTGTCCTGTTACAAAAACCATCTCTGAATGTGGACCCTACTGCTTGCCTTCAGTGAAGGAAGCCAGATGAGCAAGTCATTTGGTTCATTTGTGTGTGTGTAGAACTCTTTCGTGTTTTTTCCTCTGTTTGGTTTGCAAAGGGAGTTTCCGTGAACTTTAATATGAGGTAAGTATGAATTTCTAGCAACCACTCGACTGAGATTCTCCAGAAGGCAGTCCAGCTATGGAAACACTTAACTGCCACAGGCAAGGTGCGGCCCGGAGATGTGATAACAGACTCTGCCGCAGTGCTGCTGCTGGCTGAGTGGCCTCGGGCTGTCCTCTTTTATCTCATTCGTTCCAAGTCCAAAGGGTCAGCGCTGCCTATAAAACCAACTGCTGATTACCTCCTTCCGCACTGCATCCACAGGCGCTCACATTTCTTTTTCTTAAATCTTATTAACAGAGTGGTAGACGCACAGGTTAAAAAAAAGAAATAGGGCAAGACCCGTATTATGAAAATCCAGGCCACCGCTGCCTGTCCCCTTCTCCTTTCGTGTCCCGCTTCTTCAAGGTAACCATTTCATCATCTTATGCTGCTTACTTTTTTTCAGTAGACTTTTAGAGCAGTTTTAGGTTCACAGCAAAACTGAGCAGAAAGTAGAGGTTCCTCCCATATGCCCCCTGCTCCCACCCTCGCCCGGCCCCGCCCACCAGCAGTGACCCGCACCGGAGTGGCGGGCTTGTGACAGTCGGTGGGCCTACATGTCATCGTCACCCAGAGTCCGTAGTTTGCATCAGGGTTCATTCTTGGTGTTTGTACATTAGATGGGTTTAGACAAGTGTATAACGACATATATCCATCATCTAAGTATTATACGGAAGAGCTTCACCGCCCATAAGATACTTCATGCTCTGCCTGTTCATCCCCGCCCCCCTTAAAAGCCTGGCAATCACTGACTTCTTTTACTGTCTCCATAGTTTTGCCTTTTCCAGAATGTCATGTTGTTGGAATCGTGCAGAATGCAGCCTTTTTCGGATTGGCCTCTTTCACTTAGTCATGTGCATTTAAGGTTCTTCTGTGTCTTTTCATGGCTTGATAGCTCATTTCTTTTTAGCACTGATTAATATTCCATTGGCTGATGTACCACAGTTTATCCATTCCCACACCGAAGGGCATCCTGGTTGCTTCCAAGTTTTGGCAGCTGTGACTAAAGCTGCTGTCGATATCCATGTGCAGGTTTTTGTGCGGACATACATTTTCAACTCATTTGGGTAAATACCAAGGAGTGCAATTGCTGGACTGCACGGCAAGAGTATATTTAGTTTTGTAAGAAACCACGAGCGTGTCTTCCCAAGTGGCTGTACCTCTTTGCATGCCCAGCAGCAAAGTATGAGTTCCTGTCGCTCCACATCCTCACCAGCATTTGGTGACAGTGTTTGGGGTTTTAGCAGTTCTAACAGGTGTGCAGTGGTATCTCGTTGTTGTTTTAATTTGCAATTCCCTAATGACATATGACACTGAGCATCTTTTCATATGCTTATTTGTCATCTGTATATCTTCCTTGGTGTCTGTTCCCATATTTTGCCCATTAATTAGATTGTTCATTTTCTTATTGTTGAGTTCTCTGTGTATTTTGGATAACAGTTCTTGATCAGATGTGTCTTTGGTGAATTTTTTCTCCCCGTCTGTGGCTTGTCTAATCATTCTCTTGACATTGCTGTATTTTAATTTTTCAAGTTTAGACATTCTGTGGATTCCTGCTATGATAGATGAGGATTTAACTCATAACATTTCACCTCCTCCCAGTGTCATAATATCACTATTTTTAGTTCCTTTCGTGGTTACCTCTTGTACTTTAATAATGTATTTTATCTTTTTTCTTGTTTTGTCAACTGTCTTAGTATCTTTGACTCTCCATTTGTAAGATGAGGATGGATATTATTGTTACTACCCCTTTCTGCCAGCTCTCTCCACCTTGTCTTCTACCTCCCAATTTCTTTCATCTGTACTTTAACTTTTTTTGCTAACAAGGATGATAATATTCAAATGTTCTATAAAATAGTCTTTCCTACTTTGGGTCAATTTAAGTAGTATTAATGTTATTATGACCACATAGATAGTCTTCCTTGCAGAGTGAAGTCATGTGCTATGATTTTGTTACCTTTCTTATGTGGCTTCTTGTTTTTATGAGGTTTCTGTTTTTTTCACCATGTTTAGTATACCCTCATTCCCACCCCCCACCGCCACCCCCACCCCCCGTACTCGTCATCCAATGAGGTGTTCTGTTAAAGAAATTCCCTTCTTAGGCACTTTGTCCTCTCACCCAGCTTGGGCTTGTTCTCCAGACTTGCTCCATGGATACCATCTTGGACTTCCCTTGACTGCTTTCCTCTGATAGGGCCATGCTTCCTGGATCACTCCTCCTCTTCTCTGTGATTTGTTTCCTTGTTTTCCTGGAGCACATCCTCAAATGACTTCCTCAGAAAGGGTGTTCACAATTTAATTTTCTGAGACTTTGCGTGTCTTGAAACGTGTTTTCCACCTCTCTGATTGATTTATAGTTAGATTGGGTATAGAATTCTAGGTTGAAAATCATTTTCCCACAGAACTCTGAAGGCGTTTACTTTGTTGCCTTCTAGAATTCAGTGTTGCCTATACATGATGATGGCCAGTCTCATTCTCAGTTCACACCCCTTCCCTAAACTTTCAGGCATTCTTGGTATTTTGAAACTTTAAAAAAAGATGTATCTATCTCCATGTAGATCTTTTTTCGTTTGTTTTGCCTGACACGAATTCTGGAGACTCACATTCTTCAATTTTGGGGAATTGTCTTGTGTCCGTTCTTTGATTATTTCCTCCACTCTGTTCCCACTGATCTATAGTTCTGGAACTTCTATTAACTGATTGTTTGATTGCCTGGATTGGCCCTCTGTGTTTATCTTTTCTGTTTTCATCTTGTTTCGATTCTGTTGTACACATTGAGAGAGTTCCTTAATTTTGCATTCCATTCCTTCCACTGAATCTTTTAATTTGACGAACATATTAAAATTTTCTGAGAGCTTCTTCTTGTTTTATCTCTGTTCCTTTTCCATAGCATCCTGGCCTTGTTTTAGTGGACGTGTGTCACCTTGAATCTCAATGGCGAGACCTTCCCTGAGTGCCTTCTGCCAATTAGCCTTCTACCTCACCCCTCCTGCACTCCAGGGCCTTTGCCCATTCTGTTCACACTTTCCTAGCCTTCCTTTCTCCCTTTTATCTAGTTTGAGGTATTTTTGTGGTAATTCAATTATGCTTATCAAGTTAAGTAGTTTGATATTCAGATGTTGCTCAGAGGAGAGGACCGTATGAGAGAAGGGATGGAGAAGTCATCAGTATGTAGGTGGTATTTAAAATCATGGCACTGAGTAGAAGCACCAGGAAAATATTCTAAGTAAGAGAAGGGAAAAGGCCCAAGACCTGAGGAATTCCAGCATGCAGAGAGTCGGGAGGGGGGGGAACCAGACAGGGGGTGGCTGCTGAGGTCAGAGAGCGCTAGGTCAGCGTGACACCGGAGGCATGTGTCAAAAAGGGAGGTATTGTTCCCACCCTGCTGAGAGGATTGGAAACGCCCATTGCAGTGGACCACGTGGAGGTCACTGATGAACTGGCGTTTGGTTGAGTAATGGGAGTGGGCAGAGGAGGGGATATGGGGGGAGAAATGAAGACAACCAGTAAACACAGCTTGGGGCAGGATTCTGCTGGGAGGGGGAGGGGCAGATCAGAGATGAGCTGGAGGAAGATGTGGATTCAGATATTCTTTAAAAAAATTTTTTATTGTATAGTTGATTTACAGTGTTGCGTTAGTTTCAGGTATACAACAAAGTGATTCGGTTATACATATATATTTGTCTATTCTTTTTCAGATTCTTTTCCGTTATAGGTTATTACAAGATACTGAGTATAGTTCTCTGTACTATATAGTAGGTCCTTGTTATTTATCTGTTTTATATATAGTGGTGTGTATCTGTTAATCCCAAACTCCTAATTTATCCCTCTGTCCCCTTTTCCCCCTGCTAACCATAAGTTTGTTTTCTATGTCTATGAGTCTGTTTCTGTTTTGTAAATAAGTTCATTTGTATCATTTTTAAAAGATTCCACATATAAGGGATATCGTATGATATTTCTCTTTATCTGACTCACTTCACTTAGTATGATAATCTCTAGGTCTATCCGTGTTGTTTCAAATAGCATTATTTCATTCTTTTTTATGGCTGAGTAGTATTCCATTGTGTGTGTGTGTGTGTGTGTGTGTGTGTGTGTGTGTATCTCACATCTTCTTCATCCATTCATTCGTCAGTGGACACTTAGGTTGTTTCCATGTCTTGGCTGTTGTAAATAGTGCTGCTGTGAACATAGGGGTGCATGTATCTTTTAAATTAAAGAGAATTAAGTGTGTTTAAATGCCAGTCAGAAGTATCCAGTGGAAAGAGAATGATAGTTCCACAAGTCACATGTGTATTGGGGACACTGGCTAGAGCTCAGTGGGGGTGGTGGAGAGCAGAAACACCCAAATAGTGAGTATGGTTGGCTGTGTGCTTAGAGATTATGCATGACCTTGGAGTGACCTTGAAGCCACGGGAAGAGGTTTGACGTTGATGCAGCAGACGAGAGGAGATACCTACAGATTCTGGAACAGAAAAATGAGAGTTATTTAAGGGTTACTGATCCAGAACATATCAGAGGTGGGAGATGCTGGAATCAGGAAGCCCTGTGAGAACGTTTCAGAAATTTCAACAGAACATCCCAAGGACCTGGCCTAGATTCAGTACTGAAGGGAAAGGAAAAATATGGAGACTTTTCCAAAACCAGTTAATACGTTTGAGTGACCCACTGGTTGGTTACAAAAAGAAAGGGGGAGGGAAGTTTTAAATATGTTTTCAAGGTTCCTTGAACGGGAGAACCTGAAAAACGTTTGATGCCAGTGTCAAACGTGAATAAAAAGAGTGAAGATTCTCAAAAGTGAGCCGCCGGCCAAGAGCGGAGAGGGACGAGGAGCCCGGGGAAATTAGATTTGACGGTGAAGAAATTATTGGAACTTTCCGAGAAAAAAGGTTATGAAGACTTACAGTAAAGACTAACCTAGTAGTTTAGATTTTTAGACACAGAACGAGTGAGTCCCCTTGTGTTTAGGAGGCAGGGCAACAGGCGTGTGACGATGTGAACCACATGTATCTCCTGTAGAGCAGGTCCTCGAATCCTTGGTGAATAAATCAAAGGTTAATCATTTACTTCAGAATGCCACCGTTTCCCTCAGCCGTGCACGTTAGAACAGCCCCAGTAGCATGTTCTTTAGGTAAGATGAGGAAGTCAGAAAGGGACTGAAAATAGTTTACCTTCAGCTCCTGAGAATCACTTCTGAAAACCCGGTCGATGATTGAAATGATCGCGCTATTGTTACGTACAACAACATGCTTTTTGTTCTCTGGAAAGATTAATTTTTCCCACCCCCTTCTCTCTCTGTGTGTTGGCATGATAGGATTTTTCCCTCCTCTTTTTTTCTTTATTGCATAAATGTAACTATAAAAAGAAACAGGAAAATAACTCACAGTCCGACCAGCTTAACACTCTCCTGTTCTGTGTTCTCTCTTCCTTTCTCGTGTGTGTCTCTGTGATACGTAGTTGGATGCACCTGTGATCAACCACAGTATAATACAGTTTTTCATTTGGCATTGTGAAACGTGACACGTCACACGTGGCTTAAAAAAATTATCCTGTTAGGTGGAGCTTGCTTTTATTTTAACTTCTTGCAGTTGGACCACCAGCCTCAGTAAGAGTAAGCCTGGTGTGAGGAGGGGAAGAAGACGAAAGATTCAGGGCGCCAGCTGAGCCGGGCCCTCTCCGCGGACCCAGGCTTCCCGCCACCCCTGCTGTCGCCCTGCCCCGCTGTCCTGTGCGAGGGAGCGTGCCCAGGATGGATGGTTCCGCGGTGAGGCTTCTGAACTCAGTACTTGAAGGAGACTGAGAAGAGGAACCCTGCTGGTGGATGGCATCATAAGCCGGGGGACCGCGCCCCTGCCAGTGACCATGCCGGGGTGTCTGAGCACAGGTGGGGGAGCGACACCCACCTTAGTTTGGCCTGATGATGAATTTTAGCAACCCTCTCAACTTAACCTCGGCTCATTACAGTTTCTGGAAAGATGCGTCCAGAGATGGGAAGAGCCTTTCAGAAGATCAGGGGGCAAATTATACTGATCTTCCGGGGATGAAGTGGCAAGAACGGAAAAAGGAGCAGATGTGGTGAAAGTATAGCTGGACTGTGTGCTTCATAATCTACAACTGGATGCATTTCATTAATGTACTTTGGTTTGATGTAAGCAAATTCCTAGTGGTTTAGATAAGGCATAAGTAACACCAAGTGGCGAACAGACCAAGATTTGTTGGCAAAAGGAAGGGCTGAAGCTGTAGCTGGGAACGATGCCCGGGTTGGTCTCCGGTCCTCTGTCGTTCTTCCCAAACCAACAAATAGCTGAAAAGGAGCCTTACTTTTAGTGGCATCATTAGGAATGGCAAACGCCTCTATGGCAGTCAGTCCTGGACTCTCAGTTTTGCCTGTTCTGACTATAATTATGTTGAAACTTTAGTTACCCTCCAGTTTTCATTATGGTCCTTGCCAAGATTACTTCACTCCAGAGGGCTGGTGTTACGAAAATGTTTTATTGCTTAGTGGTTTTAATCTTCATTTTACAAGAATAATTAAATGCATCTTTTCTTCATCACTGTTTAGCGTGATGACAAGTGAGGCATCTGGACACCTACATGCATTACATGTGTATTATCGTGCTCTTAGCTTTCTGGTAACTTAATTTGGAAAAGTTAACTTAAAAACCATAGTCTTCCAGTATATGAATATGACAGTTTAGTCTTTATTATGTCAAAGTTTTCAAAGCACTCAGCCGTCAGACACTTAAAGAGGACGCCACCCGCCTCCACTTCATCCCCTCGGATTCCGGGATGCTGGGAGATGCAGCTGCTCATGTCTCAGTAGCTGTCTTGGCAGTGGGTTCAGAGCTGTTTCGCCACAGTGGTTTCTGCTTCTGCCTCAGAAGACGGAGGCCTCTGCCAACCTGTGGGCGCGTCCCTGCTTCCAACCCTCCCTACACAGCAGAGGCCTCCAGCCCACGGTGCAAACGTATAAGTTACTGCGATCGGCTGTGATTCATCAAATGTCTTTTGAGTTTGTAAAACAGGTCCAGATTTTTCATTTTATACTTTAACCTCCAAGGGGGTTTTATTTCTAGAACATTTAGGAGATCGATATCTGGGTTTTCACCTCTAGAATTTTTTTTGACATCGTCTAGAGTAAATAGTATAAGTGAAAATTAAAAATGTAGTATAGATGAAGACTAAAAAAATAACGATGGTGGTATAGGGGAAAATAACAAGTAATTCCGTACCTTACATTTCCCATTATAAGTATTCTAAATCCTGAATCATTTCCATGTTATATAAATCCGTTTGGCATTGAAAACCATACCATAGATGAACGTACTGGACCCTTATCCTGTTGGTTCTTGTTTCTTTATGAATATAAATGCACACAGCATTCACACTTAGGTTAAAAATAATAGGTCATTGAATCAGATCAATGTCTCCTTAGTATTATTTGGGTCTTCTGATTTCTTCATCGAATTTGTGCCCAGTCAAAATATGTTAATGATAAATTTTTTTTGAGTGTTTATTTAGGAATTCACAACAATCCTGTATTTTGTTTAGTTGCCAGGACTCTCAGTTCAGATGTGTTCCGTTGCAAGTTACAGAAAACCCAGTTCAGGGTGACTAAAGAAGGGTGACTGTTGGCTTGTGTAATTGGAAGGCCGGAGTAGGGCCAGCCTCAGGGTGACTGGTCCACAGCTCCACAGCCCACTAAGAGCTCGGTTTCCTTCTTTCTACCCTGCATCCTCACCTTCCTCTTGTGATGGTGGTTGCCAGCCATCGCCAGACTTGACACGATCGCTCACCCGTGTCCAGTATGTTTTAGAAACTCGCCCAGGAAACCTCTCCTTGTGTCTCATTGACCTTGAGTGGGGGGGGCTCGTGCCGTGCGTTGAACCAGCAGCCATGGCCGGGGATGGGGTTATGCTGAGTAGCTCGGCTTGAAGTCAGCTCCCTGCTGAAGTACAGGTACAGAAACCCCAGTCAGAGCCGGGTAGTTACCTAGGGGAGGGGGGATGGAGGGAGGCAACAGCCGCCCTGCTCACCATGCCCTGTAGTTGGAGTTGTTTATACAAGCGCTCGCTGGGTTTCATTGGTTTCTCCTTCTCTCTTCAGGGGCTGTGGCAGCAGCCAAGCGGACAGGCATTCCCACCCCTCGAGAACTCGCGGTAGCTGTCTCGAGAGAGAGAACGGTGCCACGCGGTCCCTCCAACTCCAGGAAAGCGGTATCCAGCCCCACCTCTTCCAGCACGCCCACCCCCACCAAGCACGTGCGGGCCACTCCCACGAGACCCAGGCCGGAGCACGAAGACGCAGAGAAGGCCGCGCTCGAGTCCCAGGTCCGGGAACTCTTGGCAGAAGCCAAAGAGAAAGATGGTGAAATTAACAGGCTCCGAAGTGAACTCAAGAAATGGATGGAGAAGTGGACTCAGAACACCGAAGGGGCTGACGCTTTGGACCCAAGCGTGGACGGAGCGTCAGTCTTGCCGGGTGACTCGGAGCCTTTGATCAGAGCCCTCGAGGAGAAGAACAAGAACTTCCAGAAAGAGCTCGCTGAGCTTGAGGATGAAAACCGGGCCTTGAAGGAGAAACTGACTTATTTTGAGCATTCCCCAAATTCAGAGGGGGGAGCGAGTCACACCGGGGACAGCAGCTGCCGGACGTCGGTAACTCAGGAGTCCAGCTTCGGGAGCCCGATGGGAAATGAGTTGTCGGGCGAAATCGACGCGTATAAAAAAAACCCACACGAAGGTGTGTTGCGGACGTCGGGCTCTTCGAGCAGCGATGTCACCAAGGCTTCCTTGTCCCCGGACGCCTCCGACTTTGAGCACATCCCAGCAGACGCCCCCCCAGGGCCCCTGTCCCCCGCCGGGAGCCTGGTCAAGAGCTCCAAGTGCTCGGCGGCCGGCAGCTCCCCGCACACCGCGAGCGAGCTGTCCCTGGCGTCCCTGACGGAGAAGATCCACAGGATGGAAGAAAACCACCACAGCACCGCCGAGGAGCTGCAGGCCACGTTGCAGGAGCTGTCGGACCAGCAGCAGATGGTGCAGGAACTGACGGCTGAAAACGAGAAGCTGACGGACGAGAAGACGCTCTTGGAAGCGTCCTTTCATCAGCATCGGGAGAGGGCGGAGCAGCTGAGTCAGGAGAACGAGAAGCTGATGGCCCTCCTGCAGGAGCGAGTCAAGAGCGAGGAGCCCGGCACCCAGGAAGGAAAAGTCCTGGAGCTGGAGCAGAAGTGCACGGAGGTCCTGGAGCAGGGCCGCTTCGAGCGAGAGAAGCTGCTCAACATCCAGCAGCAGCTGACCTGCCGTCTGAGGACGGTGGAGGAGGAGCACCGGGGGGCTCTGGAGACGGTCCGACAGCTGAAGGAGGAGAACGGGAAACTGACCGCCTTCCTGGAGCTGGAGCGGCGTGACGGCGGGGCGATGGCCAAGACCCTGGAGGAGTGTCGGGTCACCTTGGAAGGGCTCAAGGTGGAGAACGGGTCTCTGAAGGCTCACCTGGAGAATGAGAAGCCGAAAGCCGTAGAGAGCAGCCCCCCGGGGCACACGGCCAAGGGCTGTGACGTTCAGGAGCTGCTGACAGTGGCTGTAGCCGAGAAGGGCCAGCTGGAAGAGTCCTGCGCGGAGCTCAGACAGGAATTGCTGACGGCACGTGGTGAGGTTACGCGTGTCTCAAGCCTGCTGTCCAAGGTAAGGGGCGTTCTCTCTGCCAGGGTTTGCTCATCCTCGTCAACACAGCCCTCCTCGGCCTTTAGAGGCACACGGCACAGAGAAGCAGGCCCTCGACTGCATTCGTAATCCAGCATTCTAGCCTGAAGATCTGTCAGAGTCCAGACAGACTGGGGATGCAGAAATGAGACACCCCCGTTTCTGGCTACAGCAGTTGAATGTGTAGTGGGGATATAGTGAGTCTGGTGCAGGGATAAAGATGGTGCGGGGATAAAGAACATCGCAGAGGACAGCCCGGAGTCCAGTGCCCAGAGGAACACCTAGAATAACGTGGATAAAGGAGGTAGTAGTGCCAGAGGACTTGCTGGAAGAGGCGGCAGTAAGCTGAGTCTTGAAGGAGTGAGTGCGAGGCATCCAGGTGTCTCGGATACCGTGCTTTGGGCACCTAGGAACAGAAAACTAAAACCGCCCCAAGTTTCCCCACCAAGTAATGCTATAACCACTATTTTGGTGTTTTCTTCCAGATGTGTGTGTGTGTGTGTGTGTGTGTGTGTATCCCACAAGTTAAAACAAATTTTTTTTAGAGTCATCCTGTGTATATTAAGTTTTTAAAAATCTGATGTTTCCTGAGCATGTTCTCATCATTAACTATTCTTTGAAACATGATGTTGAAGGCCAGACAGTACTCTGTTCTATAAATATTTCCTAAGTACTTTGCTAGTCGCCTGTTGTTGAACATTTATGTTCTTTTCCGGTCTTTCAATAGTGTAAATCATTTTTTGTCCCTCTGTCTTAGGAAAAATTCCTACTCATTGACTTAACTGTGTCAGAGTATGACCGTTTTAAGGATGTTGAATGCGTTTGGCCAGATTGGCCGCCAGGAGTGTGACACAGGTGTGCTCCCACCAGCAGAGGGATTCCCTGACCCCTAGCCAACACTTGGTATCAAGCTGTTGGGTCATTCAGATCTGGTTTTCATTTCCTCTTTTACCCTTCCCCTTTTTACTTGGAAAGATCTTCCCCAACCCAGGATCGAATAAATGATCACCACCTTCATTTTTAAAAATAATCCTTTAATCAGTCTGGACCTTTGTTCTGTGGTGAAGATTGCTGGTGATTGTGTGATATTCTTTGTTTTTTATTTTTATTTTTTTATAAATTTATTTATTTATTTTGGCTGCGTTGGGTCTTCGTTGCTGTGCGCGGGCTTTCTCTAGTTGTGGCGAGCGGGGGCTACTCTTTGTTGTGGTGCGCGGGCCTCATCACAGTGGCCTCTCTTGTTGCAGAGCACGGGCTCTAGGCACACGGGCTTCAGCAGTTGTGGCACGCGGGCTCAGTAGTTGTGGTTCGCGGGCTCTAGAGCGCAGGCTCAGTAGTTGTGGCGCGCGGGCTCAGTTGCTGTGCGGCATGTGGGATCTTCCCGGACAGGGCTCGAACCCGTGTCCCCTGCATTGGCAGGCGGATTCTCAACCACTGTGCCACCAGGGAAGCCCGATTGTGTGATATTCTGCCCACCCACAGAGCAGTGCTGGAAAAGTGTAGACAGGTGGCTTCCAATTTCCTGTTTCCTCTAAGCTCTGGGTCTGTGATTAGGGGTCCCTTGGTGAGAGAGGTTGAAAACATCTTCCCACCTTATTTCAGAGGCTGTCACTCTTTTAAGAAGCAAATTTGCCCTGAACCCCCAGGGGGATTTCTCTTTCCTGCTTCATCTGCCTTAAGAATTGTCACTTGCAACCTGATTCTGGCATTGGGCTGATCTGAGTGGTGGGCAGTGTTAGAAGTTTTTATCATTGTGTTCTGAATTCACAGCATTTTATTGAAAGTGTGGAAGCAGTGCCCTTGGCAGGTACTAGCCAGGTGCCCATGTGAACTGTCGGTTAGGTAATTTGTAGCTTTACATTGAGATTTCCTGTCTGGAATAATCCCCCTTCCGTTACTCTGTTGCAAAATGTTTGATCTCCCAGGCAACTTTCTTGAAGTTCTCCCTCAGTCCTTCATCTGTCTCTTTGTTATTTCCATTGGCATTACATTAAATACATGTGTCAGCGAGAAATAATTTGGCATCTTAAGACAATAGCTTATTTTTCTGATCAAAAAGTTGTATATTCATCACAGAAAAGTTTTAAGAAGAAAATAAATATTACATTTAATCTCACTACTTGGAGGAAAAAAATGCCGCTAACATTTTACTCTTTGTCTTTTCAGACATTTTCCTAGGTTAAGCACATTTTGACATGCATACAAACTTGAATTGGCATAATTACCATATTTAATCTTCCTATTCAGGAGAATAGAGTATGTCACTCCACATTCCGTGAACACAAAGACCCAGTTGGATTGGTTTATCAATTCTCCTATTAATCTGTTTCTGATTAATTTGTTTCTACTTTTATCTTTATCAGTTCTTTCATCCTGCCTTTTGTATATTTCTTTGGTTTCTTCCTAGTTTCTTGAGTAGAATTCTTTGTTCATTTAAGTTTATCCTTTCTTGGTTGATAGTATAAGTATTTAAAGCTGTGAATTTGCCCCTTATTATAGCTTTGGCTAAATGAAGACAGTAAAGTCTAGAATTTTCTAGGATAAATGGAGTCTAATTTGGAGAGAAAGAAAAAGCATTTTTTAACATACATGCTTTAAATCAAGCTGTTTATTATATTATTCGTATATTCCATATCTTTATTAATTGCTTGCTGATTAGAATGATCAAATACTTGACAGTAGGATGAAAAAGGTCCTAGCTCGTATTTTGATATGAGTTGGAGGTAAAAGGTGTGAGGCATGATGTCACGGATCGAGATCTTAGGCCTGTGATTTTGTGCGTGTACACAGAGAAGTTGTAACTTCTAATCTTCATGCCCTTTTCTGTTACGTAGGAAAGTAAAACCCAGATCTCCGAGCCTGACTAATAGCTTATTGTAGCCCCACCGAAGCATATCAACTGACCCACCAGCAACCGTGAACTTAGATGATGAGACGTAGGGACTCTTGCCCAAAGGAAACCAGAGCACTTTTAGCACAAAACTCTAATGAGGATATAAATGCTGGACCAGCTGGAACGCTTGGGTCCTCCGGACTCAGCTGATGGTTAATTTGGTGACCGTGGGCCCCTTCCAAGTGTACAGTAGAAGCGTGATGGTAGAGGGATCCTGGCCTTGTTCCTGATTTAAAGGGAGTGCTTTCAGCATTTCATCATGAAGGATGTCCATGGTAGGCATTGGCTATATACCTTTTATTGAGTTATGCGAGTATTTTGCGAAGAATTAGTGTTTTAACTTCATTGCTTGTTTTTTAAAAAAAGGTTGGGGATTGAATTTTTCTATATCTACTGTAGATCTTAGACATCTGTAAGATCTATGCAGTAGATCTTGTACATCTACTAAAATCTTATAGTTTTTATATAATCATAATGAGTTTTCTCCTTTAATGTGTGAATGAGGTGGATTAGGGTAACAGACTTTCTAAGGCAGTCTGGTGTTAAGCCACTTTTGCATTCCTGGGTAAATTCTAAGTCTCCAGTTCTCAACTGCTTCACTGGACGCTTTGCATAGAACTTTCAAACGTAACCTCCTTAAGCAGATGCCAGGGTGGCTGTCCTCTTTGTCACTGAGCAGACTGCGTGGTGCTGAACAGCTCTTGCCCTTGTGCCCTGCATCCGTCCACCCTAATTCTTGGCAGAAGGTGAATATTACGAGAAAAGAACAAAATAACCTATTTACAGAGAGGAAAGGCAACGCCAAACCATTCTGTGACCTTTTAGATTTAGTAAATCTATAGAAGTCTCCAGTTTAGATAAGGTAGTTAAGTGACTCAGATACCGTTAGAAGAGCCTCGGAAAGGCCTTAAAAGGTACTTTTTTTTGGTACGGGGCGGGGGGGGGGGGGCGTGTGTTATCAGTTCCTTATACAGTGAGTGGACAGTTGGCGGGTGTGTTTGTTAACGGTGTGAATGTTTTGTAGGCTTTCTCTTCCTCTCATTTCTTTGTCTTCAGCTAATGTCTTCATTCTTTGAGCTTCTGTGACACCCATTATATAACTTTGCTGGCAGCTTTCTGTGTGAGTGTGTAGCCTACCTCTGCACAGCTTTGAGGGAGGGGCTGATTCCCACAGAATCCTGAAGTCTCGGCCTCCTGCGATCGCACAGGTGCCTGCCCCAGCCAGCCAGGGGCGTGGAGTTGGACCACATCGTTGTTTCCAGACTGCAATGCAACCCAGGTTTACATGTTTTTGACTTTCAAGTTTTCATTCATTTGGGATCTTGGTGTCAAGGTAGAGAATTTATAAGGCTTGGAACCTAGACGTTTTCAGAGAGAACACTGATGTTTTTCCCCTCCTGAGGTTGCAAGCTTATAGGTGGTATCCTTAGAGATTCAGTTCTTTCTGCAAAAACTCAGGTGTTTTTTCCCGAGGCGTAAGGGGATCGTAAAGAAACACTTGCTGTGAGTGGTCGGGGAAAACTAGAGGTGACATGATCATCGTGCAACCAGCGTTGGTCACCAAGGCAGAATAATTAGGGTAGCCACTGGCCACAAACGGCAGAAGCAGAATTTGAGAGGACGGCGTGGCCAAGTGGATGATCCCATCTCCGGGACTGAGAATAGGACCCTGCCAGGACTGGCAGGACCTGGACCCTGGCTTAAATAGCAGGTGGTCCGTGAGGACACCCAGGTGATGCTTTGGACCGTGAGAAACAGACCCCTGGTCGACGTCGGTGCCCGAGCCGGCAGATGAGCGCCCTACTCCGTAACCCAGAGTCTGGGGTCCAGGCGGGGTAACCTCACGGCTCGAGGCTGGCGGCTCCGTGACCCTCTCAGCCCTCCTGCCTGGGGTGCAGGTGAGCACGACCTCTTTAGTGTCTGGTCCCACGGTCCCTGCAGGCAGGAGGCTCTCAGTCCCGTGGGAAGAACTCTTCCCTGGGAGCCCCTCAGCAGCCCTCCCTTTATACCTGGTCAGAACTGGGTCACACACCCTCCCTTGGTCACCTTCCCTGAAATCACAGGGTCACAGCCTGATTCCTGAATCAATGGGCGTTCTAAGTAAGAAAAGAAGGGGGAGTGGCCCCGGGGTAGGTGAGCCGTTGCCACAGCCAGCAGGACTCCGCGTGGTCACTTCGCCACCCATCGGCTTGTCTGCTTTCCCCTCCAGCCTCGGCCCCTTCACTGCCCTCCACCCCTATCCCCGCCGGGCGCCGGGCGAAGTTCTCGCCCTCAGGTGTCTGTGGGGGGGGGCGCTGTGGCTGCCCCCTTCCTCCCCCTGCCGGTCCTGTTTTAAGCTTTCGGTCTGAACTGCAGCGTCCCTTCTTTAGGGAGACCCTCAGCTCTGGGGGGCTGTGGGCTTGTGGACCCAGGTGGCCATGTCCCGGATGAGCTGGGACCTCTTGCCCCACCCTGGGCACCTCGGAGGTGCTGAGTTGGGCCTGAGCGCCATTCTCTTCTTTAACTTGACCACAGGGCTGGTCTGTGAAGCCTCTGGCCACCCCAGCGCTTGCCTCCCCGGTGAGATCTTGGGAACCACCTCGGGGAGCATCACAGCCCTGGCTTCTGAAGGTCTCCTCGAGGGTTCCCCGGTGAAATACAGATTTTTACCCTCTTCCTTGAGTTTTCCGTCGCCATTTTTCTTTTTCCAGAACAAAAGCGCAGACTGAGTTAGCCTGTTTCCTCTCCCGTGGCAGAGTAGCATTGTAAAAAACTAGTGCAAACGTAGGCCAGAGTGCGTGAGACCCGGCTCTCCATCAGCGGTGTCTGCTCAGAGCAGGGCCAAGAGTCAGCAGAAGGAGTTTTGGAATAACCAAGTTCGATGTAAAACAAACACAACAAAATAACACACACTCGTGGTACAGTTACTCAAGCCGTCATGCTATGTACAGTCATGACATGTGACTTCTTCCATGTATTAAGCACCCGGTAAATGCTTGTTGAGTGAGTGAGTAAATGAATGAAGGAATGAATGTCAGAGAAACTTGCAACAGAATTAGGAGAGAGAGGCTGCTAGAATTTTATATCAGTATGTTAAAAAATAAAAGTTTATCATATTTTAATAACAGCTGCCGTTTTAGTAGGCACTCTTAGGGCCTTTAGGTCATTTAATCTCAATTAATCATCGTAATTTTAGGCTGTAGGTACTGTCATTATCTTTTTTTTTTTTCCGTTGAGGAAACTGAGGCAGAGAATGATTAAGTTACGAGGCTTAATTAATTAACTGATGAAGGCCAGGATTCAAAGTTGGGTCTGACCCCCGAACTCTTATTCTTAATCCCTGACTTATACTGCTTCCTGGTTACATGAAAATAAAGAGGAGAGAGAAAGAACCATTGAAAGCAGACCTAAGGGCTCAAATACACTGTAGTCTTATGGCCAAAGCCCTTGGGTTTGAAGAGAGCAACCTGTTGGGTGTCGATGAACTAGGAAAAATTTTCTTACGTGTAAACACAGTAGAGAAGTCCACAGCGAAAAGCTGAGTCATCAAGACACGTCCTCTTGTTTGATTTATAACCTGAATCCTGAGGGGAGTCGGGGTTACCCAGGTGTGTTGGTGGGGCGGGGACAGCGGGAATGTCGCAGGGAGAGAACAGTAAGTTCTCGGCTGCCGATCAAGGAAGTGGTTTGCAGTTGCTGAGTGCACGGTGGCCACCTGCGGTGGGCCCGGAGGAGACCCAGTCGAGAGCTTTGAACTGTTCCCTCAAGCCAGCGGGAGCCTCTGAAGAATTTTTTTTTAATACCAGCTTTATTGAGATACAATTCATATAAAGCGTACAGGTCTGTGGGGTTTAGTATATTCTCAGAGTTGTGCAGCCGTCCCCACAATCTCTTTTAGAGCGTATTTGTCACCTTGTACCTGGGAGCAGTCCCCTCCTCGGCATCCCCTCCCTCCAGCCCCTGGCAACCACGGCTGCTCTATTTTCTGTCCCTGCAGATTTGTCTGATCTGGACGTTTCATCTAAATGGAATCGCATTGTGTGGCCTTTTGCGTCTGGCTTCTTTCCCTTGACATGATGTTTTCGAGGTTCATCCGCATCGTACCGTGAGCCAGAATTTCATTCCTGCTCAGAGATGAGCGATAGTCCGTTGTCCGGACGGGCCACGTTTTGTTTATCCCTTCGTCAGTTGATGGACAGGCGGGTCGTTTGCGGGTGTGCAGGAGAGAGGAGGGGTTCAGTGCATTGCAGATCTGTGGTTGTGCTACCTACCGTGAGGTGGGGTGTCATGGAACACGGAGCAGGTTAGAGGAGGGACGGCTGTCGGATGTGGGTGTGGTGGAGCCAGAAGGGAGGTCCAGGCCGGCAAAGCCCGGCTGCTCTCGGAAGCTGCCGACCCAGCCACGGGCGGACGCCGAGGCCGGGCGGAGATACCTTCGAGTCCAGGAGGCCCCTCTGTTCTCGTGCCCGAGGACCCCTTGCCTCTCCGGTATCTGAGACACGGGAAGAATACGAGTAGGAGAACACCCTGCATTTCCCTTCGCTGGGGTTCGCAAAGCGTCTCAGCGGCGTCAGGGGAGGACACGTCCTTGCAGGCGGGGTGGGTAGGATTCTAAACTTTCCATCACCACCCTCTGCCCGTGTAGACGACCCTCACCCGCCGTGGTCAGATCACCTGGTGGTGAAACCATCCCAACCACTTGTCCACTCCCCTGGGAGAGAATCTAGGGGTGTGTGTGGTGCCCCCCGTGGCCAGCCCAGGAATGCTCTGTAATATCTGGGGGGGCCGGGGGGCGCCCCCAGGGCCCCCAGGACCAAAGCCCTCCTCCCCCGAGCGCCCCGCCGGAGCCCCTCCCCGAACCTGCCCTCTGTGGAGAGAGCCACCTCCTTCCCGGGGTGACCGCCCCCATGGCTAATCCCCTGGGGGTGAGGGCGTGGAGAAAGGCCCGGCCCCGGCTTCGGCGTGGGGCAGCCCTGGAGGGCGTCCTGGGGCAGAGCCGCCCTGGGAGGAGCCGAGCCTCCGCTGTGACCACCCCACCGCTCCCCCCCTCTGCTGCCGGCCCTGCTCCCTGCCCCCCGTCCCCGCCCCTGCAGGTGCGGGTCTCCACAGTGCTCCCGGGTGAGTTCCTTGTGTACAGCCCAGAGATCTCAGGGTCTGTTTCCCTGGGAACAGACCTACGACAATAGCGGGTCCTCAGTTTCAGTGTCTGACAGGCCAGAGGAAAGGTGGTGAGCCTTGCTGAGATCCCAGCCCTGTCCGTCCGTCCGGCTCAGGCTGAGCCCCGCAAGACAGTCCCTCAAGAGTGGTCTCTGCTGCCACCTGCCTTTGGTGGTTGTCAGAGCATCGGGGGCCGGCTTTAAGTGCCCCCTTTCCCGGGCTCCCAGGGAATTCATTTGACATATTTGTGATGCAATTCTGCGCGGCCCATTTCTAGAGAAAGTTGACTTCTGAAGAGGAGAGGCGCTTGGAACGCGTGAGTGATTTCTCACTTTAAAGGGAAGCGTTGGAAAGAAACCGCGTCGCCGGGTGTGTGAGTGCGGAGTGCGGTTCTCGGACTAGGGAAGCTGGACTCGGGAAGTGGCTGGGTGCGGGGGCAGCTGGAGCCCGACAGTCGTGGGGGGCAGGGTGCTGGCCTGAGCGGCTGAACAGACTGTTCTTTTCAAATGATTTAATCTTTCTCTCTCTCCGTTAGTTACTCTGTGAGAGGAATATAACAGTACCTCCCTGTTACTACCCAGCCCCTGTGGGAGGAGTTGTGAAGCTACTTAGGGTTTTTCTTCTTCTTTTAAATAAAAGAGCTTTCCAGAATACGTGGCTAAACCTGAGAGAATTATCCCAAAATCGAGAAGGAAGAGCGATGTGTGTAATTTGGAAGGGTGCACTGGCTTGTGGGTTGGCTGACCTCAGCCGTGCTCGGCACACATCACAGGGGCCCCTCCCCGCCCCTGAGCTTACGCTGGTGCCTGCGCTCATGACCCCAGCACGGAGGATGTAACGGGAGAGGCCGGCAGCCTCTGCTGCACGCGGAGACCCTCCTCAGGCCCTCGGCCTTGCCTCACCTGGTCCCATCCTCCCGTTTTAGTCCCAGCCAAGTAATGGGCGTGTTTCTAGACCCCAGGGGAGCAGCCCTCAGCCTGAGGGTTCCATGACGTGGAGCCCGGCCACTCTGCAGAAGAAAAGCCAGGTCTGACTCGGGATGCGAGACTCACAGGTGCCCTCCGTGGCTGCTTTTTAAAGGCTGCCAGACGTCAGCCTTCTAGTAGCTAAGATGTAGTGGCTCTTTCTCCTTAAGAGTTGCCTTCCGTTTATTAAAGTAGCTATTGTAGAACAGAAGACTTCTGGTCTTTTCCATGTGTTGTAATTTTCTTGGACCTGTATTATCATTTAATGTGCATACACGAAGACAGAGAGAAATAATAGTTTTCATCGCGTGCCTACCATATGCCAGGCACTGTGATAAACTCGTGAAGTGCACTGTTTCATTTAATTGTTCAGATGAGGAAACTGAGGCAGGGAGCTGGAAGGATACAGGGCTTGGTCTGGCAGAACTGGGATTTAAACTCTGCAGTCTGGCTCCGGGCCTGCAGCCTCCGCCCCTTGGATGTCACACAGCAGCCTTCAGGCTCCTGACCCCCCTGCAGCGATGGGCATGGCCCTCCAGAGCCACCCTTTCTCCCCATCACTCTCCCCCTTACCTTGCCCACACCGGGGCTCTCTCTCTCTCTCTCCCTCTCTCTCTCTCTCTCTGTCTCTCTCTCTCTCTCTCTCTCTCTCTCTCTCTCGTCTCCTCCCTTCTTCCCTTCCTTCCTTATTTATCCTTTGTCACAACCTCCCAGTTGAAAACCAGTGCAATACTGCCCTCCAGTGTTTGTTTACTCATTCATCAGCTACTCATTAGATGCCTCCTGTGGGTCTGACAGTGTCAGCACCAGGGGTACACCGGGGAAGACTGCAGACGGACTCTGTCCCCACAGAGCTTACAGCCTGCACGTTTTGTACATTAAATGCAATTGGAAAAAAATCGTATCATATATGGAGACCTCCCTCTCCCAAATCTAGTAAGAAATCTGTTAGATATCAAGCTTATGTTACCTACCAAATATATAGTTACTTAATAACAGAGAACTACAGAAACAGGGTATAGTTCATAATAATAAAATGATTAGTATATTCAGACAATAGAACACTATGCAGCATCTAAAGTAGTGACTTAGGGAATCCCCTGGCGGTCCAGTGGTTAGCACTTGGCGCTTTTATGGCCGAGGGGCCCGGGTTCAATCCCTGGTTGGGGAACTAAGATCCCACAAGCCTCATGGCACTGCCAAAAAAAAAAAAAAAAAAGAATAAAGCTTTCCTTTAAAAAAAAAAAAAAAAGTACTGACCAGAGCAATGTGTATCATGAATACATCTCAAAAACATAGTTGAAAACAAGTTACAGAAGTGTAATCAGCGTAGCATATAACAGGACACAGTATAATACAGGACAAGAGCATCTTACCGTAGGATACAATGCAGTATAATACAGTGCCATGCAAAAGCTTAATACAGTGTGATACCATTTGTGTCAAAATTTAAAAACATCCAGAACAATACTGTGTATTATCATGGGCACATCCACATATAGTAAACCTGAGAAACCATTCGAGGAAAAACCACTTGCCAATTTTTGGACACTCTCTAGTGTGGGAAGGAAGGTTGAGGCTTTAACAAACGTTAAAGATTTCGCAGACGTGGCAAAATTTAACCATTGGTTCGTCTGTTTTGGTGCCTGGTTACCGTCACCTTTGGTGCTTTTCTGTATATTGAGAACGTTCGCTGATTAAACTTGAACAGGTGAGATGGGCGTGCTGTGCGCTTCTCCGTGTCTGGCGTGTGCACGTTTCTGGCATTGCTGTCACATGGATGTTCCTCTAAAGAAACACTGTAGCTACAGAGGTTTGGGGTGTGTGTGGGGGGGGGGTGTCAGCCTCCTGGGGCCCCAGCAGGGGGCGCGGCAGCATAGCGGACCCGACGCGGCTGGGCAGCACCACGGAAGGGGCAGGAAGGGCGGGTATTTAATAAGCACGTGCAGCTTTCTGTAGGCTGTAGGCAGGGGCCCAGAATCCCCCCGTTTGGCCACTTAACATCCATCACGTTCCTCTGCACATCTGTTGCCTTGGCTGTTTCCGAGGCTCAGGATACAGAGACGGTGCCAGGCACACACGTGCCCAGAGCTTCCTCTGCCGTTGCATCGATGGGCCTGACGCTGACGTGCGGGGAGCTTTTTCCTGTCCAGGTGACCGGGGAACCGTCCTTTTCTTCCAGGTGGAAAAGGATTATTCTTACCTGAAGGAGGTCTGCGATCATCAGGCAGAACAGCTGAGCAGAACCAGCCTGAAGCTGCAGGAGAGAGCGTCGGAGAGCGACGCGGAGATCAAGGACATGAAGGAGACCATCTTCGAGCTGGAGGACCAGGTGGAGCAACATCGAGCGGTCAAGTTACACAACAAGCAGCGCATTGGCGAGCTGGAAGGTCGGTGGGCCCGAGCCCCGGGCGGCGTGGGTCGGGAGCAGGGCGGGGGGGGGGTGGGGCGCTGCTGCCGAGAGGTCTTCCTCGTGCGGGTGCTGTGGTCTCCCGGGAAGAACGGCAGGTAACAGAGGCAGAATCATCAGCCTCCTCGACTGAGCCGCAAAGCAGGTGATACAGAAGGAAGCCTGTGGATCGTGGGCGGACAGTGTGTGGAGTGAGGGGCACCGCGTGTGAGCCGCTGCCGACCACACGGCGGGTGCCAACAGGTGTTTGCCATTGGGCTCTGATGGCTAGAGAGGTAGGGGGCAGGGGGTCGGACTGATTCGAACGGCCTGTGCTCCTGGCCTCGGGAGAAAACAATTCCAGCATGGGCCCCATGGACGGTTGGTATCAAACGACTCACAGAGGTTACCCACTTCTTACTGAAGAGGCACCAGTGTATGGCTTACTTGTGAACCGGTTGCTTGTTTTGAATAGGGAGGGATGTTTGTCAGAGATTAGTTAAACATTGCCTGCCTTGTCCAAATAAGCCTTATCAAATGATCGCATCTAATGTGTTTTCCCTTCGTAACAAAAGAATTAGCTTGCAGAGCTTTTAGTGACAATAGCACGGCTGGTGGCCTGAAAAGTTCCCCCACGGGTACAGCCCATCCTGATTATTTGAGGAACCCTTATTTTCGAATTCACCTGCTCGCCCAGACCGACTTGTAACCCCCAAAATCAGTACTCACAGCGCTCCCACTGCCGCTGGTGCCCGGGCAGAGCAGTGGAAAGCTTGAGGCTCACGACGTGCAAAACATCGGGACCAGAGGCCCGCGGGAACGTAACCCGTCTTTGCCGCGGGAGCTGATCCCGTGTGCCTGGCGACTGTACGTACCTGCTTCGACCGTGGCACCTGGCCGCGTAGTCTACGCCTCGGTCCGGTGGTCGTGTCACAGCTACTTCGTGTGCAATGTGGGGGTGACGACAGGACACTCAGCGTCACTGTCACCCAGGCTCTTCTCAGAGGTCACATCTGAGAGTACAGCAGAACACCCGATGCCTGACCGGACAAGTTCAAGGCCAAACAGGAGGAGACCCGTTTCGTTTGTATTTTGTTTGTTTTTGCTTCAGTGATTTATTGTTGTCGAGAATTCGGTCGTGCTGTCTCCAAATCCTAAAAAGTCAGCACAGACACACCAAGAAAGCAGCATGTAATTACTGTCCAGAGCACAGGTCAGGCCCACTCCCTCTGGTTACGTCATAATGTGTCCAAGACTGAAAAGACCAATGACGGACCTGCATCTTTTGAGAAGCCGTTAACGTCTGTTGGGGACGTTAGGGTGTTGATAGGTGTCTTTTCACCACGAGACGCCGGGACACAAAAATCCATCTCGAGATAAACCGCTCCTCCCCCTTAAGACCCTTCAGAGGAATGGCCAGAAAGATAAAAAGAAGTTAAGGAGTGCTGTCTTTTTCTGCACCGTTGACCCCAAACACAAATCCTCAGGCCCCACGTGTGAACCTGAGCTGCTGGGGTAGAAGCTGACCATGTGTGGGTTTTCTGAAGCTTTTCTGGTAATTCCGGTTCGTATCCTTAATAGACAAGGACAGCTCTGGAGGGACCGTGAGGACCCACTGGAGAACTTACACTACGTGTAATGGACGTGACCAGATTTAAACTGAGCAACTCTTTTTTTTTTTTTTTTTTTTTTTTTTTTTTTAAACTGAGCAACTCTTGACAGCAACGTGGAGAGAACTAGACACAGAGAGGGACTGAGGATTTTTTTTTTTTAAGTTTCTAATTCAATTTTATTTTATTATTTTTTTATTGAAGTAGAGTTGATGTAGAATATTGTATAAGTTATGGGTGTATAAGATAGTGATTCAGAATTTTTGAAGTGTTAGTCCATTTATAGTTATTATAAAATATTGGCTATATTTCCTGTGTTGTAAAATACATCCTTGTAGCTTATTTTATACCTAACAGTTTGTACCTCTTAATCCCCAGCCCCTATATTGCCCCCGCTTTCCTCTCCCCACTGGTAACCGCTAGTTTGTTCTCTTTGTCTGCGAGTCTGCTTCTTTTTTGTTGTATTCACTAGTTTGTTGTATTCTTTAGATTCCACGTGTAAGTGAGATCATAGAGTATTTGTCTTTCTCGTTCTGACTTATTTCACTGAACATAACACCCTCCAAGTAAGATGTTCTTTACTAGGGAAAGGAAGTCCAGTCCCCAGTGGAGCTGTTGACGTACACCCGCCAGACCCTTGTCACCCTGGAGATTCTGAGTCTGTGTGTCAGAGTCTGGGGCTTGAACATCTGCTCTTTTGGAAAGCTTCCCAAGTGATTCAGAGTTTTAACTGCGGTTAAGTCCCACGGCTGTAGAAACTGACCTGAAAGTCACAACGGTAATAACCAGCCATATCCGCTGTTACGCAAAAGCCCTCCCTCCACCTCACGGTGATGAAGGACGGTCAGGGTGCCGCGTGCACTTCCAGGGAGGCCGAGAGTAAGTGTGTGAGTGTGAGCCGCTGTTTGCTCTCTTCCCGGAGCTCTGTGAGGCTGTGCCCTAACCTCACACCACCGCTTTCCCGAGTCATCCCGCTCTCTCCTGGAGGAGCCCCCGCCTCTGGCTCCCGTGCTCAGGATGCTGGATGGGGCCCCGGCAGAAGGGGTGGGCTTCAAAGCCTGTTGCAGGATCTGGGTCTGCTCTGCTTCCGAGCTTAGCTTCTCCCCAGAGTCTCGAGACTTTTCCAACTCCGTCTGCCTGTTCATTTCCAGGCAATGTGATGAAACTGGAGGAACAGAAGTCGGACCTGGAGAGGCAGCTGAAGACTCTGACGAAGCAGATAAAGGTGAGACGCGGTCACGGCAGGGGTGGGACGCCCTCCATCATTTTACTGGAAGTGTCCCCGTTAACTTAGGTTTGGACACCTCTGAGAGGTACCCTGACGACTCTCTGGCCCGCTGTGTATAGCAGGTTTGCGGGGCCCGGGCCCTGGAACCACGAACGGCGTGGCTGGGAGGGAAGTTCAGGCGGCCTTGATTTCAGGACGGGCACTCCGACACCCGAGGGTGCAGCCCCGCCTGCGCCTTTTCCCAGTGGCGAGGCTGCTACAGCCGACCTCGCCCGGGGACCCACCTGGGGCCCCGCAGCCCAGCCCGGGGGCCGGTCTGATGCGGGTGCGGACTGCGGCTCTTCCAGGACGAGACGGAGGAGTGGCGGCGCTTCCAGGCTGACCTGCAGACAGCGGTGGTGGTGGCCAACGACATCAAGTGCGAGGCCCAGCAGGAGCTGCGTGCCGTCAAGCGGAGGCTGCTGGAGGAGGAGGAGAAGAACGCCCGGCTGCAGAAGGCCCTGGGGGACGCGCGGGCCCGCGGCAGGTGGGTCAGTGCCGCAGGCACCCGGGGCCGGGCCCACCTGCTCTCCTGGCCGGGGCTGCCGGCATCCACGCACGTGATGCTGGGTGTCTGTCCTGAGCCCTCCCCTCCCCTCCAGGTTCCTCTGCCCCCATCCCCAGCCGGGGAATAACTAACTCTACAGCTAAGGAATACCTAACCCCCGGCCAGGGAATAACTAACCGCAAGGCCAGGGAATAACTAACCCCAAGGCCAGGGAATAACTAACCCCAAGGCCAGGGAATAACTAACCCCAAGGCCAGGGAATAACTAACCCCAAGGCCAGGGAATAACTAACCTCATGACCAGGGAATAACTAACCTCACGACCAGGGAATAACTAACCCCCGGCCAGGGAATAACTAACCCCAAGGCCAGGGAATAACTAACCCCAAGGCCAGGGAATAACTAACCCCAAGGCCAGGGAATAACTAACCTCACGACCAGGGAATAACTAACCTCACGACCAGGGAATAACTAACCCCCAGCCAGGGAATAACTAACCCCCGGCCAGGGAATAACTAACCTCACGACCAGGGAATAACTAACCCCTGGCCAGGGAATAACTAACCCCCAGCCAGGGAATAACTAACCTCACGACCAGGGAATAACTAACCCCCAGCCAGGGAATAACTAACCCCCAGCCAAGGATAAACTAACCCCCGGCCAGGGAATAACTAACCCCAAGGCCAGGGAATAACTAACCCCAAGGCCAGGGAATAACTAACCCCAAGGCCAGGGAATAACTAACCCCCGGCCCGGGAATAACAGACCCCCAGCCAGGGAATAACAGACCCCCAGCCAGGGAATAACTAACCGCAAGGCCAGGGTATAACTAACCCCCGGCCAGGGAATAACTAACCCCAAGGCCAGGGAATAACTAACCCCAAGGCCAGGGTATAACTAACCCCACGGCCAGGGAATAACTAACCCCCGGCCAGGGAATAACTAACCGCAAGGCCAGGGAATAACTAACCCCACGGCCAGGGAATAACTAACCCCCGGCCAGGGAATAACTAACCCCACGCCCAGGGAATAACTAACCCCAAGGCCAGGGAATAACTAACCCCCGGCCAGGGAATAACTAACCCCACGGCCAGGGAATAACTAACCCCAAGGCCAGGGAATAACTAACCCCGAGGCCAGGGAATAACTAACCCCACGGCCAGGGAATAACTAACCCCAAGGCCAGGGAATAACTAACCCCCAGCCAGGGAATAACTAACCCCTGGCCAGGGAATAACTAACCCCCGGCCAGGGAATAACTAACCCCAAGGCCAGGGAATAACTAACCCCCGGCCAGGGAATAACTAACCCCACAGCCAGGGTATAACTAACCTCATGGCCAGGGAATAACTAACCCCACGGCCAGGGAATAACTAACTCCACGGCCAGGGAATAACTAACCCCAAGGCCAGGGAATAACTAACCCGTGGCCAGGGAATAACTAACCCCGCGGCCAGGGAATAACTAACCCCACGGCCAGGGAATAACTGACCCAAGCCGGAGAATAAGTAACCTGTGGGCAGGGAATAAGTAACCCCCGGCCAGGGAATAACTAACCCCAAGGCCAGGGAATAACTAACCCCACAGCCAGGGTATAACGAACCCCACGGCCAGGGCATAACTAGCTCCACGGTAGAAATATTCCGCCCAGCACCGTCACCGCCGTTCCCGGTGGTGAGAAAGCTCGTCACTCGAGGGGATAAAGTTTTAGCCAGGTCCCCTCTGGGTTTGGAGGAGAGGATGCTCTTACATCTCACCGCTGGTCCGGGCCACTCGTGTCGGTCACCCTCGCCCAGTGGGAGAAACTTGACCGCTTCCTGGGGCCTGGCCACCAGGTGGAGGCCTCACCGTCCTGGCCCAGGACCTGCTTCTGTATTAGCAGCCCCCATGGGCTCCCTGCAGAAGACCTTGAAATAAGCCGCTTTATTAAAAAGGGTGAGCGTGGAGAACATACGTCCGGCTGATACGTGATTCCCTTCTGCTCTCGAGGGGGACAGCACAGTCCGTTACCCAAGCAGGCCCTTCTTAGCAGCGAGCTTTCAGAATAAGCTGTTCCCAAAGTGAGCCCAGAGTTGGTTATTGTTTAAAATGTAAATGGTTTACACACAAGACTATCAACAGTATTTTAGGCTTCAGCTGATGCAGTGCTGTCTTTTTCCCAATCAGGAATAGATGTCCTTGACGTTGAGATTCTTGGTTATTAGAAGTTATTTTGAATTTTTGGATTTCTCTCAACATAAAACGTAGTAGAATTTAAAAATCAGATTTATTAAGTTCTGGATGCAGATTTGTACAGTTTTCCCTTTTTACCTGTTTTCCAGGGTTGACAGAGGCTGGATTCCGAGCCTCTGGGTCTGATATAGTATCATGAACTTCACAGCAGTGGAAGGAGTAGATTTCTGCTCAGAATTCTCTTTTGATTCTCTTACCAAACTTGCTTCAATCAATCTGGCGGCCCTTTGTTTATGAAAATCAAGATCATAATTTTATAGTCACACCTATACCCTCTGGCCACCAAAAGCACGTGAATTTTAAGGGAGAAGCAGAATAGGAAAACTAGATTTCATAGTGTTCCCTATTGAAATGATTGTGAGGTCATTCTGGTTTGCTTTGGTGTCTGCTTTTGTTATTTGTCCACGTGTCTTGCTTTTCTATTGTGTGTCTTTGGAAGAGGAACCACGTCATAACCTGCATTGCTTCATATATACGTGAATTTACAGATGAATGATAAAAGGCAAGCCTTGAGTTTAAGAGGTGGCCCTAAATAAGTTATTGTATGGGATGCTGCGTTTCTTACTTAGATTCTAAGATACAGGTCAGATTATACAACTCGGACCCTGATACCATAGGAAATTTGCATGCGTCTTGACAATTTAGGGCCCCATGTGCTACATCCAACATTTTCAAACTTAGGGTCACTTTTTTTTTCAAACACAGTATATTTCTCTTTTGATTTTCAAGTGATTTGCAAACCTACCTCCTAATTCCAGCAGTTTAATCCCTTTATCACAAAATGTTTCAAAATTCGAGAACTGACACCAGTTCAGAACATAGCATGTTACTGAAACCCTGCAGGCGTCCGTGGGTTTCTTGGCTGTCATTGCCCTTCAGATGATTGCCAGAGTGGTTTCTTGTCTGATCTTGTGCTGCCCCGGCTAGCTGCCCCTTCTAAAGCATTGGCTATTGGAAAGTTACTTGCTGATGCCTCCACCTCTTCCTGAACCTACCACGTGAGCCAGACTTGCAGCCAGCTCACACCCTCCGAGGTCCCAAAGCCGCAGAGTGTTTCCATCTTGGCTGCCTGGGTTCTTGACTTTGACAGTCTTCTGACGAGAACTCAGAAGTCCTTCTCGGTTCAGCCACAGCCAAAGAACTTGCAGAAAATTCTCTGATGGGGTCCTCTAAGTACAACCAAGAGAAAGTAAGAGCATCAGAAAAGCGACTTGATCGTGACCCTGGATGGACTGATTCACATTCTCATCAACTGGCATTCGAGAGATCATAGGCCAGTAGGCAGGCAGGTGGGGTGCCTGGGTGTGAAGGCAAGTTAGCGTTTATTACCAAGAACTCAATAGTTAAAGTGGAACGTTACTTAACGTAGTAGTTTTAGATGATTCTAAAGCTTAGCTCATTAGCCATCTTCAATCCTGTGATGTTTTCAGAGGTATTTTTATTTTGGAGTCAGAATAACTGTTATTAAGACACATGGGAAAATGAGGCTCTGGTCTCATCTTTGCCACAAACTGGCAAGGTTTTCTTCCCAGACCGAGCTCCTTCCTCTCTTAAATGAGAAGGTAAGGGCTTCCCTGGTGGCGCAGTGGTTAAGAATCCGCCTGCCAATATAGGGGACACGGGTTCGAGCCCTGGTCGGGGAAGATCCCACAGGCCGTGGAGCAACTAAGCCTGTGCGCCACAACTACTGAGCCTGCGCTCTAGAGCCCGCAAGCCACAACTGAGCCCGCGTGCCACAGCTACTGAAGCCCGCACGCATAGAGCCCGTGCTCCGCAACAAGAGAAGCCCGTGCACCACAACGAAGAGTAGCCCCTGCTCGCCGCAACTAGAGAAAGCCCGCGCACAGCAATGAAGACCCAACGCAGCCAATAAATAAATAAATAAATTTATTTAAAAAAAAAAAATGAGAAGGTAAGAGTAGGTCGGATTTTAAGACCCCCCTAAGCTCTGTTCTGAGACTGGTTGGTCAGGGGGCCTTTCTCTGATGGGGGAGTCAGGGACACATGTGCCCCCAGTACCACGTTCCCAGCGCAAGCCTTGGGTCTCCCTTACACAGTGGCATCTCCGTATTGTAGCTGGGCCGTGGACCTCCTCTTTCTCTTCCAGAAATTTGGACAAACCCGTGTAGTTTTCGTGGACCTGAAAATGATCTGTTTCGCCAGACACAGAGATTATTGGGTGGAAGGATAACGAATAACTTTTCAACTCTGGCTGCTTCTTGTTTTGAACCATTAAGAGAAATACAATGAAATTAAAACTTTCACCAAAGTTAAAACATCAGACCTTTTTCCTGAAAAGTTGAGTCCTTGGGATTCAGAGAACACACGTGCAGCTCGACTTAATGCCTTGATGGGCCACACGCAGCCTTTCTAACAGAAGACACTGTCGGTGATATGTACATGACACGGGCGTCTCAAACAGTAGCAGGGAGAGACCTTTGTGTGCCTTCTGTTACTCTGACACAGTATGGACCTTTGTTTTTAGGGTGACTCATTCGATTTTTGCTGTATGTATCATATGACACCAATAAGCAGCCTCTTAAAGAGTTAAACACACTGAATGTCTGTGCCTAAATAACTGTATCAGTTTCTAAAATAGAACGTCGAAGGTTCCCAGTGTGTTTAGCTTGTACCACTGGTTCTCTCGTTGTCACCTCTGAACTGAGCAGCATGGCGGCCGGTCACTGCCAGCCTCTCTGGAATTGGCTTTTAACTCTGTGTGTGCACACGTGCATTCTGCCCTGACGTCAGTTGTGTGCCTGTGCGCCCTGTGTGTTGTTCTTACAGCTGTAATGTGTCACAGCCGCTCGCTGGGTGTCCGGAGCTGTCGCTGGAGAGGGAAAGTAGGAAGTTGGAGGCATAGCTTCTTGGGTCACTGAGATGACTTGTCCGGCTCTCTCCCTGTGGATGCTTTGATACAGCATCTCCGGCCCTCCAGCGAGGGGGCCAGTTCTCGTGGGGATTCCTGAGCAGTTTCCGAGCGAACCTCACATGCGAACCTCCAACTGCTGGGGGCCTCTGGCATTTTATTTGCCCCTCGAAGTAGAAACCGGTCCTCTGGTATCCCAACAAGCATAATCCTTTCACTCTCACATGACTTGTTTTTTCATAGCTTCAGTTTGCATCTGTGGCATTAGAGCTGTAGCCTGTGATTCTAAAGAGCTACGTCTGCTTCCCTGCTCCCAGGCCCCTGTCCTTACAGATTTGCTTTGAGAAGTGGGCGTGAGCTTCCCTGAAGCCTTTAGAGTGTGTGTACTGTAATAGTAAAAGAAATCTTTTTTTTTTTTGGCCTTAACTGTAGGACAGTACAGGGAAGCACGAGCCATTCCGGCAATCACAGGGGCCTGATTTTGGTTGGTCTTGGACATCTCTGCCCGACACCCTTGTCTGTTGGTGACGGTCTAGCGGGAGGAGCCCGGCGTGTTGAAGTTTTAGCATTTTCTCTGTCTGAAGACCTTTGACTTCCAAAAGAGATGGGGACAGTGGAAATTCAGACGTGCTGCTCTGAGCTTTTCCCCGTGGACAGCGCCAGCTGTTAGCCCTTGTGTGTGTAGACTAAGGTCGTGTTGCGTTAAGTGACACCTTTACCAGCCTTTGCCTCCCGTTTCTATTTTCCAGCTCCATGGTCTCTGTCAGCTATAGCAGAGCAGGTGGTGGAAGAGAGGCCGCCCAGCCCTTGCCATGATGGGAAACCACAGCCATTTCTGTGTGAGAGGGGGAATGTGTAGAGGAGAAATAACCTTTTGATAAAGAACCAAACGGTCTCCTTAGAACAGCCACTGTTGCCCAGAGTCATTGTCATCAAGTCTCTTTACCTTTTTTTTTTTTTTTTTTTTTTTTGCATTTTGGAGTCAACTCTACACAAAGATGATCCTTCCCTCTTTTTTTTTTTTTTCTTTATTCTTCTCAGAAGATTCAGCAGTCTTTTGTTTGGAGCACAAAATAAAGTTGTTCTGCAAAACAAAGTCTGTCGTGAAAAAATTTTTGAGATGCAGCCAGAGTGCTGAGCGAGGGCCGTGGCGTTGCACGTGCAGAGTGAACGCAGCCCAGGCCGTGCTTTACTTTTTTGGAGTTTATTTTTATGTTTCCTTTTGAATACAGTGTCTGATAAGCTTGGAATTAACACTGTTTTAGGTGAAATAGGAAGCCGTCTGCATGACGTCTCATTCTGAAGAAGTTAGAGAGCTCTGCTTCCTCTGTGTCAAGTCTTGATTTCACCTTTTCAAGCTGGGGTCTGACTTCCTTAAGCTCGTCTGAAACAAGCCACCACCGTGTTTTGGGCTGATTTCCAAAATCTCTTTGGGGTTCAATATGCATAGATGTTTGCTTGATCATAAAGGATGTAGTTGAATCAGATAAGTTTCTGTGGTGACGATGCTAATTGGAATTGAACTGAGAACTAACGAACAACGACAAAAGCCTCGTGAATAAAACTCACCCTGGAAATCTAAAGACTTTTTCAATCCAGAAGCATATAACTCAGTGGGATCCAAGATTCAAAGCGTGACTTGAAACTCTTGGAAGTACGTACGTTTGTGAAGATCTGGGTCCAATTCAGCAACCTCCGTCAGGCAGAACTCATTGCAGCTCTCGTGTGAAGAACTTCTAGACCATTAGCTACGTCATCAGGAAGGTGAGACAAGATGGGATCCACGGAAAATTAGGAACAGGAAAGCCCTTTAACTCAGGAGGACATTGTGGGTGTCATACAAGAGAGCACAGAGTCACTAGAAAAATTCGACGTGGTGACAGAAAGAGGAGAGGTCGATGTCCTCTCTGTAAAAATTGTTCTGACACTCGCTGGAGTTGTCCTAGTGGGACAGGAATTTACATACTGGGAGATCTTTACCTCGGACTGAGGATCCTTAGGATGATATAAAACTCATTTGCCGGGTGTTTTCAAATACAAACAAGAAAACTGCAATCTCAGCTTCAAATGCACAGCTGTCTCTGCCCCACATATTTTGATCTGTCTTCCTCTGGGGACTGTCGAGTATTTTTATATGTAACCGTTTATGAAGTGCTAAATAAACATGTCGTTATTTAGAAGAGTCTTTTGCCTGATTTTTAATCACTGGCCACGTTTCTGCAGGGCCTTCCGGTCACTTTGTTCTCAATTTTCCAGGGTGTGTCATTTCAGAACTTTAAAGCCACGTCAGATGACTGGAATTGAGGCAGAAGCAAACGGTATTTTCAACGCAAGTTGTAGATAGGAGGTTGATTTTTTTTTTTTTAAGGAAGTTATATTTTGCTCAAGTAAATTCCACTTGAGTATTTTTTTTTTAATCTTTTTTTAAAAGTTATTTATTTATTTATTTTTGGCTGTGTTGGGTCTTCGTTTCTATGCGAGGGCTTCCTCTAGTTGCGGCAAGCGGGGGCCACTCTTCATCGCGGTGCGCGGGCCTCTCACTATCGCGGCCTCTCTTGTTGCGGAGCACAGGCTCCAGACGCGCAGGCTCAGCCATTGTGGCACACGGGCCCAGCCGCTCCATGGCATGTGGGATCCTCCCAGACCAGGACTCAAACCCGTGTCCCCTGCATTGGCAGGCAGACCCTCAACCACTGCACCACCAGGGAAGCCCCAGGAGGTTGATTTTTAAGTACAAATGTTATTTTTTTAAAAATGATTTCATTATTGGAAACAAGAGGGCAAGGAGCAAATATAATAATTTTGCATAAATGAATTTTTAATTAAAGATTCTGGAGTATTGGAAAGTACAGGACCTGGTATTTGAAGTCTAGAACTGTCTTGTTGAAATTTAAAAACAAATAGTAGATTGGTGATTTACTGTATTGGATTTCTTCTTATTTATGAAGTAATATTTATGTGAACCGGTAATAAAATGGAGGTGTTAAAGAAAAATATTCATCCTTCTCCCCCTTGAGTAGCGTCCTGGAAGGTAATCAGTATTCTTCATCTGTTTTACACACATACTCTCTCAGATATTTGGTCTGCTTTCTTTATTTAGTCTGATGTGAGGAGTGGGTCTTCTTCTTCCAGATGGACAGCAGTCACGCCTGCACCGTTTATTATATTACCACACCATCCTTGGCCCACAGAACTGAAACCCCACCTTGACATCGTTCATTTCATCCGTTTTCAGAGAGACTTTCCCAGTATGCTCTTGTTCTTTTTTCTCTGGAGCTGATTCTGCTTTAAACTGTCTTCATGGGATTATAGGATTGCTAATACAATTTTTTACACTCGGCCTTTCATCTTAAAGTGTCATCTTTCATATACTTTCTTGAATTTTATTGTATTCTGAAGGCAGATGCTTTTAAGTATCTAAATCTGTTTCCTGTTCTGTATTTACAAATGTCTGTTCTCCCTTGAGTGCGGTGATTCTTTTCAGTTTATACTGTGAAATCTATTCATGGATCAGGGCCTGTTTTTTCCCATCACTTATTCTTGCTTCAGTGGATAAAAGTGTATCAGGGCCTGTCACTCGCCCAGGATCAGTGGCTGGATTCTGCCTCGATCTGTGCTCACTCTGCCTGACTGCTCTTGAAATCTTCTCGTATCTTAAACTTGAAGGAAGCCTCTTTAAGGTAAATTTCTGTTGCATATCGGAGACACAGACAGGGCAAGGAGTGCAGAGGAAGAGGTGCCAGCGGAGGAAATTCACCCGTGTCCAGTTTCTTCTCTGTTTGGTGGAGGTGGCATGTAGGAGCTGGTTTTTGGGGTCTGTTTTGCTTGGCCGTTGTCCATTTCAGGCGTGTCCTGTGGCCGTTCCCAATCTGCCCCCTTTTACTACTGTCCTTTGTGCCGGGGATCAACCACCCCGGCCTCCTCGGACAGGCGTGTCTTTCTTTGTGTCACTGATCCTTTGCAGGAGGGTGTCCCCCAGGTGTTGCTTCCAGCCCTGGCCGCCCTCCAGGACCCGGGGCCTCAGTGGGGTTTCCCACATCTTCAATCTCTTTGCAAGGGAATCGGGGTAAACCGGTAGTATTATTCTCATCACTTTCCCCCACTTATTCTCTGCGTCACAGAAATTCTTCAAAGTCAGAGGCACGGACATGCTATCTTTCTGTAGTTTCTGGTGCCGATGCAGGGTTTTTACGATGTATTCCTGTGTTGCTTGCTGTTGGGATTTGGAGGGTAAGAGGCTTGTGTTCAAAATGCCGTTTTACGCTGTTTGTTTTTATTGTCATAGACATACTTACACTGAAATTCCGAGGACACTGACACCTGAGACAGAATGCTTAACTGATTTCTGTCTCGCTGTGGACCTGCAGACTTCTTTTAGGTTTGTGTTGTGCACAATAAGAAGAAACATTTTGGGAACATTTCCTTCCAGGTCAGGATACGGAACGAGCAAAGGCACGGAGGACGGAAGAGGAAGAGAGCATCAGGCGGCCGGGCTTTGGTCCGGAAGCCAGTGGGTGGAGGGGAGTCACGGGCCGTCGGTCTGCGCGGCCCCAGGAAGGGCCTGGGTGGGCTCCATTCAGTTGTTCAGGAAAGAGCTGTGTGCTGAGCGCGAGATTGATGTGCCCCGTCTTCTTTACAAATACTAGTCTCCCGATTGTGAAGGCAGCAGTGGTGTAATGCGACGTTTCCCAAACATAGTTAACCTTTGAATACCTTAAAACTAATTGCGAGCAATAACTCGCATGTCCTTGGATCAAAACCGACAGCAGTGCCGAGCTGTGTCCTGTGTGATGACCTAAGAGCCGTAGAAAACCGACACTATTTGAAGATTCTGTTCTGTAACCAAACAAGGGAAGCCATGCGTTAGAGGCATTAGACAACATTTAATAAGTAAGGGGTGAGTACAGACATAGGCGCATGTACACGTTTAAATACCAGTGACAGGTACAGAAGGTAGGCAGCAGTCAGCAAGCAGGGGACGTGGTCCACGGGCAGGACACACCCCCATCTCCCGTGTTGGTGCCTCGGGTGGCCTCACATACAACTATCTGTCGTTCTCAGGGATGGGTTGCACCTCCTAAGAGCAGATTACCCCATAAAAATAAGAGCAAGGAAAGAAATATTGGTAGCATTTTTCTTAAATATACATTAAACAAATTTGGAGAAGAAGTCCCATCAGCATTATTACTTTTTTTTTTTAAGAGCCCTTTGTGCCTCTCACAGGACACCCACGCGTCATAGAAAAACCTGAGAAAGGCATGTCAAACAGCTGGGTTTTCACCCCAGATTCCCCACATACAAGCCTTATGACCTTCATCAAGTGTTTCATCTAAAATGAAGGATTGTAACTTATGGAGTTTTTGCGGAAAAGTAAATTAGATAATGATTTTAAAACCCATGGCACAGGCCGTGGAGTTATATATCAGACACAGATTTTTTTGTGGAAATTATTCATTGTCACCAGAGTTGTACATGCTGGGAGCAGACGGGAAACACGCCTCGTTTCTGTGGCTGGTTAAACGTGGTCGCTAAATGACGCAGCTGTCTGAGCTGCACTGAGAAGCAGATTGCGCAAAGCGCAAGAAGTGCAGCTGCAGGAGGCTTTTGTGTGCAGTTGTATTTACAGCACCGCACGAGCTGTCCTTTTGGGCGATTCAAGGGATTTCCAAGGCTCCGTTGGCTATACGTGTGAGTTTTACTTTGCAGATCAACCTGAGAGCCTCTCGTGTGTCTTAGGAGGCCGTAGCTGACTGTGAACCGTGTTTAACCCACAGTGGGCCCTTGGAGTGTTTCCTTTACTTAGTGAATTGGCTAGTGTACACCTGGTTGTATGCTTGAGTATTTCTTAGTATCCTTTATAGAATACAAAGTCTTTATTCTTCTGCAGAACAGAGGGAATGTCGTACTTGGTTTATCGCTGGGGTTGTTGCTGGTCGATCCCAACAGTCTGAAGCCAAGCGGTGTCCCTGCTCACGGTTACAGCGCTGATGGGACCAACAGCGTCCTATGCTTCTTCTCCCTACACACACACACACACACACACACACACACACACTTCTGTGGGTCTTCTCCCTACACACACACACACACATACACACCCCTACCCCTATGCTTCTTCTCCCTAGAAACACACACACACACAACCCCCTGTGCTTCTTCTCCCTAGACACACACACACGCACAGACACATACACACACACACCCCTGTGCTGCTTTTCCCTAGACACACACACGCACACACACTTCTATGGGTCTTCTCCCTACACACACAGACACACACACACCCCTATGCGTCTTCTCCCTAGACACACACACACACACCCCCCATGCATCTTCTCCCTACATACACACACACACACACCCCTGTGCTTCTTCTCCCTAGACACACACACACTTCTGTGGGTCTTCTCCCTACACGCCACACACACACACACACACACACACACACACACACACACACACACACACACACACACACACACACACACACACACACATATATATCGCTGTTACGTAATGTGGTAGGTCTTTAGTCCAGTAGCTTCGTTAACCTACTTAAACAGCTGGTGGGGTTTTCTCACACTCATTCTTGCTGTCCTAGCCCAGCAGACTAGCGTTGCTAGTGTGGAACGCTGCCCTTGATACCTGAAAGCAGGGGGGCTGGGATTGGTTCTTGCATCCTTGCTACTTCCTTATGGTTTCGAAATGAGTCTTCTGTATCATTTGATGTTGTGAGTCACAGAGAAACTTAGGTAATCAAAGGGAGCACCTCAGCGGAATGTAATTTTATTCTTATTAAATTATCAAGGAGTGAAATAAAAATGGATTTTTAAAAACAGTCTTCCTTTGAGGGGTGCTCTAAATCCTCCAGGCCAGGTGGCAGGACGGCTACATGGATGGGTAAGAAGGTGCCCTCTCTATCACCTTCCTGAGAATGGCTGGGACAGAAATGAGAGGTTTTTTCCCTGCTCGTACCTAACCTGATTTCGCTCTCTTTCTGCATACTTACCATCTGATTTCATACTGTGTGACACAACAGGGAAAATAACAAAAACCAACCCCATTCGATTAAAAAAAAAAAAAAAAAAAAAAAACCCTTACCAATTTCTGAAATACCTGATATTTCGTTCCAGAAAAAGTCATCAATTTACTGATTTTTTCTTTTTTTTCACTCAAAAGAAGGGACTGTGGAGACAAGAGCGTAGGGCAGTGTGACTTAAGTGTTTTAAGTTCTGTTTCACTTAAATTTATTCTACTCACGTTGATTACAGAGCAACAGGAGAAAGCTTTGAGAATTAAGGACAAGTAAATTCAAGCACAGAAGCTTATGAGTAACTAGGTTCCTTTCAAAAAGATCAATAAATGAATATTTTAAACTTCCACTGACCTTATTTAAAGTACACTGCCAGAAGTGTTCTGTTTGAGCCATTCTCATACATTAGTCACCTTTTTGCAAAACAGCTGTGGCAATTTGGCACACTAGAAAGAGCAGTGATTTAGGAATCGGAAGTCGGGAGGTGTTGTCTTGGCTCGTTCACAGGGAGAGTGAATGACAGGCTAACGTCCCCTGGATGAGGAAGCCATGCATGAGAGGATTGACGCCGATGGTCTGTCTTTAAAAGGCTCTTCTATGAGTCTGTGCTGCAGTCTGGAAACCACAGAGAGAACTCGCCAGGAAAGTGTGGGAGAGCGGAGAAGCCTCACCTCACGCAGAGTTGCACTGTTGCTCTAGAGTACAATTACCATTCTCTTGGGGGGCAAACACATGAGTCAGGATTCTAAGAGGTGGCAGCCTCGTGGGTTTAAGCAGGAAGGCACTAAAGGGCTTGCAGGATCGTTGGGGGATGGGGGGACGGCTGGAGAGACAGACTCCAGGCTGAGCTTCCGGGAGCAACGCTCGAAGTTACAGCGCACAGAACTGGGCTGCCAGGAGAGCTGCTGCCTCTGCCGTGAAGGGGAGCCTTAAACCAGGACGCTGCCTGCCTGGTCGGAAAGCTGCCACCAGTTTCCAGCCGCAGGCGCACCTCGCCTCTGCTTCCGTCTGTCTCCGCGTAGTGAAAGCCCTGTGCCCTGCCTCTCCTTCCTGACTCAGGTCCTGATCCACGGCTCGTCCAGTCTTTCTGCTGGGAGCCTAAATCCCCCATCGGAAATCCTAGCTGCGGGGGGGTCCCGAAATGTCATCTTTCCAACCTCTGTGCGCCAGGTGGGGATTAGATTCACATTGACACACCAACCCGTTGTATCCACCACGGACAGTAAGCTAACTATTTTATGATAAATAACATTTGTCTGGGTTTTTTTTGCAGTTTACAGTTACATCCTTTTTATTTAGAGCTCATGTCAAGTCACTCTACATATAAAAATGCTATCTCTGGCCATTCCGGAGAAGACATATCTCTGATGAAAATTAAGAGCGGTACCCACGTTATTTCCTAAAATGCAAAGCTGGTACGGAGAACAGGATTTTCAGTTTGGGATCCTCCTCCCAGATTTGTTTCCTCTTCTCGACGTTGGTTGTTTCCATCTGTGTCCTGTGTCCCGTGGGGACATCCTCCACCTTTTCAATCTGATTTGCTCTTTGCCGTGCAGACCTGTGAAGGAAGACTCGGAGCCCTCCGAGGTGGACGCCCCTGGCCGGTGGCACGGCGTCTACGTGAACAGAGCTCCTCCGACGTCTTCAGAGTCTGCAACCACCGTTAAGTCCCTTATCAAGTCATTTGACTTGGGACATCCAGGTATTTCGTCATTCTGTTTCATAAACGAAACTCAAATTCAGACCGTGGCCCCATGGATCAAGCCCGTCCTCCACCACCCTGGTCCCACGTTGGTGTGACCACGGGGCCCTTCCCAGGCCATCCACGTGTAGACGTGGTGCACGATGCCCTCTGGGGCTCCAGTGAGACAACAGAGAGAGCCAGCTCTCCTGTCCTCCTCTCCTCAACACCAGTTCCTGCCTCTCCGCCTTCCTTTTCTGCCTCTGTGTCTGTGAAATCCAGGCCACTGCTGATGGCCTTCTTGCCATCTCGTGAGGATTAGCGGGGTCGGCCAGAGGCCTCGTCTCTTGGGAAATGAGGCACAGATCTGTGTGTTCGGCCGCCTTGCTGACACCCTGGCCTTCGTTATCCTAGAACGTGCTGCTACGTGCTTCTCCCCATGGTCTGTGCGGCCGCGGGCGCTGACCTGTCGTTGCTGATCGTGGGACATGCCCAGCTTTTTCTGGCAGTGTCTGCCTGACTCACAATTCACCTTTATTCACTGTTACCGCCACATGAGAAAAATGCATCTCTCTACTGTACACCCATAAAGACAGGGAAGAGAAGAAACCAAATGTGCCTGTATCCAAAATACAATATATTTCTTCCCTTGATGGCAACAGATATGCCTGTTGTAGTGGAAGGCCAGAGTAACAGCTAACCCTAGGATGCCGTCTCTGCTAAAATAGTTTGGGGCTAAATTAGATTAAGATTAGACTACAGAGACCGGAAGCTGTGAAGGCTCAGTGACTGCATTCGGTCTGTGAAGGTGGGAAAGGAATGAACAATAATGGTTTATGCAAGAGTGTTCTGTTCTGCCTGCTGTAGGTGACTCATCCCCTGTATGTTTTCTTGTTCCTCGTGAGTCCTACATCTAAGACCAGCCCCCATTTAGTTAACTCCCCCCAACTCATTCCCCAATTCAATACTGGTCCAGGGCAGAAGAGGGTGAAAGAGTACACGTAATACCTAATTAGCATCATGGGATACTTCTTTAGCCACCAAAAGAGTAGCAAGTCAGGAACTATTATTTGCTGTTTTGAACCGGAGCAGCGTAGAAATGTCCCCATCTCTTTTCTTGGCAGGTGGAGCTGGGCAGGACATTTCTGTCCATAAGGCCTCCAGGAGCCCCCTGAGTGGGATCCCCGTGAGGACCACTCCAGCCGCCGCTGTTTCTCCAATGCAGGTATCAGAGCCAACGGCGTGGGGCGGGGGGTAGGGCTGGTGTCACGCGGTACCCAGGCAACAAAAGGGAACCGAGAACCAGCGGTTTTAGTTTTTTGAGGCACGTTGAACATTTTTTTTAGTACACTTAAAATAATACTAATGAAACTTTCGTTAAAAATTACCTTTTGGTTCCTGAGGAAGGTCTGAGATGCTGCAAACGTCGTACAGGTTTGTTAACGCCTCTTTCTTGGTTTCCCATAAGATGACACTGTCAAAGTTTTCAGTTAAATGAAGATTGTAATTTTTATTAGAAGTGGACATTGAACTGGATATATTTCTCAAAGAATCGATTTTTTAAAATGCCCCCAGGGAGAGAGAATGTTTACAGTTTATAAATTCTTAGAGTTCACTGCATGTAACTGCATGTAAAACCTGAAGGTTTTAGACCAAAGCCTCTTGGCATTTCTATGACCAGGGCCTTTGTTGTTATTAATGGCACTCAGCATTTTGCCTCTGCTGAGCTAAGATTGATGTTGTCATCAACAAGTTCCATTTTTGATGTTATTAGTAGTTATGGATATTGTTTGGGATCTTTTAAGCTTTAAAAAAAATACTTTTTTCACTTTTTTGCCCTTGAAGGTAACTTCCACCACCTTCTGTGTAAAACCAAATAAAACAATTATTTATTTTATGATAATCATTTTTTATTTAATAAAAGTGAAAGAGGTCATGCTTCGTTTTTACTTATCTTTGTTGAGCTATAAGCACAAGTTTGCTAGTAAATGTTTTACAACTGGCTCCTTGGGGGAAAGAGCCCCGATTTGTAGTGTTTGCCAATTTCTTGGTAAATATTCCCATTGTGGCCAATTTCAAGCTGTTTCTACGACCTCAGTGCATATGGGGTTGAGAAGAGATGTACGTTAGATAGTATTTGTACAAGACAGACACAGCAGGTGTGAAAACCCCATTAGCAAAATGTAGAAAAATAATTAGGAAGCAGTGAGTTTTGAGTATTTATTACTTTTGCTCTTAACATAGTCTCATTTTAATAACGGCTGTGTTTAGTAGCTTAGCCTGCAGGATTCCTGAAGATTTATCAATTGGCCCTGTGAGCAGGTACACACCAGCTGCAGCACACCGCTGGCTATAATTCACATACCGTGACGTACAGACCTCTTCAGTACGTAACTTGAATGTTTCCATGTGTAACCAACACCAAGATAAAGCATGTCGGTCACCTCAGAAGGGCCTCTCGTGCCACCGTCTCGTCAGTGACCCCCTAGAAAGAACCGTTCTCTGACCTCTCTCGCCACAGATCAGTCCTCTGGGATCTCAGACTTTGTCACTGGATTGTGCTCAACGTTGAGTCTGTGAGATTCGTTCCTATTTTTGTGGCACTTTGTCCTTTTTTCGTTGCGGTGTCACGTTCCTTTGTGTAAATATACCATTCTACTGATGGTTTATCCATCCTACTGATGGTTGACTTTTGGATTATTTCCAATTTTTAACTCTTGTGCTTATTTTATTTTATTTTATAAATTTATTTATGTATCTTTGGCTGCACTGGGTCTTCGTTGCTGCGCGTGAGCTTTCTCTAGCTGCAGCGAGCGGGGGCCACTCTTCATTGCGGTGCGTGGCCTTCTCACTGCGGTGGCTTCTCTTGTTGCGGAGCACGGGCTCTAGGCACGCGGGCTTCAGTCGTTGTGGCACGCGGGCTCAGTAGTTGTGGCGCACGGGCTTTGTTGCTCTGTGGCATGTGGGATCTTCCCGGACCAGGGCTCGAACCCGTGTCCCCTGCATTGGCAGGCGGATTCTTAACCATTGCGCCACCAGGGAAGCCCTTGTCCTTATTTTTAAAGTATCTTTTTTCCAAAAATTTCAGTATAAAAGGGAAAAAGTGAAAAATCCCCCTTGTTCCCTAGCCCCAGAAATAACCACTGTTTATGGCTTGTTGTGTATTCTAGATGTTTTTCTTTAACATAAAAATGTGTGTGGGGGGGCTTCCCTGGTGGCGCAGTGGTTGAGAATCTGCCTGCCAATGCAGGGGACACGGGTTCGAGCCCTGGTCTGGGAAGATCCCACGTGCCGCGGAGCAGCTGGGCCCGTGAGCCACAATTACTGAGCCTGCGCGTCTGGAGCCTGTGCTCCGCAACAAGAGAGGCCGCGATAGTGAGAGGCCCGCGCACCGCAATGAAGAGTGGCCCCCGCTTGCCACACCTAGAGAAAGCCCTCGCACAGAAACGAAGACCCAACACAGCCATAAATAAATAAATAAATACTTTAAAAAAAAAAAAAAAGTAGTTTAAAAAAAAAAAAGAGTAGTTTAAAAAAAAATGTGTGTGTGTGTGTGTGTAGTGAGGGAGAGAAAGTGTTATAAATTGGGTTACACTGCATGTTATTCAGACACTGGCTCCTTTCGCTTTGTCATTGGCATGTACCCCCGAGGGCAGGGATTTTTATCCCTTTGGCTTGGTGTTATATCTCTTGTCTAGAACAGTGGCTGCACGTAATCATATCATAGTAGAAGCTCAATAAATATATGTTGAATAAATGAAGGAATGTATCAGATATCTTTAAATGTCAGTGTTTGGAGAAGTAATTCATTCTTTTTGAAGGCTATATGATAATGCAGTGATTAACTTAACCTCTCCTCTGTTGATAGGCATTTAGGTTGTTTTGGATTAAACTTATTGCAAAAGTGAAATTCCTTCTACAAATTTTTCCCCACTCAAGGGGCTATTTCTGTATGAATGTGTATCCCCATTCTTTTGTAAGTACGTCAGTCACTCTAGCTAGTTAAGCAGGAAGGAATTTAACACAGGGAAGGCTGCAGGGGAAGCTCTGGTCTGCACTGCGCTTCAGCAAACGTTCCCAGAACACCCCAGAGTTGGCCCATTAAAGGAACATTTATTTCTGCCAGAATCAGGAAGTCTTCCTCTAAGTGCAGCCTGAGACCACTTCTGTCAACATGTAGGTTCAGCCTTCGGGCCACGGCACAGGTGCAGTCCCCTGTCAGCAGGTCCTGCCCTCTAGGTCCATCCAGGTCGTAGCTAGTGACAGGATTCCTTTCTTTTTTAAGGCTAAACAGCATTCCATTGCATGCAAAGACTTCCTTTATCCATTTATCTGTTAATAAACTTTTAGGTTGTTTCCACCTCTTGGCTAATGTGAATCATGCTACAGTGAACATGGGTGTGCAAGTACCTCTTCAAGATCCCGTTTTCAGTTCCTTTGCGTATCTATCTACCCAGAAGTGGTATTGCTGGATCACGTGGTAGTTCTATTTTTACGTTTTTGAGGAACCTCCCTACTGTTTTCCACACCAGTGGCACCATTTCACATTCCCACCAGCAGTGCACGAGGGTTTTCTCCACACCCTCACCAACACTTGTTTTTTCTGTGGTGGTTGTTTTTTTTTTTTTTTTTTTAATTATTTATTTATTTATTTATTTATTTTTGGCTGTGTTGGGTCTTCGTTTTTTCTGTGCGAGGGCTTCCTCTAGCTGTGGCAAGCGGGGGCCACTCTTCATTGCGGTGCGCGGGCCTCTCACTATCGTGGCCTCTCATTGTTGCGGAGCACAGGCTCCAGACGTGCAGGCTCAGTAGTTATGTCTCACGGGCCCAGTTGCTCCGCGGCATGTGGGATCCTCCCGGACCAGGACTCGAACCTGTGTCCCCTGCATTAGCAGGCAGATTCTCAACCACTGCGCCACCAGGGAAGCCCCTGTTTTTTTTATAATGACCATCCTCGCAGGTGTGAGGTGATATCTCATTGTGGTTTTGATTTGCTTTTCCCTGATCACTAGCGATGTGGAGCATCTTTTCATGTGCCCGTTGGCCATTAAAAAACAGTATTTTTTACACGCATCGTTGAATATACATAGAATATTCCAGGAAGATGTTCACAAACCTGGTTAATAACAATTACCCCAGGGAGAAGAACTGGGTGATGGGAGTGAAAGGGAGACTTTGTTTTCACTCTGTGTCCCTTCTGTTCCTAATAGGATTTATTACCTATTCAAATAAAGAAGTCGTTTTAAAAGGTCCCCCTGGGGATTCTAACGAGCTTGAGAACTGTTATATGCGCGTGCGCACACACGCACCCGCACACACACGCACACACACGCGCACACACCCCTTGCTCATGCTGTCCCTGATGTGACACGTCCACCTGTGTGGGTACCTTTTGGTTTCAGAGGCATTCGACCTTCAGCAGTGCTCGGCCGGCCAGCAAAGGAGTGACTCAGCACTTGGATCTCCCAGACCTTCCCCTCTCAGGTAAATCACCTTAAATAGGAAGTAGTTTTGACTTACGTATTGTGAGGTAAACTTTTCTTCTTTTCTCTGCATGAAACTGAGCTTAGAAAAAGAATCATTTCTTTGCAGTAAGCGGCATTTATTGCAAACGATTTCAGATTCTGAGTGTGTGTGTTATGGACGCAGGACCCCAGCTGTGTTCTACTGGCTGCACTTCTCAGGGTGCGTGAGTCTGGGAGAAATGTCAGGCTCTGGAGGTCTCTTGTCTGTTCTCTTAACTGAATCTCAAGAGCATATCTCATCTTTAAAAGTAACTATTTTGAGAAAAAAATCTTACCTGATTCTGAAGGTCTGTCGCTCCCACAGTACCTAAAATATGCCTCTTCTGAGCCATCTTTGGCTCTGAGGGTAGACCTCTTCCTGTTGTTATGCCATGTTTTTAAAACTTCGGATCCCGACGGTGAAGCGCTGCTTGTGACCGCAGGGCCTCACGCGCCTCACTTTCGCTCCTGCTGCACGTGCCGTGCTGATGGCTGATGTGAAGGAGCTGTTGAGGGGGAGCCGGGGTGGGACGGCGTGTGGGCTTGCACCTTGGCCCCCCTGCTACCTACCGTCTGGCTCTGGCCCGGCTGTTCCAGCCCTCGGCGCTGGGGTTCCCCCATCTCCGAAACAGAAATCGTGCTGTCCGCCTCACGGGACGGCCTGGAGGGTTGAGTGAACCCAGCCGGGCTGGGGACAGAGCCGCGGAGGTGCTGCTGTCACCTACGCACTGTCGCCTGTGGAGTCGGCTCACAGCCCAGAGCCAGGGGGCGTCAGCGGAAGGTTCCGGCTGTCTAGAACCTGCACCCTGGAAATAGATGGCTGGCTGCGAGGTCACTGCTATGAGGAAACAAAAATGGTGAAAAGAACACGAACTGACTTATTCCTGGTGCCTGTTAGAAGGAGAGAAAGCCAGAAATCTAGACCGCATGGAGAGAAATCCGTTGTGTCTTAGACAGTTTCTGTGACATGGTGAATAAAAAAGACATCCCCACTGTCCTTTTAGGCCATGGTCAAACACAGGTTTATCCTTAAAATAGTTGTTTCTGTGAGGCAAGTTTCACCCTTTGACTGTAAACTGTTTCACCTCACCACCTTATTTTTTTCCCTTCTGAATTTTTTCTTTTTCATGGAATTAATAGGATTTTAGCCTTAGATAAACACTGACATTGAGAATTTAAAGATTACCTTGGTCCGTTCCCTGCATTTTACAGGTAAGAGGCTCAAGCCCTGAAGAGCTTAAGCGATTTACAAAGGCCACACTGATTTTGAGTAGCTCTGGGACCAGGATAGGACTTTTCCTGATTCCTTCTACCCAGTTGCCTTCGGGTGACGAGGCTGGCGATCGCTTTGATGAGCAGCTTCATAAAGAAGTGGTCACGGTTTGTACAGGGCTTCAAGTTGTCATAATGACTTCCAGGAAGAAGGAAATGGTGACCAGAGACCACGGGTTGTCCAGGGTCAGAGGAATAAGGAAACCAGAGGGGGTGCCCGCGTTGAGTTCTCCACATTGGCCACGTAGCGTGAAATAGGAATAACTTGGTTATAAGCACAGGGCTGTGTGTGTTATGTTTTTTCAATGGTGGTAAAATATCTGTAACATCAGATTTACCATCTGAACCATTTTTCAGTGCATCAGGTGAACTTTTGGTCTTAGTATTGGTAATCTCTGTTCCTCCAGCTCTAAAGTTTCCTTTGTGTAGAGAAACCGTTCTTTTCATTGACAAGATAAATACTGACGCTGAGACCACAGCGGCGATTGCCCGGAAGTAAATAGTTCATCCTCAGCCACCCCCCTTTCCCCCCCGCAGGCGCCTGTCCACCCGGGTGATTCTGTTTACCTGGCTCGGAAAGGACTGCACGGTGACAATTGCCTGCTTTCCGGCCAGCCTTGCAGCATCACGTCCCCAGAAGCTGCAGGACCGGGGTTAATACACTGTTTTTGTTGTTCCCTTTAGTGACGTAAACTCTGTTTTTCTCTGCTCTTCCCAGCTAATTAGCCTCACTCCCAGCTTGAGCACCCCTAATTGATGCTATCAGCTGTACAAGTATTGTTTTCTCCACGACTGTGGCGTCAGAGGAGGGACCCTGGGCTCGGCCTGGTCACCAGCTGTGTGTGGCATCAAGCAAGTGACCAGTTTCCTGCTCCCAAATCCTCTGTACATACAAACTAGACAGTCTTGGGAATTTTCTCCCATTCTACACTTTTGTGATCCTTTAGGAAATATCCTCTGGAGGGTTAGGCTGTTTCATTAGCTGTTTTGCCACAGACTAATATGACAGCAGAGAGGAACCTTAGAAGAAATATCGTGACTGATTTTTGGCAAGCCAGGCCCTGTGGTTGGCATGGCTTCCTGTCCTGGGAAATGGGTGTCATTCCTGTTCCCGGCATTTTGACCCGATAATCCCACTAGGGGTCTTCCTGCTGGCACCCTCCCTCAGATGCGCGTCGATTAGAACATGGCACTTCACCGGGGGTCGGGCTGGCTTCATGGGCCTGGCCACCCGTGCACCTGCCAAAGGCTCTTAGAAGCAGGATCTCTGTTCAGTACCCTGCTGGTGCCATCTTGAAATTCAGAGTAATTTTTGAACAAGGGGCTAACTTGGCATTAGTCCCTGTGAATTACAGAGCCAGTTCTGCCTGGAGAATCCTTTCTAGAAAACACCATGTCCCTGTTTGCATTTTCATCACTCAGTCCAAAAAGTGTATCTATGTATCTCCATCTGTATCTGTTGTGTATTTCTTTAATAATTTTACTGGAGTGTAGTTGATTTAAAATGTTGTGTTGGTTTCAGGTGCACAGCACAGTGATTCAGTGTCTGTTGTGCATTTGTACGTGACACTGATGTGAGGATTGTACTGGGGAGTGTGGTGACCCGTTGGGCCTCTCCTCCTCACACGGGTGATTCTGTTGTCCCCACAGATCTTCTGAAGGGAAGGACCGAGGACCTGAGACCAGACCCTTATCTCCGCAAGAGCCCCTCGCTCGAGTCCCTGAGCAGACCCCCTTCTCTGGGCTTCGGGGGCTCCAGACTGCTGAGCGCTCCCACCGGGGGCTGGAAGCCACAAAGCAAACTCAGGTATCCATCAGAGCCTGTTATGTCTCCTGCCTTTGCAGTGTCACACCAGCAATTCTGACTGCTGACAAGGTTCCGGCCGAACTGTCTTCCTTTTGTCCTTTCACACTCCTAAATACCACTTCTCCGTCTGTGTCAACCCTTCCCTGAGGTTGCAGCTCACCACCCGGTATCCGGGACACCCCCTTTTCTGCCTTTGGTGTCTGACACCCATTTGGTATTTAATTTACCGTTGCATAGTATGTGTGCCTTTGTCCCCGTTTGGGCTATAATTTAGTGGACAGTAAATACTTCATATTAACACTTTGATCTCTTTCTCAGCCCCTTGTATTGTGCTACACTGAGCCTTTCAGTAAATATTTATGAATAAGCAGGTAGATGAATACACAAAATGGGCTACTTTAGAAGTAGTGGCTTTTTAACAAACATTAGAACTACCATTATGAGTATTATAAAAGGATTTTATGTAAGTCTGAATACCTCAGGTCAGCTATTGTCATATCTGTGGGTGTGGCCTATATTTGGACCCAAATAGATGAGGTCATATCTTTCAGAGGTTTAATTTAAAGCCCCAGATGTTACATTTCTGTCTTGTTTATGTGCAAGAGATTTAAATAATCAAAACAGGCTTTAAGTACCAGAATTAGTGCTATTCTGAAATTTCTCTTTTCTTTATGCCAGAAATGTATACAGACAGGCTATGTGTATATTAATATGCTATTTATATTATACATTCATCATGAAAGGTTAGATTAGTGAAGTTAATTTGTTGTTTCTTTTTTATATTCATGTTATTGAGACAAACCAATAATAGAATAGAAATTATTTACTTTGGAAATTCTCGTATTATTATTATTATTGCAATCATATCTAGTTAACTTTATAATTTTAAAGAAAACTGGTAAATGTTTTATTTGTTTATGCAGAAACTCTTTTCCAAGCCTTCCCTTCAGTCTTCTCTGATTTGTCAGGCCTAGAAACTTGGCTGACAAATTTGATGAGTTAAGTGATGAATTAAGACCAGGCCTAGTAAAAACAGGCAAAATCACCATAACTTCATCGTTAACAGTGATTCTGACCACAGAAACTCATGGACTCCAATTTACAAATATGCCGGGTACACGGGAGAGAAGCCACCTGAGGTCCAGAAGTGTCCCGTTACTCTTTTAAAAGTCATTGTCATTAAATAGTGGATGGATACAAAAGAATAATAATAAAATACGTCTAAGGCATGAAGAATTAACAGTACAATGGAGATGCACCTGGGTACCTACCTTCTAGTTTAAGGAAAAGAAAATCATTACTTTTGAAATTTCCTATCAGCCGCTTCATTGGTATCACCTCCCTGCCCCCCTCCAAGGTCACCACCATTCTGAACTTTCCTTGCTTTTCGTTATACTATCACCATGTATGTTTGTACCTCTAGCAGTATAAACAGTATACTATTTAAATTATATATTTAACATTTTGTATACATGGAAACATCTTGTGTTTATTTCCTTTTTTTTAAATTCAAAATTGTTCCTGTGATTCACTCACATTATTGCATACCTCTGAACTCTTTAGTTTTTATGGGTATATAGTATCCCCTTGTATGAATATACCACAGTTTATCCATTTCCTAATGAGGTACATTTGCTTGTTTCCAATTTTTTGCTATTATAAAAAGTGCTGCTGTGAACATTCTTGTATATATGCCCTGATGATATATACCTCGGGGAGGAAATCCTATTACTCTTTTCTAAAAAATTGAGGTATAGTTGATTTACAATATTATATACGTTTCAGGTGTACAGCATAGTGATTCACACTTTTCAAAGGTTATACTCCATTTATGGTTGTTATAAAATATTGGCCATATTCCCTGTGCTGTACCATATATGCTTGCAGATTATTTATTTTACACGCGGTAGTTTGTACCTCTTAATCCCCCCACCCTTATATCGGCCCCTCTCCACTGGTAAACACTAGTTTGTTCTCTATATTTGTGAGTCTGTTTTGTTCTATTCACTAGTTTGTTTTATTTTTAGATCCCACATACAAATCCTGTCATAGAGTATTTGTCTGTTGCTCTTCAATTGTTGCTACAGGTGCCGCTCCAGACGTGCACCACCTCCTGTTCTCGCTCTACTCCTAGTGGTGTAGGGAAATAGAATACCGTTCCACATGCTATAGGAATGTAGTTCTCATTTCATGATATTCGTCATGGAAGACACTGTGTGATCTTTAGTCCCTCTTCAGTATTTGGATAATTTTAGGTCACGTACAAAGTGTAGGTGTCTGTAGAAAACTGAGACTGGGGCACCTAGACTCTTGCTCTTGGAATGATACGGTATTAATTAGTGAAATCACTTCCTCTGGCTAAACAGGTGCTCAGAATTGAGTTCTTGCACCATAAACTGAGGAGAATGAGTGTCACCTTCAGAGTTTCAGGGCCCCCCCCCATTTTGAGTCAGTTTTACCGATTTTGTTTTCCATCTCCATTCCCATCACTTCCCCGTAAGTAACCAATCTGGTGTTTTTAAAATGCCCTTCCAGTCTACCTTTTATTTGTTACATAGAAATAGGTGTAGCCTTGAAGCATGCAGAGTGTTTTTCTATAGGTGTCTTTAATTAAAATGATAACTGTACATAAGTATTGATAAATAAATAAATGGCTAGAAGGATGGAGCAGCAGATAGATTGGAAAGAAAAAAAAAAAAAAAAACCCTCCCCAGACTTCTGAAAGCCAAGAAGCACAATTTACTTTTCTCTTTCATACCATGAGACACACTAAAAATGTATTGTTGATGGGACCGATTTGGTGGTTTCTTTAGAGTCTCACTGGATAGACCTCGACTTTCGCTTTTCTAATCTAGTTAGTTATTTCCTATGTGTTTGTGGGTTTTAAAAGTTAGCATCTTCTCTGTACTGTGTGCTCTCCTTTCTAACTAGCGTGGAAAGAAGAGACCCCCTGGCTGCCTTGGCCCGGGAATACGGTGGCTCCAAGCGCAACGCTCTCCTGAGGTGGTGCCAGAAGAAGACGGAGGGCTACGCGGTAAGGGGCGGTGGCAGCCAACGTCCAGCGGCTCGGGCGGGCGGGCGGGGTCGGTCCTGTGTCCTGCGTGTGTACTGGCCTGGCTGGGCCACTGTGCCTGTCACTGTCGACTTCTGTTCTCACAGGCGGGGTTGCCAGGGAGGGAGATGTCTGTGCGGCCCCAAGGACCCCATCGGGACTGAAGGCCCGTCTGTACTCCCAGCAGACGTGACCTCAACGCAGGCCTGTGTCTCTTACGGGAGGGGGCCTTTTCCTTTGCTCAGAGGAGGTATAAACCCCCAAGCAGGGTGCCCGACAGGCTGCTCAACCCGAGCAGACAGCTTTCGCTAAATCATCTTCCCAAAGAGGGAGCCGTTTCCTAATTCACGTAAAGGCCCCACGTGGTGGACCTTCAGCTTCTTCTGTTACTTTAGGAGTTGCTTGCATTTAGTTGAAGAGTTTCGGTTTACTGGGACAGTTTTTGTTTTCCATGGAGTTTAAACAAGGAAGTAATACCTGATATAAGTTTAAGTTTTTTTATTATGAAATTTCATACACAAAGACAAAAGTGCGTCAAGCGTGAATCGTAGTGTCATGAATTATTGTCAGGTGAAAACCCACGGAGTCGCATCCAGAAACGGCACTGCCGTCCCTCAAACCCTTTGTGTGATTTTCCTGTCATAGCCCCTCACGACTCCCACAGGTACCTTTGTCCTCAATTCGGTTCCTGATGGCTTTCTCCAAAAGTGTGCGTCCCTAAATGCCACGTCCGTTTTGCCCGCGTTTGAACTTTATATAAATGGAAGTAAAAACTGTAGTATTTCCATCTGTCTTTTTAAGTTAAGTTATTGAGATTTATCCACATTGCTGCCTATAACTGTAAGTCTGTTCGTTTTCTTCACCCATCAGTAACCTATTGTATGATCCCACCATTATTCATTTATCCCTTCTGCTGTTGATGGGCAGGTGAGTCACTTCCAGTTTGGGGCTGTCATAAATCCTGCTGGTATGTTCTTGTACTCCTCTTGGAACACACACACGTGCTCATTCCTTCTGGATCTATACCTAGAAATGGAACGGCTGGGCCACAGGATGTCCGTGTGTGCAAGTGTGGTAGATCGTGCCAGCCAGATTTCCGAAGCAGCTGTACGGTTTACCTCCCACCAACGATTTATGAAATTTCTGTTTTCTCTACCTTCTCCCCAGCACTTGCCGTTGTCAGTCTTTTTGCTCCTGGTCATTTGGACACGTGTGACGTGGGGTCTCACTGTGGCTGTGACTTGGTGTTTCCCTGCTGGAGGGTGAGGTTGAGCTCCTTTTCATGTGCTCACTGGACATCTGTCTGGGCTGTCTGTCTTGGGACACGTGCTCAGGCTTTGTGCCCATTTTTAGAAGCAGATTGTCTTTCTTTCCTTATTGCTTCCAGGAGTTCTTTATATATTCTGCATACAAGTCCTTTGTCAAATAGACAAATATCCTCTCCCAGGGTGGTTGCATTTTCGCTCTTTTGTTGAACAAAGTTCTTCATTTCAGTTAAGTATAATTTATCAGTCTCTGATGATTAGTGCATTTTGTTTCTGTTTAAGAAACCTTTGACTATTCCACAGTCATGAAAACATCTTCTTACGTTTTCTTCTGGAAGTTGGATTGTTTTACCTTCCCGTTAAAGAGACGCCCTCTTTAAAATGGCCAACTTCTCCGCTCTCCTTATTCAGACCCAGCCTCCCATACCTTTACCCCATTTTTCTAAAAATTCTGAAGCCGCTGGCACCATGACTCTCCTTCCCCAACCTCCAGCTTTTAAGGGTGGCAAGAAAACAAGGCCTTGGCCGAGAGCCAGCCCAGACGGCAAGGCAGCAGCTGGGATATCTTTGTAACAGCAGCAGTCAAGCGTCTCAAAATCAGACTCTGCCCAAGAAGAGAAGTGTCCCGTATATGTGACATTACCTTCTTTTCATTTTCTGTTAAAAAAGGAAAAGAAAAAATCAGGGTAATGACCAATAATAGAGGCTCCCAGGGTACAAAGGAGTCAGGGAGGAGAGCTGGTTACAGGAGGTTTCAGGGTGAAGGAAGTAGGCCTGGTAACAGAAAAGTGAAAATGGGAAGGAGTAATCAACCAGGCACGAGGTCCAACCATGGCCGAGCCCGTGGTCGAAGGGACTGTCATTTCCCCAATTTACAGAAGTGGGCTGAGGGACGTGCTAGAACAGGTACGAAAAGACAATTAAAATTTTCAGAAGGAATCAGCCCTTGAACGTGGAATGTCATTATAAGTAGGTCGCAGGGAGGGATTAGACGAGACATTTCCGGTTGTGAGAGTGAGAATGACATTTCCTGATGTAGTGCTTTGTTTTGCTTTGTTTTTTGTGAACATTTTGAACTAGTTTTCAAAGCATCTCACGCTGGATGAAACCCAAACTCATCTTGCCTGCAGAATATCTTCCATTCATTGTTAAATCTCTGTAAACTTGGAGAGAAATACAAATCATATGTGTCTGATTTATTTACTCTTCACAAAATATTCTCTGTCTAGACCTGTTTGTTTAAGACAGGCCTTTAAAGCTTGTTCTCTCTGACTTGGGAAGCCAAAAGTAAATTGTAGAAAACTCAGACAGTTTAAAAACCATCTTTTTAAAAACTGGTAGCCATGTAATTTTGAGTGAAAATGATTTCTTTTTACCCCACCAAAGTGTAGCGTGATGGATTAGATCAGAACTCTCCTTATGGGACTTCCTGGTGGCGCAGTGGTTAAGAATCCGCCTGCCAATGCAGGGGACACGGGTTCAAGCCCTGTTCCGGGAAGATCCCACATGCCACAGAGCAACTAAGCCCGTGGGCCACAACTACCGAGCCTGCGCTCTAGAGCCCGCGTGCCACAACGGCTGAAGCCCGCGTGCCACAACTACTGAAGCTCACGTGCCTAGAGCCCGTGCTCTGCAACAAGAGAAGCCACTGCAACGAAGAGTATCCCCTGCTTGCCACAACTAGAGAAAGCCCGCACGCAACAATGAAGACCCAAAGCAGCCAATAAAAAGGAACTCTCCTTATATTAATTCAGTGAATTTGTATTGAGGAGCCAGTTTGGAGCCATGTAATATTTAAGTGCTGGGAATGGAACAGGCAAAATCTCTGCTCCCGAGGAACTTACATTCTCATGGGGAATGACAGTTAATTAAAATTTAAAAGTAAAATATGTACTGTATTAGCCAGTGGAATGTGCTAGGGAGAAAAATAAAGCCAGGAAGGAGGCCTGGGAATGTCGGTCGGTCGTGCGGATGCAATTTTAACACAAAGGTCGGAGAGGGGACATTTGGGTGATGGCTCAGCTCACCTGGAGAAGGCGAGGACTCATGTTTTCATCAGTGTTTGTCTCACACCAAGTACTAGGCTTGGAGGTCATGGCCTTAGTGATGCATCAGCTGGAGTTGAAGTAATGCTAGGTGCCTGCTTCATTTGGCGGCAGCGAAGGTTAGAACGGCCAGCCAGACCCTCAGCTGAGCCCCTCGCCCAGCCTTCTGGTGTCTTGGGGCTGCCCCAGGCTGGAGGTTGGGCAGTAGAGCCTGAGCAGACCTGCACTATGCGCTGGGGCCCGCACTGAGCCAGAAATGGCTCTCGTTAAAAGGAGACCCTTCCAGACGGTCTGCTCAACTCAGATTTCCTTGGATCCTTTTGGGAAAAAGTCAGACTTCCGGGGAAGGCCCTGCAGACTGCCCTCAGTCTTGGGCTTGGCGCTGGTTATGCCTTTAGCTGTATCCCACCCGACCCGTGGAACCCCTGCTACTCCCTTTCTTCATCTGCCTTTAGTTCCCTCTTTGGGGTTATGGCAGAGAGATTTCCATCTCTAAAGAACCAGGAAGCGTCCTAAAGGGGCGGAAAACCAAGATGGGGGTGGGTGGGGTGAGCAGAATTCTAAGAATGATGCCCGGTGACCCCCGCCCTGTGGAGTTTCCCACTGTGTATGTGACGAAAGGGAGATGACCTGGGTGGAGCAACACATGACCCCGTAGAAGCCGAGAGTTTTCTCTGAAGCGTAAGGACCCGTACCGTCGGTGGGTTTGGAGGTGGAGGGGACGCGTGCGGAGGAGCTGACAGCCAACGAGGCGACCGGGACTTCCCAGCGCGGAGGCCCTGCAGCGCCGAGGCCCTGCCGACACCCGGGAGACGCCATGGGGGCAGCCCGCGGTTCTGGAGCGGACCTGCTGGTGCCGCAGGGTCCTTTGTCCGTCCTCCGCGGTCCCGACGCCCTCGGACCTCAGCTAGGCTAAGGGTGCTCGGCTTGCCTGGCCTTCTGCCGCCCTTCGCTGAGGGACCTTGACCTGTAACGATGATGAACGCGTGGAATTCAGCCCGGAATCTTGGCAAGGTCCCGGGACCTCCCAGGAAGCAGGACAAGGCGTAGCGCCCACCCCCCCACCCCACCCCCGCCCTCTGCAGGTGGCACCTTGGCTGCGTTCCCAAGGCCCTGCCATGCCCTGGACTGCGGCCGACACTGGCAATTCGATCAAGGTCATATGGCAAACTTAAGAGGGTGAGTTCTGGCAACACCCTGAGTCAACTGGGAAGTGGATTCTGTCCCAGAGCCTCCAGGGCAGAGCCTGGCCCGGCTGACACCTTGACGTCTGAAGCAAAGAACCCAGCGGAGCTTGCCGGGACTTCTGACCCGCTAAACACGAGCTCACAATAAATGGGTATCGTTTAAGCTGCTGCAGCAACAGAATGCTGGTAGAGTGGAGTTACTGGGATCTGGACATAACAGAGAGAACCCCAGATTCTTCCTTCGGGTCAGATTATTTACTTTTCCTACGTGATCAACCAGGGACAGACTTTTCTTCTTCAGGCCATTAGTGTACCATTCATTGTATGGTCAGCTCACGCTCAAAAGGCCCAAACTCCCCATGACTGTCAGGGAAGGATTTTTAAAGACAAAGAGAGGGAAAGGGTTGCAGAGTGTGTAATCAGCTCGTGCACACCCTTTTGGTTGGCTGGAGGTGAGGTAACAGGGTGGTGTTTCAGGAATCTTTATCATCAACCTTCTGGTTCCAGCCAGTCTGGGGTCTACAAGCTGTGGTCAGCCTGCAGTCACCATCCGCCGCCTGGGCGGGGGTCTTAGTTCCTGCGGAACAGCTCAAAGATATGCGTCAGGTTGTTCTGTGTATCCCTTGGGAGGAACCTGGACTCTGTCTTAATGCTGAACTATTGTTTCTTGACCACTTGTCCTTTCTTTCCGCATTCCCTCCTTACCTAATTAGTAACTGCTTAAATCTGCTCTTTGGAGCTCAGGAAAAACCTAGGAGACTGAAGCCTTTTTTTCTACAAAAAAGAGACAGGGGACACGGAGGCTTTTGTACCCGGGAAGGACCCACAGGATCCTGCTCTGTTTCAGTCCCCCCCCCCTTTTCTTTGATATACTCCTCCGGAACGGGGCAGGACATGGAAGGGAATAAAGTTTTTAGATAGAGAGGTTTATCATAAACTCCGCAGGGGAATTCGATTTTAGGGGGATCCAGTTTCAGAGGGAGTGACTGGGTACAGGGTTTCTTTTGTAGGCGATGAAAATGTTATGGAATTACATACTGGTGGTAGTTGTACAGCCATGTGAGAACACTCAAAAGCTACTGAATTGTACATTTTATAAGGGTAAACTTTATGGTATGTGAATTATATCTCAGTAAAGCTATTATTTACTTTTAGGAAAGGCAGTTAGAAGAGCTTCTGTAGAGAGATCAAGGAGATGGCGGGTGAGATGTAGGTGCGGGCAGGGTAGGAAACCAGTACTTAAATTATAAATCTTATCAAACTATAACTTTAACAAATGTATCCATGTATTACTTTGGGCATGTATACTACCCATGTATATTAAAAAATAATTGAGGGACTTCCCTGGTGGTGCACTGGTTAAGAATCTGCCTGCCAATGCAGGGGACACGGGTTCGAGCCCTGGTCTGGGAAGATCCCACATGCCGCGGAGCAGCTAAGCCCATGTGCCACAGCTACTGAGCCCACGCTCTAGAGCCGGTGAGCCACAACTACTGAGCCCACGCGCCACAACTACTGAAGCCCATGCGCCTAGAGCCCGTGCTCCTCAGCAAGAGAAGCCACCACAATGAGAAGCCAGAGCACCGCAACAAAGAGTAGCCCCCGCTCGCTGCAACTAGAGAAAGCCCACACGCCGCAACTAGAGAAAGCCCTCACACAGCAACGAAGACCCAACATAGCCAAAGATAAATAAATAAAATAAATAAATTTTAAAAAAAAATTGAAAAGTAAAATGGAGATACGCAATGTGTGGGTCCTTTAGTTTTTATTTGGGAGGTGGGATTCACACGTGTTCACTTTAATATCATGATTCATAATCCAAGTATATTCTTTGTATCTATTGTTGTGTTATGACATACAGTTTGGGGGTGAAGTCTGAGGGAAAAGGCCATAAAAGTGTGTTACAGTCAATAATTAAACCAGATCCTTTCTGACAAAAACTTTAAAGTGGAAGAGCAGAACACCTAAGGAATTACAGTACAAAGAATGGGCTTGAAAATCAAACATAAACCTAAAAGATTGATCGCACATTTTTCAGAAAAATGGGACTTCTCCAAGTGGTATACCTAAAATGTCCTTAACCCTGAATGGCGCATACTATAACTCAGAATTTTCTCGTTTTGGCGTGGCTCGTCTTATTTTTTCACATTTTATATCATCAAAGCTTTTGCCATTTGAAATAGCATAACTCTGATCCTGTTACACTAAGTAACATTTAAGTCTTGACTCAGATCAGTGTTCAGCCAACCATGGCCCGGGGGCCAAATGTGGCCCACCACGTGTTTTTCATGAATAAAGTTTTATTGGCACACGGTCACATCCATTCATTTACATGTTGCCTATGGCTGCTTCCGTACTACAAGAGTGGAGTTGGGTAGTTGCAAAAGAGCCCTTCCCGGGAAAAGTTGGCTGACCCCTCCCTTAGACGAAGATGTACAGAAGTATCCTCCATCATTCAAACCATATTTGGCTTTTGCATGTCAGAGAGCAAGAAGCCAGTGTTCAGATGTCAAGAGATGTCAAGAGACTTACTGGAAAATGTATCTGAATCTGTTCAGTTTCTGATTTTGTATTGCACGAGTTGAGCTAGCAAGGAGATAGCTGTGCTGTCACGAAGGCCCAGACATCTTTGAGCCTGTTTTTAAGCTCTCAGCTAGCAGCTACGCATTCTTCTCTGTTAGAGAAAAAAGCAGTCTTTGTGTTGTCCAAAACAAACCTTATTTTGCATCTGGAAAGAACACCCACGTCCTTGTCCCCGGCACTGTGTTTTTCTGTCTCTGCTTTCCAGACAAGCACCAGCAAGCGCCTAACCAATAGCGAGCAGCCTGTGCTCCATCAGGCCACTTGGGGCTCCGTTGGTTGTTTTCTTTTTTGAGACAGGTCTCTTGAGAGCTGCAAGCACGATTCAGAGAATGTAAAATGCTTTGATTTATTTATCGTCATTAAAGTGGCTCTTTTCCTGCATTATAAAGATAGATTCCCAATAGTAAACCAATGTCCTTATTGGCCTGTACTCTGTGGAGGCCCCTTTTCACCTGCTGTCTCTGCTTCTGCAGCTGTTTATGAAACACGGTGATTTGTGAAGACATTTTTCTTTCACATTTTAAAAAATTTAACTATAGTTGATTTACAATACTGTGTTAGTTTCAGGTGTACAGCTTCAGATTCTTTGCCATTATAGGTTATTATAAGATATTGAATATAGTTCATGTGCTTGCCATACAGTAAATCCTCATTGTTTATCTATTTTATTTTATTTTATTTTATTTTATTTTTAAACTTTCCTTTTCTTTTTTTTTTTTTTTAAACTTTGGGTTTGTTTATTTATTTATTTATTTATTTATTTATTTATTTATGGCTGTGTTGGGTCTTCGTTTCTGTGCGAGGGCCCTCTCCAGTTGCAGTTGTGGCAAGTGGGGGCCACTCTTCATCGCGGTGCGCGGGCCTCTCACCATCGCGGCCTCTCTTCTTGCGGAGCACAGGCTCCAGACGCGCAGGCCCAGCAATTGTGGCTCACGGGCCCAGTTGCTCCGCGGCATGTGGGATCCTCCCAGACCAGGGCCCGAACCTGCGTCCCCCGCATTGGCAGGCAGACTCCCAACCACTGCGCCACCAGGGAAGCCCTATCTATTTTATATATAGTAGTGTGCATCTATTAATCCCCTACTCCTAATTTATCACCCCCCCCTTCCCCTTTGGTAACCATAAATTTGTTTTCTTTGTGAGTCTGTTTCTGTTTTGTAAATAAGTTCATTTGTATCATTTTTTTAGATTCCATGTGTAAGTGATATCATATGGTACTTGTCTTTCCCTGTCTGACTTCACTTAGTATGATCATCTCTAGGTCCATCTGTGTTGCCGCAAGTGGCATTATTTCCTTCTTTTTATGGCTGAGTAACATTCCATTGTATTTATGTACCATGTCTTCTTTATCCGTTCATCTGTTGATGGACACTTAGGTTGCTTCCGTGTCTTGGCTATTGTGAATAGTGTTGCTATGAACATTGGGGTGCATGTATCTTTTCTAATTAAGAGTTTTTGTCTTTTCTGGATATATGCCCAAGAGTGGGATTGCTGGATCATATGATAACTCTATTTTTAGTTTTCTGAGGAACTTCCATACTGTTCTCCATAGTGGCTGCACCAATTTACATTCCCACCAACAGTGCATGAGGGTTCCCTTTTCTCCACACCCTCTCCAGCATTTGTTATTTATAGATTTTTTGATGATGGTCATTCTGACCAGTGTGAGATGATACCTCATTGTGGTTTTGATTTGCATTTCTCTAATAATTATCGATGTTGAGCATCTTTTCATGGGCCTGTTGGCCGTCTGTATGTTGTGGAGACATTTTAAATGGCACCAGGCATTGTCTTACAACCTGAGGCAACAGTAGAGCTTGTCTGGAGAATCAAGATGAAGGTTGTGGTAGACGTGTGGTCAACCCGTAACTCCTGCTGGTTTTATCTCGTGAGCCAGTGCTCAGGAGCCCCCCTTTCCTGCTCGCAGTTGTGTATGCACGCCCAGATGGATGAAATTCTGAGCAATAAAAAGGTTTTTCTGAACAACAATATCAAATGAAGGTTGTAGATTGTGAGGTTGTGTGCACAGCAGATGGGGAGGGTCTTCCCCCACCTTCACCTACACGGATCGCAAAGCAGCCCAGTGACACCCTCACCACTGCCAATGGGTCCGGGAAGGCACCCGATCTAAGCCAGGGGGTTCGGAACTAGAACTGAGAGAGACGTGCCTCTGATACAGCACCGGACACTGTGCAGCGTGTTTTCGTCGCTGTGCAGGAAAGAGCGGGCGTGGCAGGCCTGAGGAGGCTGTGCCCACGAGGCTGCCAGCCAGGGGGCCCGGGGCTGGCGTCTGGGGACTTGGATTTCGGGAGGGTTCCCACCGTTCCCAGAGCTGATGAGAGAGGCTCACTGTGCCTGAACAGTTGGTACAAACACTGTGGTTTATGCTGAACCTCTGCTTTCCCTCTGGGAGTTTGGAGTTTGTGTTCATACAAGGTAAAGGGCGTCTGCGTGACCAGCCCCCAGAAGAAAACGCTGGTGCCGAGTCCCCGGAGAGCCTCCTGTGTTCTCACGGCTCGTCGCCATGTGACTCCGCCTGGAGAGGACTCTTGGAAGCCTGCGCGCCTGGACTTGAGCCCACGGGGCTCTTCCCTTTGCTGATCTTGCCTTGTGTCCTTTCACTGAGATAAGTCTGTGCACAGATTTGTCACCGTGAGTGTGACTCTGGGCTGAGTCCTGTGCATCCTCCGAGTGATGGCTGAACCTGAGGTGGAGGTGGTCTCGGAGACCCTGACGTGGCTAACCGACCAGGAGAAGAGTGGAGGACAGAGAACGGGTCAGCTGCACGGGGAGATGGCCAGGTAATAAGACAGAATGAGACCCCTTGAGTCTCCTGGCTCCAGCATCTCAAGGCTCGGCAGCATCCTTTTTGGGTACCGTTGGCTTCTGTGAGACACTGAAATCTTTAGGACAGATTTCCCCTTTTCTTAAAACAGTTCTGGTTGGGTTCCGTTGCTTAACAGTTCTAGCTCATACAAAAGGATCATAACTGATCTTCTCTTTACTTCTGTGTTTTCTGAATATGAATATTTTACAGTCAGCATTTTTTCCTTTTATTATTAGAAAAAAAAGGTGCTATTTGCTTTATTCCTTATTTGTGTTTTTTCAATTTAAAACAAAATAATTCTTTGGGAGAAAATAAAATAATTGTGTATAAACAGTGACATAGAGACTCCCCTGGTGGCACAGTGGTTTAGAATCAGCCTGCCAATGCAGGGGACACGAGTTTGGGCCCTGGTCCGGGAAGATCTCATGTGCTGCGGAGCAACTAAGCCCGCAAGCCACAACTACTGAGCCTGCGCTCTAGAGCCTGAGAGCCACAATTGCTGAGCCCGCGTGCTGCAACTACTAAAGCCCATGCGCTTAGAGCCCGTGCTCCGCAGCAAGAGAAGCCACCGCAATGAGAAGCCCGCACACAGCAATGAAGAGTAGCCCCTGCTCGCCGCAACTAGAGAAAGCCCACACGCAGCAACGATGACCGAGTGCAACCAAAAATCAATCAATCAATTTATAAATAAATAAACCAACAGTGACAACTCCTAGCCCATTGCTCAATTTTACCCTCTAAAAATATTTTTTATAACAATTGGGTATTTTTCTTTTTTTTTTTTTTATAAATTTCTTTATTTTTGGCTGCATTGGGTCTTTGTTGGCGGTGCACAGTCTTCTCATTGTGGTGGCTTCTCTTGTTGCAGAGCACGGGCTCTAGGTGCACGGGCTTCAGTAGTTGTGGCACGCAGGCTCAGTAGTTGTGGCTCGCGAGCTCTGGAGTGCAGGCTCAGGAGTTGTGGCACACGGGCTTAGTTGCTCCGTGGCATGTGGGATCTTCCCGGACCAGGGCTCGAACCTGTGTCCCCTGCCTTGTCAGGCGGATTCTTAACCACTGCGCCACCAGGGAAGTCCCTGGGTATTTTTCTTTAACTCAAGGTTTCTCAGCTTTCACCCTGCTGATGCTTAGGGCCAGATCATTCTTCCTGTGGAGGCTGCCCTATGCCTTGTAGGATTACAGCAGTATCCCTGGCCTCTACCCACTAGATGCCATGGCGTTCTCCTAGTGGTGACAACCAAAAATGTCTCCAGACATTGGCAGATGTCCCCAGCCAGGAGAGGGAGGGGACAAGATTGCCCCTGGTTGAGAACCACTGCTTTAAATATACAAATGTGTGTATATAAACTTACTTTACAAAAATGGGATCGTATATTGATCTGTGATGAACGTTTCAGTTGGTGTATTGTGGTCATCTCTCTATTGGTGCATTTAGAGCTACTTTATTATATTTCATACCTGCATAGGTTTTCACGGTGTGCGTCACCATACTTCATCTGGTCTCCTATTAATGAACCTTTAGGTTGCTTGTTGCTTTACATTTGAATTTCTCAGGGTTCTTTGCTACAGACCACTGAATCCACTCCAGGTGTTTTAAGCAGGAAGGGGTTTGTTTAGTAAGGGTGTACTTAGCTCACAGAATTGTTGGGAGTATTAAAGACACATACTCCAGGCTGAAATTCTAGAAACATTGGGTTGGCCAAAAAGTTCGTTCGGGTGTTTCGTAACCTCTTGCTAAACACCCGAACGAACTTTTTGGCCAACCCAATGACTCCCAAATTGTACATGTCAGAACTGACCTGCCAGGGGAGCTGCATCCGTGATTACTGGAGCTGTGGGCTCCAGAATCAGACCGCCTCTGCTATGGGGTGGGCTCGCAAAGTGGATGCCGCAGCCTTGCCTCTTTCCCCGTGTGACTCAGCTCTGAACCCGTCTCATGCAAGTGCCTCTGATTGACAGAACCCAAATCACATGCTGAACCCAGGCTGCATGGGTGTCTTGGAGATGTGCTTTTCAACTTTGTAGGTCCTTGAAAGGGGTTAGATGACCGTTGATTAAAGCAATCCGTAATATCTGTCCTACCACCACCCCTAGAAATGCTGCCACGGGAACAGCAGCAAAAGTGGGGAGTTAGGAAATCCAAGACTCCAAGACTCTACAAAAGCAAGAAATAAGGTGGCAAAACTGTCAGGGCCAACCTTTTCAGAACTCTGAAATCTAATCAAAAACTTACAGCAACCAGGGGGAATACGTAATAGGTGAAGGGGGAAAATCACCCGCAGAATTCCAGGCAGAGAGCTTACCCCGCTAGCGTCCCCCGCACCCCCAGCTCAGTGATAACTGTGAAGATGGGGGCCACTGTTCCTTGGGCAGCTCACTAGTACCAGAGGGCGCCAAACAGACCTTGCTCTCCGAGGACTGTGGTTGTGCGTTTTGACCTGCTGATGGTTCCTTAAAGACAGGGTGGCCTCCCGGGTAAAAGCGTTTGCAGGCAGAGGTATTCTGCCTCCCAGGTCGAGGGGTGGGCGGGTGGTTGAAGCAGAGACAGACCAAGCAGCCCGACAGGAGAGCCTGGGGAGGGAGGTATGTGGGGATGGGGCTGGGAAAAGTCCCCGTGTATCCCGAGAATCTAGAAGCTCAGGAAGGACCTGACAAGGCCTGAGCTCTGACCTCTGGCCGACCTTCAGGCTCCGCCGCACAGGCAGAGCCGCCCTGCAGAGACTGGGGAGGTCTCCCGGCGTTTGAGGGAATCTCTGTCCAGTCACTAGCTGGTCACTGAACTAACAGAGCGGAGACTGCAGTGACTCGCTCGGAAAAGAATACAGACTCTACAGAACTAATTCAGAGAAGTCCCTGCACAAACAGGCACCACTGCAGATGGTAACAACAAACCCTGCGGAGGGAGAGACTCTGACTTCCCGAGTTGCCACACGGTCATGCTCTAAATGCCAGTTTGCAGTAGAAAGTTACAGATACGCAGAAAACCAAGACAGTTTGGCACCATGCACAAGGGGAAAAAAATACAGGAACCGTCCCTGAGGAAGCCCAGACCCTGCACTTACTGACAAAGACTTTAAACCAACTGTCTTCAGTACACTCAGCTCAAGGAGGCCCCGGCCAAAAAACGAAAGGAAATCAAGGAAGGAATTCATGAACAAAATGGGAAAATCAGCAAAGAGATAGGGAGTATAAAAAGGGACCAAACAAATTCTGCAGCTGAGAAGGATTAGAACTGAAATGAAAAATTTGAAAAGTGTTGGCAAAGATGTGAAGAGATTGTACCCCTCGCACCGCTGGTGGGAATGTAAAATGGTGCAGCCGCTGTGTATTTCGGAATTTACCTTCCCATTGCTAAATAGCACGCTTATACTGCTGTTTCTTGTTTCTTATTTTAGATGTTGTGTCTTGACCTCCTCCTGTGAAAGATGAGGGTTTATCTTTTTCACCACCCCCCGTACTTCCTGTCTTCCCATTCTCCCCAATGTGGTTGTGCATATTTGGAGTTTATGTTAAAATGATACAAATGTTATCTGTGGATAAGCCATGTAATAGTATACATTACGTTTTCTTTTCTGCGTAATCTTTTGTTTTACTTGTATTTTTAATCATCTTTGTGTTTCTTTGTTTACTTTAGTTTTCTATATGCTTATCACTAATTCAATCCAAACCCTCTTGGAATACTCCTTACATCATATGTGTGAGGGATTCCACCAGTTTCCCCCTGAGGAATGTCTCCTGAGCTTTCTGACCTCCTCTGTCCTGGCTTGTCCTCTGTGCCTGGTGCCCAGTTGTCAAACCGTTTCGCTGTTGTATTTCTTTTCTTTTCTTTTTTTTTTTTTTTCCTGCTTTAGTCACCTTTATTTAGCACAGTACTGAAAGTCCCAGACAGAGCAGTTAGGCAAGATAAATAAATTAAAAGGCATTCAAATTGAAAAGGAACAAACAAAACTATTCACAAATTACATGATCTTATACATAGAAAATCCCAAAGAATCTACAAGTTGCAGGGTACAAGATCAACACACAAAAATCAGCTGTAGTTGTATATATTCACAATCAACAATCTGAAGATGAAATTTAAGAAAACAGGCCTTCTCTGGCAGAAATAGAAAAGCTGATCCTAAAATTCATATGGAATTGCAAGGAGTCCTGAAAACCCAAAACAGTGTTGAAAAAGAAGAACAAAATAGTGATGACTTTTGTGTGATGGTTACACAAAATAATGAATGTACTTAATGCACCAGAACTGTATACTTTAAAATGGTAACACTGTAAATTTTATGTAATTTCTTCCACAATAAAAAATTCATTATGACATCTATGTGAAAAAATTTTTTAATGGTTACAGCCTTTTCTGTAAAAAATAAATAAGGCAAGGAAAAAATGAGAAGCAGTTCAGGCATGAAATAATATGAACAGTATAATGGTGTTAACTCCAGGCTATAGTCAAACCCCGCTTATGATATGGTCTTGGATAATCTCTAGGCCTCAATTTCCTCATCTGTGAAATGGAGATAATTATTATCCCTACCTTAAAAGATCAGGAGGATTCAATGAAATAATGCAAATAAATCACTGAACACTGAGACTAATACAGAATAAAGGCTTAATAAATGCTAGCTGTCCTAATTGCAGAACTGTATTTATGGTTACAGTTATGTAAAATGTATGCTCTTGATGTGAAGGTCTCCCCCAGCTGATATTTCCTGATCTAGTTGATGGGATACACAGTGTGTGCACTTTATAAACAATCAAGCTGCACATTTATGATTTGTACCCCCTTTTGCATATATGTTTTACTTCAGAAAAAGTTTACTTAACTCAAAAAGAAAGGTGGTTGCACAACATTGTGAATGTACTTAATGCCACTGAACTGTACACTTAAAATGGTTAAAATGGCAAATTTTACATTATGTATATTTTACCAAAATTTTTTAAAAGGAAGAAAAAGGAAAGAAAGGTGATTGTGGTGATGGTGTAGAGATGGGGCGGAGGAGAGATGAGTGGGAGACCTACGGGATGCTCAGGTGTTGCTGTTATATTTCTGCCTCCCCCCTTTTTTTTGATCTTCGGGGTCCCATACTCTTTTTTTTTTTTTTTTTTTTTTGGTTCCTCCAGTATCTTCTGAACAAGAGTTCATGGAAGGTAAAATTTTATGACCTTGCATCTTTATTTTACTCTGACACTTGATGGTTTCGTTGGGTATAAAATTTTAGGTCATAAAATATTTTCCTTCATAATTTTGTAGATGTCACTCCATTGTCTTCTAGTTTCCAGTGTTGCAATGAGAACAAAATAAGTCCAATCCTTTGCATTTTTTCCTCTCTAGAAGCTTGTAGGAGCTTCTGTCCCCCAGTATTCTACCATTTCAGGGTCATCTGCCTTGGTGTGTATCTTTTTTTTTTCTTTTTGCTGTCATACTGGACACTCACTGCACCTTTTCAATAAGGTAACGCATGTATTTATTTTCTTGAATTATTTCTTTGGTAATTTCTTCATCTCTGTTTTCTTTTTCTCAAATTCCTCCTAGCCTGGATCCCCCATTATCCTATCTTTTCTACCTTTTTTTCCATCTGTTTTACAGTTTTGTTTTCTAAGACTTCTTTCACTTAGTCTTCCAAAATCTATTAAATGTTTCATTTCTGCTATCGTATTTTTTGCATCCTTTCAGTTTATTTTAATCTTTAACTGTAGTAAAACACATATAACATAAAATTTAGCATCTTAACCATTTTTAAGTGTACAATTCAGTATTAAGTACATTTCCACTGTTTTGCAGCCATCACCACCATCCATCTCCAGAACCTTTTTATCTTCCCAAACTAAAACTCTGTCTCCATTAAACACTAACTACCCGTCCCCCAGCCCCCCAGCACCCACCCTTCTACTACTGTCTGTCTCTATGAATTTGATGACTCCAGGGACCTCACACAAGTGAAATCATACTGTGCTTGTCCTTTTGTGACTGGTTTATTTTACATAATAATGTGGGCATAATGTCCTCAAGGGTCATCCAGGTAGCTAGCACGTGTCAGGATTTCCTTCTTTTGTAAGGCTGAGTAATATTCCTTTGTGTGTATGTGCTATCGTGTTTTTAAGTCTTAGGGGTTCTTTTTTTTTTGGACCCTGAATTTTTTATAGCATCCTGTTCTTTTTTCACACATGTAATATCATCTATTAATCTTGCCGAGAATAATGGGTTGTTTTCATTCCCACATCTTCCCCCTGCCTAGATTTTCCTACAGATTCCTTTGTTGTGTTGGTATCGCCGGGTCTCTGTGCTGGAGGCTTTATCGGAAGCCAGGTGGTCTTGATGAGTGTGGGGCTCTGCAGAGCTGACTGGCAGCTCCTGGCTTGTGACTCAGGCTGTCACTGTGGAGTGCTGTGCTCGTGCCATGCCCTTGACAGACTCCTGGTGTCAGTGTCTTGGGCTGGTCAGGTTCCCCAGAGAAGGACCTTCCGGTCTCCTGCCTAAGGGCAGCAGAGGTTTGGGGCAGCAGATCAGAGAAGAGGAGTCAGTGGGGAGGGGCGGGGACTCTCCGCCACCTGGGCACCCAGGAAATACCTCTTGATTCCCTGTTTTCGGGACATGCCTCACCATGAAATAGGATTTTTGTATTGTTTTCTGATAAATGCTCTCTTGACAAAAGGAATCTTGCTTCTCTTTTGCATTTACTGGGAATTTGTTTTTAAATCCAGAAATAGATAAGCACTGTGGTCGATACCCCCCAGTCCGGGGACCCCCCCTTTGCTCTCCAGGCTTCGGCCGCGTGGAGGGGCCGCCCCGGGATGTACAGAGACGCACGGGCATCTGTGGCTCTGACCGCTGTGCACGGACTTCCAGCCCCGGGCCTCCTGGTCTTAACGGCCTTTGTCCCCACGTCCCCGGTGCTCGTGCCAATCGCCTGACCTTGGGGAGGTTCTGCACTGAAGTCAGGTTGGATCTTCGCTCTTGCCCCTGCTGCCCTGGGATTTCGTTTTCTTAGGTCTGTTGTGTCAGCTATTTCCGGTGCATCCGCTTTTCAGATGCCAGAATTTTGTTTCCTTTCCCGTTTCCTTTTTCCTCGTCAGTTAATACCTTTGGGGGAAAAAAACAAAATCTCTTCTCTGTGGTTTTAAAGGGGCTTTGAGAGAGAATGATACTAAGAGCGTGTGTCCGTCTGCCTTCTTTACCCAGGAGTCTCAGAGCTATTTATAGGTTAAAATATTAGCCTTCAGATGCCACGGTGGTTCCAGATATTCTTTTTTGAACATTTAAATCTTTCCTTTTTTTTTTTTTTTTTTTTGCAATTTGTGTTTATTTTACCAGGTAGAATTGTAACTTTTTTTTCTCAATGAGTGGTTCTGTGTTTTAGCATCATTTACTGAATAGTCTTTGTTAAACCACTTGATAGACCCAGACATAAATGGAGATTCAGCATCTGGACTTTCCAGGCTCTTCTGCTGGTCTCTTGGTCTGGTTTTCTGCTACCAGTGGCTGCCATGCAGAAAAATGGGATGGTGACCGGCAGGTACTTACCACGTGCAGGGCCGTGGGAAGGGCTCCGAGAACATTCCCTGTCCTTGTGATTGATCACAGTGTTTGCAGCTCTTCATTTTTCATTACTTGGTTGTATTTGTTGATTTGCTAGAGTTTCTGAGGCAGACTGTCGCAAATAATAACTTTCCCCCTTCTTTCCAATATTTATACCTCTCGTACTTTTTTTGTTTTCTTCATTCGTAAAAGTTCAGAAAATGTTGAATAATAACTTCTGATGACGGATATTCTTGTCTTGTTTTGCGTTCAAGGTGAGTAGTATCTCACCTTTAAATATGATTTTTGTGTTGTTTCCTGATAAACACTCTGCCCACTAAAGGAAGCTTAGTTCTGAGTTTACTGAGAGGTTTTTCTTTCTTTAATCCAGAAATAGATAAGAAATGTATCAAATTCCTTTTTGGCATTTGTTGAGCAATAAATCCATCAGGTGTTTTTCTCTTTTAACCCATCTATGTAATTAACATAAATAGATTATGTAACAGATTTCCTAATAGGGAAACATTCTTATATCCCTGGGGGCCAAATTCCAACTTGGTCATGGTGTATGGTATTTATTAATATGGTATATTATCCCTGGGGGAAATCTCTGCTTGATTATGGCTGTTCTTTAGTAGGAAGCATATTGTTTTCTGTACTCTATTCGTCATAAAGGACATTTGTCTTGTTGCGTGGTTTAGGCTGGACAGTGCCCCTCACTGTGTGGTCAGGGGATTCGTTGAAGTCTTTCACTCTGATTGTGGCTTTTGTCAAAATCTTTGATTTCTAAGAGTTTTAAAACATTAGATATTTTGATACCAGATTTAAGGGTTTGTAGCTCTTAACACGTTTTCCTCTTATTTCAGTTGAACCTTTTGATCTGAAAGTTTACATTCTGTGATACCGACATTACTGTTTCCGTTGCTGTTCATCTTTTATTTGCATGATGTATTTTTGTGCTTCCTTTGTTTTCTGTCTTCTTTACTCACTTTAAGTGGATTTCTTGTAAATAGTTTTAGCTTTATGTGTAATCTGAAAATTCCTCTAATAGGGAAATTTAGTCCGTTCACATTTTCTTGTGGCTTATTAGTATGGATTTAGTCTTATTTCGTTCGTAGTATACTTTTCCTACTGGTTTTCTTTTTACTGATTTCCAGCCACGGCACCCGTGGTAAGCATGCGGGTTGAAAAGGTGGGAAAAGCACAGGTGTCCCCACCTGAGAATCCAAGTGAAGATTAGGCTAAGGTCAGTACTTATCAAATTTGAGTAGAATAAAGAGACCTTTTTCATCAAAATCAGGTTTGTACAATGTAGAGCTAAAAAGCCAGTCGAATGAATGAGAAATGGTTCGGGGATTCCTGCTGGGCTCAGAAGGCAGAGCTGGGGTCGGAGCGCAGGCCGGCTGCTCAGGCCAGGTGGATGGGTCAGCCTCCAGGGAAGCAGTCAAAGCCAGAGTCGTGCCTGAGAGGGAGAGGGACTTGGGAGACCTGGGAGCCATCTGGAGCATCGTGAGCTGGAGAGGAGGGGGTCAGACAGCAACCTGGAAGGGTCGGGGGGTGAGCAAGCTGGGCGAGGGGGGAAGGAGTGGACGTGGCCACACCACGTGGTCACACGTGCAGCTGTGCAGGGGCTCCAGGGACAGAACGGTGCCAACAGCACAGCCAAGCAGAACTTCTGAACAGCGATTTGATGGAATCCGAACTGGGCAGGATTACTTAGCCGCTTGCTGAGTAGAGCAGGATATTCTTGAAAGTACTTTTAATTACCCAGGGAGCATCCATTGCTGTCAGTGAAACCCACTTAGCTAGTTGTGTTGGTGTTTGTGGGAGGAGCCATCCCTTCAGCCCGGTGTCTTTCTTGTCCTTGATCTCTCTCTCTCTCTCTCTCTCTTTATAATTGTGGTAAAATATACATAACGTAATATTGACCGTCTTCACCATCTTTAAGTGCGCAGCTCAGCGGCATTAGGCACATTCACGTTGCTGTTCAGCCGTCCCCGCCCTCCACCCCCAGACCGTTCTCATCTTCCCAAACTGAGTCTCTGTCCCCACCCAGCAGTGATTCCCGCTTCCCCCGAGGAAACTCTGTTCTCTTTCTGTCTCTGAGAGTTTGCCGCCCCAGGTGCCCTAGAAGTGGCCCCGCGCGACGCTTGCCCCTCTGCGTCCGGCTGGTAGCACTTGGGCAACACGTCCTCGAGGTTCGTCCACGTTGGGGCAGGTGTCACCCCCTGCTTTTGCGGCCCTCCGCCTGACTCGTGGGTGAGCTCAGCAGGGACACCTCAGTGCCCCAGAGCCACAGCTCTGGGGACCACTTGCCACTCTCGCTGGCCCTGTGCTGACCCGACGTTAGACCCGTACCTGTGGGCTGTGTGAGACGGTCAGCCTTTTCCAGCAGGAGTATTTCGCTGTTTTGTTTTCGCTCCCTTTTCTCAGAGCTTTGGAATGTAGTCCCCCCCCACCGGCCCCCCGTCACCACCACCTACTGGAAAGACCGGTAGAGTAAGTCCTCCGTGTCCTCCAGGACAAGGAGAGAGTTTTGGTCCCCGAGGATTTGGGCTCTAGCGTTCCGAGGTCATAAAGGTCTGTGTTGAGGAACTAGAGGCAGAGGGTCCCAGAGGGAGAGGGATGCAGGGCAGGCTGGGTGTGGGCTGGGGAGGGGCTGGGGAGGGGCTGGGGAGGGGCTGGGGTGGGGCTGGGGAGGGGCTGGGGAGGGGCTGTCGGGGAGAGTGGGTAGGAGTGTCGGCAGCCCAACAGGCCACAGGCCGGGGGACCCACATCCTGTCCGTTCCAACCTGCTGCATTCCTACGAAATGCAGGAGAAAGGGAGGGGGCAGGAGGAGGTGGGCTTTAGGGGCGGCATTAGAGGCTCTCGCTGTGAGCTAGCTGTGTCTTGTGGCTTCACAGGATCATTGGAACGAAATGCCCGCGTTCTTACATTGCCAGTGCATACGTTTCTCCGTGTGCATAGAAATGTTAGGCGTCCTGCCAGCTTCAGGAAGCAAGAGCAGGATTTTCAAAGTAAAATGGTGCGAGAATGTTTCCCCCTGTCTGCTCCCTGCGGGGGGGTGCTCTGGAGATGAGATACACCAGCAGCCAGTGTGGTAGGGCGGCACCACCGGACACCAAACGCCATCATCCTGCCTTCAGTAAGAGCTGAGGCCTGGATGTTTGCCGCCCTTCCCTCTCCATCCCCCCGGGCAGCACAAAAGTCTGTTTAGATAATAACAGTCCCAAGTGACTCTGCACTGAGGATTTTTTCCATTCTCTTAATCATGAAGTGTTCATCTGGGAAAAAGAAGCCTTCCAGCCACAGGAAGCTTCGGATTTCGGAGGCTGAGTTCAGTCTTTCTGGGGGTGGGAGGTTAAGATTGGCTTGAAGATTGTTTCTCTAGTATAAATTAAACTGGTCTTAGAACAGAATTCCTCCACAAGTTGTTTAGCTATTATGTATTATTTTCTTAGTAAGCACATCCAAAAATATACAAGTGCTGTTTCCCTTAAAAAATGGGTTTTTTTTCCTTACTAAAAATATTCTGTTTGGAGTGTTTAGAACATCGTAGGGTGGACAGAATCATGTTGTTCCCTGAAACTTTGTGGATTCCCTTACAAATGTGTAGAGAAGCCACTGGTATGTTGTGGGGTGGGCATGGGAGGGAATAAGATGAAAGAACGTCCTGGAGGGCAGTTTGGCAGAATCCATCACAATTTATTCCACATGTGTGCAGAGTGATAACAAAAGACTGGAAACAGCCTAAACGTCTGTTGTGTCCATGCATGTCATAGGAAAGAACGGAGATGAGAATGAGCTGGTGTATAGTGAGTATCTCACGTATGGCGGACATTGTTCTGCATGCTTACCTGTGCCTTGTGCATTTAATCTTGACTGCAATCCTATGAGGTATCTATTCCAAATCCACTTTAAGGATTCGGAAATCAAGGCACAGAGAAGTTGCCTAATTGCTCACAGTCATACCACTAGTAAGTGACGGGACTTCTGGCTTCAGAATCCAGCCTCCTAGTTTCTACACTGTAACCGTTTCTGTGTTATGTGGTGTAAAGACCTATCTCTGTGGATCTTGGTGAGAGGGAAAAAATCAGGATGCAGAACTGTCTGCACATCATGCTACATTTGCATAAAAGGAGAGGAGATAAATATACATGTTTGTGTAAGTGCAGGGCGGGGCTGTCCAGTAGCACTTTCTGTGCTGATTAGAATATTCTAGATCTGTGACATCCAGCACGGTAGCCACTCACCACTCGTGGTTCCCGAGCATTTAAAAGGTGGCTAACGTGGCCGAGAACCTGAATTTTAAACTTTATTTAATTTAAACTAATTTAAACAGCTACGGGTGGCTAGTGGCTATTGTGTTAGACAGTGTAGGACAGAACAGACGCGGGAGCTGGCGAGAGAGCATTTAATCTTCTGGTTTTCAGGCTCGACTTTAGCAGAAGCTTCTGCAGAAGCTTTCGTTGGAAGAGCAGGTTGCATAGCCAATCATTTCAATAGCATGAATATAATCTAACCGAATCTAATCTAGGCATTTGGAAGATGGGGAAACTAAAAACCAGAAAAGTTGAGTCATTTGCCTGAAGTCACAGTCACATGGCTGCTTTAGTGACAGAGGAAGACCCGGGCCTAGGAGCTGGTCACAACTCGGGTGTGTTTTTTCTCCTTAGAGTCACTTACGTTTTGGTTTGCCAAGGCCCGTTCAATCCGATTTTCGGCCACAAAAAGAAAACAAAAACCAGACTTTTGTCTCCAGTGTCTCACAGCCACGTGGGGAACCCCGTCCACAACTTGCTGATTCTCTGCAGCCCAACCACCAGGGGCCTCCTCCATGTGACACCCCCCCCCCCATCACGGTGTGTCTGCCGTGCCGGCTCCACTGAACGTGGCGAATCACTGGGGCCGGGAACCGCGCTTTGTTGTTTGTCTGTCCCTCGGTGCCTGGCCCACGGAGGGGCTCGATGAACATTTGCTGTAATTAGATTTCAGAGCAGTGGGTTGGGCTCTTCTTCCAGCCTGGAGATTTGACCCATGGGTGCAGATGGTTTGTGAGAAGGTTTCTGTAACACATCCTTGATGGATACAGATAAGCTCTCAGCTAGAAGGATGGGGTTTAGGGGTGCAGAGAGATGACAGAGCCTGGAAAGGGGGTGACTGGGCCATTCTAGGATGAATGGAACCAGCAGAGCTGCAAATAACCATCTCCTTTTTTAGAAAGAGGCAGCCAAGAAGGTGAGTGAAATTAATGAAAATGATGGGTGAAATAAACAAAAGGCAGCAGAGAACAGGAGAGGAAGAAGATTCCTGAAACATGTTCCTCCTGGAATAAGACCTGGAACGAGGGCTGGGCCTGGGGATAGGACGCGGCAGGGAGTTGTTTGGGAGCCAAGCCAAAGGGGTAGGGGAGACATCACAGCAAGCTGCAGAGGAACTGCTGTCCCCTGTCCCCGTGCTGAGGGAGGCCAGCCCTGCAAGCTGAGCTAGGGGCAGGGCGGGAGGGGCGCTGGCTTGGGGCTGGACCCAGCTAGGTAGTTCAGGGGCCAGCCGTGAGGCAGCAGGGCACTTGCAGTGAAACAGGACCACGTGTCACAATGCCAAGGTCAGAGAACCTCAGGGAGGGAAGTCGTGGGTGCAGACGCTCCAGCACTTGTTCAGTGAAGAAGGACGAAGCACGAAAGATAAGCTCCAGCCACTCTTCTGATGTCAGTACCCTTTTGACTCTGTCTCCAGGGAGAGGTTATGCATATCTGCCTGTACGTCCCTGGAGACACAGCAGCCCTTTTGTCATCAGAAAGCCCTTATCCTCAGAAGATGTTCCTGTTCTCTTTCCCCTGTAACTTACCGCCTTGGTCCTCACCATGTAAGGCAAAGGGCAACCCTTCCTAGACTCGCTGCTCTGAGCTACACTTTCCTGGGTCTCAAGGCCTCAATTCCTTCAACAGGGATACAGTGTGGGAAGAATCGTTGAAAAAGTAAATTATTCCAAATTAACCTCTCAATTCAGTTCCAATTAAAATCCCAACTGGGGGACTTCCCTGGTGGCACAGTGGTTAAGCATCGGCCTGCCAATGCAGGGGACACGGGTTCAAGCCCTGGGCCGGGAAGATCCCACTTGCCATGGAGCAGCTCAGCCCGTGCGCCACAACTACTGAGCCCGCGTGCCACAACTACTGAAGCCCGTGTGCCTAGAGCCTGTGCTCCGCAACAAGAGAAGCCACCGCAATGAGAAGCTGGTGCACCGAAACGAAGTAGCCCCAACTCGCCGCAACTAGAGAAAGCCTGTGCACAGCAACGAAGACCAAACACAGCCAAAAATAAATAAATTAAATAAATAAATTTTTTAAAAATCCCAATTGGATTTCCTTATTCATGAACTTAAAATAATTAAAAAGTCACCTGGTAGAACAAACAAGAACAGCCAAGAAAGTTTTGAGAAGGAGTATGTAGTATAATAATGAAGGTACATTTGCCATACCTGATTGGGAACATACTGAAGCTGGAGTAAGTCAGGCCCCTTCATCCTACCCCCTGTTAACCCACCTTACAGATTCCAGAGAGATGACCATAAAATCTTAAAATGTTATGCTCAGTGAAATAAGTCAGACAGAGAAGACAAGTACTGTATGACATCACATATATGTGGAAACTAAAAAATAAACTAGTGAATATAGCAAAAAAAGAAACAGACTCACAGATACAGAGAATAAACTAGTGGTGGGGAGAAAAGGGAAGGGAGGAGGGGCAAGATAGGGAGAGAGGATTAAGAGATACAAACCACTACACATAAAATAAATAAGCTACAAGGATATACTGTACAGCACAGGGAATATAGCCAATATTTTGTAATAACCATAAACGGAGTATAACCTTTAAAAACTGTGAATCAACTATGTCGTACACCTGAAACTCACATAATATTGTACATTGACTGTACCTCAATTTTCCAAAAAATTTTAAATAAAAAATAAATAGATAAAAAGTTTCTAAAGGGTGAGATTCAGAAGCACAGGAGCTTCTGTCTCTGTGGAGTCGGGGTGTGCCACCTCCCTGGCACATGATGTGTTCATCAACCTGGAAGCTCTCTGAATCCCATACTTTTGGAATTTTTATGGACGCTTCATCACGTAGGTGTAATCAATTATTGACTCAATTTCCAGCCCCTCTCCCCTCTCTGGAGAATGGGACCTGGGGCTGAAATTACCAAGCTTCTAATCATGACTGGTTCTTTCTGGTGACCAGCCTCCATCCAGGATCCCACCAAGAGTCACCTCGTTAGAACAAAGAATGCTCCTATTATCCAGAAAATTCCAAGGGATTTAGAATCTCTGTGTCAGGAACTGGGGTCAAAGACCAAATATTAGAACCAAAGATGTTCCTAACATCCCTTTTCAGAAGGGATTTAGGAGTTCTTAATCAGAACTTGGAGGCAGAGACAAATATATATATTTATTATTTCACAAGGAGCTCTCTGGGTTGTGGGCAATCTATATCCTGATTGGGGTGTGAGTTACATGGGTATATGCATTTGTCAAAGGTCATCAAACTGTAAAACCATTTATAATGTAAAAACTTTAAGATCTGAGAATGTCACTGTGAAAATTATACCTCAAAAAACAGAAATAAAACAATTAAATGGACTTAATTATGTACGTATTTGTTGGCATAACCATAGATACAGAAGTATTCCAAGTGACTTCAAAACACAATAATTTGACTGTACATCCTAAATAGTATGTACTCTGAGGACAAAAATATTTGCAAGAAAAGATCATAACTCTTTTCAGTAATCACATCACATTGGTGATGGTACTGTTGGTGGTGTTATTTTCAGACTGTATTGTGTGATAAAGAAAATGAATAGATCAGTGATATTCTAATGCTCTCACTGTCATTGTCATTGAGAAGCTGGATTCTCGTCTTAGGAGAAGGGAGATACAGATAGAAGATTTTTTAAAAGTTAAGTAAAAAATTCCTAAAGTACTGAATTTAAAGAGAAAGAATTGCTATTGAACACATGACATACTTTACCCTTAAAATAATTATCAAGCCCTGTCTACTAAAAAAGCCTAAAAATAATAACCAACCAGTGTCAGTGAGCTCCCTTAATAACTATATTACTGTCTTGAAATATCATTTCCCACCAATAGGAACTAGGGGTTCTTGGAGAAGTGGCTGATTCAGGTCAGATGTAATAAAAAGAAAATGTACAAGGTGAGCCTAGAACATCTTATTCTCGATAACAAGGAAACTATTGACAACTACAAGGACATGTCAAAAGGACTCCATAATCAACTTGAAGAAGATGTTCCCACTGGTCAAATATGGGATAATTTGAGCATCAGTAAGGACAATAACTGCAAAGGATTGAAACATTCAGTATGTTTAAATTCATGAATTCATTATGATATTAAAACAAAATAAGACTAGTTGAATGGCACAGAAAATGCAAGATAATCAACTTTTGAAAATTGAAAATTGGTGAAGAAAGGGAAAGAATCAAGCATTTATTCTGCATTCTCTTTTCAAAATATATCACTGGAAACCTAATAATGAATGGGGAGACATTTCTCTCTCTAGAAATGTTCCACCTACTAAATGAAGAAGAATATTACTGCCTTGCAATCCCTAATGAACTAATGAATCTGGCAATGGGCAGCAACAGCTAACATCACAAGCAAGTCAATCAGACATTATGAACCTCCCAGTGGAAGAACACAGCACCACCTAGGAAACAGTTTTGCTGAAAAAAATTGAAACTGAATCTGATCAAGCCTCTAGATCTAACTACAGAGAACAGGAGAGCATGTTAAACAACACCATGAGGATGCAATCTTAAAGTTCACTTATCTGTGAGCTACTCTACAAGACAATTTGGTTTCTTCCTCAAACAAATTGCAAGGCAGAGAGAGAGTGAGTAGCAATAGATTAAAGAGGCCTAAGTGACATTTCAACCAAACCAAATATGTAGAGCTTATTTGGATCCAAATCCAAATAAACAAAGGAAAAAAAACATACATTATGAGGCAATTGGAAAAGGAATACTGACTGAAAATTTAATAATATTAAGGAAATATTATTAAATTTTAGACATGGTAAGATATTGTAGTTTTATTTTACTTTTTATTGAGGTATAGTTGATTTACAATGTTGTGTTGGTTTCAGGTGTGCAGCATAGTGATTCAGTATTTTTGCAAACTATATTCCATTATAATTTTATAAGATAATGGGTATAATTCCCTGTGCTATATGGTATATCTTTGTTGTTTATCTGTTTTGTATACAGTACTTTATATCTGTTAATCCCATACCCTTAATTTGTCCCTCCCCTCTTCCCTCTCCCCTTTGGTAACCACACGTTTGTTTTCTGTATCTGTGAGTCTGTTTCTGTTTCGTGTATATGTTCATTTGTATTATTTTTTAGATTCCACATTTAAGTGATATAGTATTTGTCTTTCTCTGTCTGACATTTCTATTAAGCATAATATTCTCTATGTTCATCCACATTGCTGCAAATGGCAGTATTTCGTTCTTTTTTATGGCTGGGTAATATTCCATTGTTTGTATGTGTATATAGATATATAGCTCCCATATCACATCTTCTTAATCCAATCACGTATTGATGGGCACTTGTGGTTTTTCAGAGTTCTTATTTTTAGAAATACATACTGAAATTTTTACAGATGAAATAATTGTAGGGAGTTCGAGGGATTGGGGTAATGATCAAGGAAAAACATAGGACCATACGAAGCATTAATGTGCAACAAGCTTTACTGCATGATGCTTGGACAGTTGCACGAGAGGGGAAGTCCATCATAGCATGAGACCATCCAGAGCTTAGGGCAGGGAGGGGGCAAAGGTACACTCAGGGGAGACGGGGATCAGAGAGGGGGTGTAGGTGTCTAGATGATGTCTATTTGTCGCTCATCGGTGCGGTGGGAGTCTCTGGGTCAGGGAACTTGGAGGGCAGCTTGGGGTCTCGTAACTACAAGGCCCCATCTTATCAATGGTCAGGAGGTGCTGGGTGAGGTTTCCAGGGTGTGCAAAGCAGTCTCTAAGTGCCTAAAAATCTGCTTGCTTGCGATGTTTTGAAAACAATTGGATGTGTAAAAATTTGGGTTTGGCTTTTAAGCTAATGGGTCTGAAGCGTCAGTGAAGAAATAAACCTAGGAATCAATACACAAAAAAAAAAAAAAAAAATGTGACTAGTACAACTGAGGGAAAAAAAGATAAGCAAAAGTTTTCAGACTTGATTTGAGAGATAATTAGCCACATAAAATCTTAAGTAGAGAAAAAAATGATTAAAACAATGATACGAATAGGATCACGAGAGGAAAGGAATTCCAAGGAAGCCCCAAAGTTATTTGCTTGAGGAACAAAAGGTTGGTTTCCATTCTCCACTGTGCAGCAGACACAAAAGAGGTACATAAAGCAAGTTCTGAGTTACCTATACCTGTACAACAAACCACCCCAAAACCTAGTGGGTTAGAATAACAACAGTGTTTTGTTCTCAAGTCTTCAGTTTAGGCTTGACTTGCTCTGCTGCACCATGTCTGGGACCTGGAACAGTTGGGGGCTGGTCAGTCTCTCTCCAGACAGCCTCTGCCCTTGGCTGGGGTGGGCTTCCGCACACCGGGGGCCTCGGGGCTCCCAGAGACGGTGTTCCGAGTCCTGGGCAGAAGCTTAAGGCTCCTTGTGCCCCGGTCTTGAGGGTCCCACGGGTCACTCCTCCACACTCACGTGAACTATTAAGGCCAAACCAGATTTCAGGAGGAGGAGGGTACACTCAGCCCCTCCAGTGGAAGATTTCAGAGACTCTGTAGACTCCTTTAATCTATCACAGGGGGAAAAAATTACGGTCACTAGGCTGTCTTTCTAGCAAGTTCTTAATTCTATTTTCCTTCGTTCATCTACAGCCAAGTCTGTATTCTTCTTCCTCAAAATTTTGGGTGGGGGGGGGGAAGAAAAGAGGGCATAACCCAAGGAACTATTCAATATAGAAACATACAATTATTAGGACTCAGATTCGTTCATCATGTTGGAATCTACATTGGCTTATTCTGTCTGTATTTGATGCCATTAATATTTTTAATAATGTGTATTATTTTTCCTAATTGTAAAAGTAGCACATAGTCATTTTAGAAAAAAACAGGAAACACATACAGAAGGAAGATGAAGAATTTGGTTGAATGTCAGCTCAATTTGGTTCCTGTTTCTGATTTATTGAAATCTTTTTGGCGTCTGAATCTATGCATTTGTTATTCTCTCTGTCTCTCCCAGATTTCCTCAACTAAGTCAATGATGATGTAGAAGAATACAGGACCAACCCTCTAGACTAACGTTTATCCCATAATTCATGAAAAATACCGAGTATCTAGAAGTTATTGCATATGGCAAACATATCAAAAACCAGAATATCAGAGTTTTCCCACGAGCTTCATAGGAACGTATACAGATTAGAAAACTGAGTTACAGATTTTTTATTAAGTTTTTCAAAAGAAAAGTTTATTTAGCTTAATTGGTAGACAACCTAGTGTATTGCCCGTTCCCCGTTCTGAACAATAATGCTGCCGTAAACATTCTTGTAAGTGTGTCTTTGGGCAGATAGATGCATGACTATTTCTTTTAGAAAAGTTGCCTAGAAGTGAAATTACTTGATCAAATCATATTTTCATGAAAAAAAAATGCTTCCGGTTGCCTTCCTAAAAGCCTGTACCAATTTGTATTCCTATCAGCCAATATAAGAATACCTATTTCCCCGTATCTTCATTACCTCTGTGAATTTACCATCTATTTCATTTTTGCCAATTGGTTGAGTGAAATATTTTGCTATTTTTATTTTCTGGTGAGACTGAACACCTCTTCTTACGTTTCTGACTGTTTGTTTCTCCTCTTTGGCACCTCACCAGTTCATTCCTCTGCCAGTCTTTGCTTGAGTTGTTTCTCTCTTTCTCATGGTTTAAAGGCATATATTCTGGATATTAGTCATTTGCTGTATGTATGCATCTATCTTGTTTTTAATTTTTGTCCTACAGAAACTTAATTTTATGTAGTCGGTTCTCTCAGTTCTTTTATGCTCGTTGCATCTTGTGCCTTGGATGGCTTTCTTTCCCCAAGATGATAAACCCGTTCATCTATATTCTAATAATGTTTGATGTTGGCTTATAAATTTAGCTGTCTGATAAGATATACTTATCTCCAGGCAGCTAATCTCCGAGAGAAGGGAAACTCACGAGGTGACCCCACGGTCACTACTCTCTGCTGGGGAACAGTTTCCATCATGGTGCAGAGCTGGCGTGTTCGGGGGGTGGGAGGCAGTGATCAGAGTGGGCACCCAAAACAGTGACATTCAGCGGTACGGGGCCTCAGAAAGGAAGAATCTGCAGAGAGGGGCCCCTGTGGTCCACAGGCGGGTCTCCATGACTCCACAGCTGAGGACTGTGCTGTCCACGTGTGGGTCCAGGCCACTCGGGGGTTCACCGGGTAGCCCGCGGCTGGACCGGCTCCTGGAATGGGATGGACGCAGACGCGTATCCAGGCAGGGAGTGAGGCCGGGTCACGGGCAGGGGAGGGCGTGCAGGCCGCCTTTGTGGTGATTTCACCCGCCCCCCGCCCCCCATGTGTGCACGTGCTCTGTACCGTTTCTCACCAAATCTTCAAAGGAAGCTTGGTCCCCCCAGGACTCCTTCCTAGACGAGCTGAACCTTGCTGAGGAATGAGCTGCTTGTATCCTCCATGAGCTATAAATTGTTACATTCCCCCCCCCCAAAAAAAAACCTCAGTCTGCTTCTACAGCTGTGACAATAAGACGTCTCCAAAAAAGGTCCAGGAGGTCCCAGCGAGGGGATGCTAAGGCCTCCCTGTGCCCAGGACAGCTGGTCCCTACAGCAGGGGACAGACGGCATTTTCTAATCAGTCTCCTGTCTTCTTCCCAGAACCTTCATTTTTTTTTTCTTTTTAACTTTTTAAAAACTCGTGCATTTAGTGCCCACAGAGTCGACCCGCTCATAGAAATCTAGTGGAAGAGCCTAGAGAGACCCTGAGAGAAGATGAAGACGGGGTGGGAACATAGCCACATCCTCGGTGGGGTTGACGGGACCCACCAGTGTAGGCTCCGCGGAGTGGTTCATGTTTTTACCAGATGTTGGTGGGTGTTTCCAGGCAACAGAAGCAAATGAAGTGAACCTTCCAGAAGCAAATGCTGCGGCGTGTTGGGTCTTGCTCTGCTCTGTCCCTCTGCGTTAGGAGTGCTGCTTCTCCGCTCGCCCTTCTGGAACTTGTCTACAGTCTCAGCCACTCTGATTATTTTCTTGGATGTTCACTAAAGTTAGTTTAGCTTCCCCTGTGCTCTTCAGTATTTCCACGTTTCTCAAATGACTTTTGCTGCCCTGAGGACAGAATTCTCTTATCTTAACGAAATTTTCTTCTAAGTGCTCCTAGAAACTTCACCTATTTTGGAGATGCTCAGAATGTTACCTTTTTTTATATCTGAGCCTTCCTTTCCCCAGAATTTTCTCTCACTCAGAAATATCTCTGAGGTATTTATATCCCAGAGAAAGTTAAAGATAATTTGCAGTGAGTAATTTCCCTTGGGAAAATAATCAGCAAGTTTCTTTTGGTTGTCGCTCTGCTTTTTCCCGCCAGTAAATCTTACAGTACCTAAATTCCAAAATGTTGGCATTCTTTTTAATGGCCACAGTTCAGCCCCTTAAGAAGATCAGGGTCCCAGTTTCTTTCCTTTTTCCTTCCTAATCCATCCTCCCTCCCCCCCTCCCCCTCCTCCACTCCCTCCCCCTCCTCCCTTCCTTCCTTTCTGTTTTATTGATGTAGGTTTTATTGTACATACACACGTACAGGTCAGTGAATTTTCACAAAGTGCACGTAGCCCACGTCACGAGCGTCCGGCTCACGACACACAGCATTGCCCCCACCCAGAGTCCCCTTCGTGCTCCCTTCCAGTTACCCACTTCCAGTCAAGGATAGCAGTTACCGAAGTCAATTTTACTCAGGAATAAGTAACAAGGAAAAGAATTGAGGATCTATCTTGTAGAATGCCTTGTTGGCCGTTTTCCTTTTTTCTCTAAGTTATTCTTTCTTTTTTTTTTTTTTAAAGCTAGGCTTTGGTTTAGGTTTTTTTTTGGTTTTTTTTGTTTTTATTTATTTTTGGCTGTGTTGGGTCTTCGTTTCTGTGCGAGGGCTTTCTCCAGTTGCGGCGAGCGGGGGCCACTCTTCATTGCGGTGCGCAGGCCTCTTCACTATCGCGGCCTCTCTTGTTGCGGAGCACAGGCTCCAGACGCGCAGGCTCAGTAGTTGTGGCTCACAGGCCCAGTTGCTCCGCAGCATGTGGGATCTTCCCAGACCAGGGCTTGAACCCGTGTCCCCTGCATTGGCAGGCAGACTCTCAACCACTGCGCCACCAGGGAAGTCCTCTAAGTTATTCTTTTGATGAAGCCCTAAGGTTCAGCTGAGTGGTCATTAGGAAGAGGAAGACATCGTATTAGGACTCACGGGGTGTCTGTGTTCTTGTCCTTGGTCAGTGCACCTGTGAGCGTTGAGGACTGTGGCCCGCAAGCTCGGCAAGCCTCACCCCTCACCAAGGCTGAGCCGATCTTGGTCATCCCCAACTGAAAAGAAGGCTTTTCATCCTATCCAGGGGTGGGGCCTGGAGTCAGTAGTCACCTTGTTCCTTGGCCCAGGAAACTGTCCTCTCTCTGCCCTTACCCGGCGCCCCGGTCCCATCCACGAGTACCTCCTGCTGTGTTTCCTTGACCTCTCTGGTCACAACAGTGGGGCTGGGCCCACAGCCCCTGCCCAGCTACCCTGGATGCCTTTCTTGTCCTACCCAGAGATAGGTGGTCCCCGTGCTGCCACCGGCACCCCCAAGCTGTCCGCACGGTCCAGTCTGCAGGGCCCCCAGGAAGGCCATGCCGTCCCCAGGAAGCCCCGGCTCCCTGCTCGGCGAGGCCATCCCCCTGCATCCTCAGCGTCCCCTGCGCCCCCTCGGTCTACTGACCAGAGACCCTCAGAGCGCCCAGGTCAGTGATCTGAAGACGGGTCCACAGGTGAACGGGGATCCGAGTGAGAGAGGCCCAGTGGGCACATCCACTCACCCCTTGCCTGTGATTCACGCGAAAAACACGGCCGTCATCAAATTGTGCCACCCCACAGCTAACCCCTCACTCGCCCAAATATACCTTGGGGGGCAGTAAGGAAGCACGTGGGGTGGTGATAGCAACAGGGCGACCGCTGAGGCCTGATGCCTCTGCACGCTGGCCCTCACCTTCTGACCAGAGGGACCATAGATGCACACGTGTTTAGCTGTCCCGCCAGCTCTGCTGAGGTGGGAATTGTTGTTACTCTTGTTGTTCACATAGAACCATGGACAGTTTCAGATGACCTTCAGGGAACTAGAGCTGGGTTGTTCCACCCAGAGATAAAAAGGGTCAGGTTTTTTTGATAGCGTCATGTTCTTGGAATGAACGTAATGTGACGAATCATATAGCCTGATGCCGTCTGTCTCTGCCAGAGTCAGAACTATTCAAAGTCCGAAACCTGGGAAATTGTTGACATGAAAGAGAAGCCCTTCCTGACCCAGATGTTGGATTTGGTGAGCTGACCGGATTTGGAATTTCCATTATTCCTTTTTTTACAAGCTAGGACGCTGCCTCCTTTGTCTGGGACAGTGTTGGGTGGTCCCGCTGCTGAAGCATGAGGGTCGGCGTGTGTCTCAACGATCCCCGATGGCCTGCGAGCGGCTGTCCTCCCGGAAGTGACCCGGCCATCTGCGCTGTCCTGAGGACATGAGTCGTTTTGATGGACTTTTCAACCCTGGCTTTGGTCGCACCAGATTTTCGTCTCGACCTGCTCAATAAACGAGGACATTTACACTTCAGATCAAAAGCTGTTCCTGAGTGGTGTTCAGTGAACTAAAACAGAGGGTGCCGTCTTGGTTTTGTGAGGTGGATGGCATTGTCATCCCTCTGGGTCCCTTTGGCCTCTCCAAATGCCAGTGAAGATTGTGCAGATGGAGAAAAATTATGCTTTGTGTCATAGACGGCACGAGAGAGAAGTGTAGAAAATGTTTTCATGTTTTAGGAAAAGAAAGATCTACCAAGTGTTAAACACTTTCAATGTAAAGTGAATTTACACAGGAAGGAAGTCAAGGAGGGAGGGAGGAAGAGAGAAAAGAAAGGGAAAAGGAGGAAGGAAACACGGCAAGAGGACACGTGCCCGCGGCCGGGCGGGCGGGAGCTGGCCCGTGACTCTGGTTTACCGGCAGCACTTCTTTTCGCCTCAGCTCTCTCACCTGTCACATGAGCGCCACACTGCTTACCGTGCATGGCGGTTCTGGGAGTTAAGTGAGAAAATGCACAGCGACAGGCACCTTGTAGACACTCAGCAAACGTTTCTGCCCTGCTGCCCCCGTAAGTCTGGATCGCGGAGCATTTGGAAACACCGCCCCTCACGGTGATGCCGGGTTTCCCTGCAGCTGGCCCGGCCCAGCCCGGCTTCCCCTTCCGAGGGTCTGCTGGCCCAGCCCAGCGTCTGCTGTGAAAGCTGGAGACTCGGAGTGAGCTGGATGGATCGTGGCCCCGCCCGGCTCTTCCCTCTTCAGAAGGTATAAAGTCAACGCGCTTCCCATGTCTAGAGCAGCCCCCAGGCCTCATCAGGTAGCTCCAGAGTCCCCAGAGAGACTTTTGAAGCCAAAGATGCAGATGAGCCACTTGTCAGGGGTCCCGGCTTTGGCGTCCAGCCTGAGGACAGACTGGCCCCTCCCAGCGGGGGATTCTCAGACGTTTATGTCACACTGGTGCCTGGCAGCTTGTGTGTTTGGTTGTGCTCTGGGCCACGTCCCCTCGCGGGGGGTGGGAGTGTGCTTGCAGACCAGACCACAAGCAGGACGCACAGCTGACGGCGGCGCTCCAGAGGGGCGTCCTGGGGTCCTGGGACCACCCTGGACTGCAGTTGGAGGCGGGAAAAGACTTGTTAGAGAGGCCAGATGTGGCCCTGGGTCCCCGACGTGTCCTGGTTCAGGTAAAGCTGCATGCATGGCGGCAACACTACCTCCTCCACCGAGAGCGCCCAGGACAGGCCTGCGCTCGGGGCCCCCTGGGGTGTGCCCTCCTGCAGGCGCTTCCACGGCCTCTCCCAGGCTGTTTCAACACATTCAGGCAGCCGCTGTGTAGATCAGCCTCAGCGGTGAGGAGTCGGTGGGCTTGGGAACCTGGCGTTTCATTCAGGATGAGCTTGTGAACTTGGGAAGAAAACCAGCCCTGTTAGGATGAGCTCGGTCAAGGAGAAGGAGGCAGGTGGGTGTGAGGGTCTAAGAGGTGGAGGTAGCCTGGGGCTACTGGGGGTCCTGCCTGGGGACCGTCATCTCTGTGGGCTGCTGCCTGTCAAGTTGGATGTTGGCTTCCTCATCACTGTTTGCCAGGCAGCTCCCGGGGTCCCCGCCTGTCCTGAAGGAGGAGCTCCTTTCTCCCTGTGAAGCCTCAGCCCCTGGGTGTTTGGCACTCTGGTGAGGAGACTGTTGAGCATGGTTTTTTCCCCACCGAGACGCCCCCAAGTTATGGGGAGAAGAGGGTAGTGGCAGGAATAAGCCATGTGGGTTTTTAAGGTCTTCTTGTTTAGTCTTGGTCTCCCTGTTGTTAATTGGGGTCATAGGTGATGATGATGATGGTGATGGTAGTGATGATGATGGTGATGGTGATGATGATGGTGATGGTGATGATGCTGGTGGTGGTGATGATGGTGATGGTGATGGTGATGGTGGTGATGGTGATGGTGATGGTGGTGATGATGGTGATGGTGATGGTGGTGATGATGATGGTGATGATGATGATGATGGTGATGGTGATGATGATGGTGATGATGGTGATGGTGATGGTGGTGATGATGATGGTGATGGTGATGATGATGATGTTGGTGATGATGGTGATGGTGATGATGCTGGTGATGGTGATGGTGGTGATGATGGTGATGGTGATGGTGATGGTGGTGATGATGATGGTGATGGTGATGTTGGTGATGATGATGATGGTGATGGTGATGATGTTGGTGATGGTGATGGTGATGGTGGTGGTGATGGTGATGATTCTTCTTTGGCCACATAAGGCTGGGAGGTGCTGGGATGTGCAAAGCTGACTAGGCAGGTTAATTTGAGAGTAAGATGTCAGAGCCTTTGACATACCAGAGGGTGGGCAGAAGTTCCCTACTGTTTTGAGATGTAGAGAAGAAACTTATGGTTACCAAGAGGGGAAGGTGGGATGGGGTGAATTGGGAGATTGAGATTGACATATATATACTACTATGTATAAAATAGATAACTAATGAGAACCCACTGTATAGCACAGGAAACTCTACTCAGTGCTCTCTGGTGACCTAAATGGGAAGGAAATCTTTAAAAAAAAATGGATATATATATATATATATATATAACTGATTCATTTTGCTGCACATCAGAAACTAACACAATATTGTAAAGCAACAATACTCCAATAAAAATCAATAATAAAAAAAAGAAGTTCCCTAGTGTTTTGAGCTCCAAAGACTTTTCTCGTGCCTTTTTTTTTTTTTTTTTTTTTTTGGCCATGCTGCATAGCTTGCAGGATCTTAGTTCCCCATTACCCCTGCAGTGGAAGCATGGAATCTTAACCACTGGACCGTCAGAGAAGTCCCTTGTGCTTTTCTGTGAATGGATTTGGGCAACACCAGGCCACCATTCCTGGCACCAAAATTAAAGGTACTGCCAGCAGATTGGGTGGAGTCTGATCTTGTCTTACTGCAAACCCAGAGGCGGATACGCACATGGATCCTAGCACGGTCCCATTCATAGTCTGTGACTTGGCACGGTTTGGTGATTAATGCTGCTTTTCCCCCACAGAACATCGATATCACCAATTTCAGCAGCAGCTGGAGTGATGGCTTGGCCTTGTGTGCTCTCCTGCACACCTACCTGCCTGCTCACATCCCGTACCAGGAGCTGAACAGTCAGGAGAAGGTAAGTCCCCCCCACCCCTCCCTGGTCACCCCGGTTACCCTCCAGAACACACAAGGGGAACTCCTCATACTTTCGATACATCCCAACCGGGGTAAGGTTTGTGGACTTGAGATGTAAATTGGGGTATTGATTCCAGCACAGATAACTACGGAGGACAGGTCTACACTGCAGAACCCCACCCCTGGTAAATGTTCTCAGTTTCCTTTGTTACCTAGAAAAACACAGTGGAGCCCAGTTGACTGTGGCTGCTGAGAAGTTCCTGTCACCCGGTTTTCAAAGAAAACCCTGATGAACTCTCACCTTCATGGTTTCAAGACCTTGGCCAGCATTTTCAAAATCTTTCAAAATCCAAAGAACCAGAAAGCACCACTAAAAAGAGTTCCCTGCTCAAATAAGCTTGGGAAACTGTATATTATATCACACTTTTGGAGATTCACAGCACTCATAAAGACTTCAAGAAGTCCTTTGTTAAAGAAACCTGTGTGACTCTGTTTAGCTCAACCTATGTCAGAGCCACAGAACCTTTCTAACTTTTAATATAATCACCCGTAACAGGAATCAGCGGACTTCTCCTGTTGGGGGCCAGTGGTAGGCTTTGTGGATCTGTGGTCTCTGTCACAGCTACTCAGCTCTACCATTGTGGCGCCCAAGCAGCCACAGACGTTTGTAAACAAATGGGCATGCTGTGTTCCAATAAAACTTTATTTACAAAAACAAGCTGAGGGCCAGGATTGGCCTGCAGGCTGTGGTTTGCCAAATCCTGACCTAGAACATCCTAAAAATCACATTCCACAGAGTGTACTTTGGGAAACGCTGTCCCGGGCCCTGTACTCATTCACTCAACAAGCATTTCTTGCCAGGCCTAACTCACAGTGATAAGGGCAGCGGTGAGCACGTAGACAGGTTCTTTGTCCTCAGAAGGTGGACGTTCAGTAAACAAGTGAGAAAACCTGTAACAAGCAACACTGTAAATAAACAAACTGTGGAAGAACATGAGAGAGACACGGGGCTGTAGGGTGAATAAGGGGACCTGACTTCCACCAGGAAGGCTGGGAAGGTCTCCGAGGAGGCGGAATTCCAGCTGAAGAGCGGACGTGAAGGAGCCAGTGACACAAAGTGGGGGAGCTTTCCAGAGCCGGGGAGCACAGCCGAGGGAACGCCCGGTGCTTGCGGCCAGGCTAGCAGGGGACGGGGAAGGTGGCCTGCCATGCCACCTGGCTTCCACGACGGCCGGCAGACGGCACTGAACAGTGACAGGCACGATTCCTGTTCTGAAAAGATCTCTCTGTGAAAAAGTGAACTGTCCCGGGGACAAGAATGAAAGAGGGGCTGCAGTTGGGAGGTTGTAGGCATTGTGGTGAGAGCTCACTTCCCTGTTCACCCGTTAGCGGAGGCCGGTGGCAGCATTGTGGGTGGGAAGGCAGAGGAAGATTCGAGATACATCTGAGATGCAGAACCAGCTAGACGTGGTGACTAAGTGGCTGTGGGGAGAAGAGAAAGTGAGAGGCGACCCAGGTGTCTGGCTGACAGGACCGTTTGCTGAGGGGGAAGGAACAGAAATGTTTGAAAGCTCTGTTTTTGACTTTCTCACACTAGGATGTAAGTAAAGTCCAAATGGTCCTGGCACTGATGGCGATGATTACTGAACAAAGTGATTTAATTGTTTAGAGTGTGTATCAGTCAGGGTTCTCCAGAGAAACAGAACTACTAGGATGTGGGTGTGTATGTGTGTAAACACACAGATATATACACACACATACACAGAGAGAGAGAGGGAGAGAGATGTTTATTTTAAGCAATTGGCCCATGCAATTGTGGAGGCTGACAAATCCAAAATTTGCAGGGCGGGCTGGCAATCTGGGGACACAAGAAAGAGTTGGTGTTATAGGTGGAGTCTAAAAGCCATCTGCCAGCAGAATTCCCTCTTCTTTGGGGGAGATCAGTCTTTTTCCATTCAGACCTTCAACTGATTCGGTGAGGCCCACCCACGGTATGGCAGGTCATTTGCTTTACTCAAAGTCCACCAATTTAAATGTTAATCTTGTCTTAAGAATGCCATCACAGAAATACCTAGAATAATTTTTAGTCAAATATCTAGGTACCAAGGCCTAGCAAAGTCAACACATAAAATTAACCATCACAGAAGTATTAAAGTTTCAGGGCATAAATTAAAATTTATGCTTCGTAATCTGTAAAGCAGGCTGGACAGGATTATTAAACATTTGGGGGGGAAAATGGTCTGTTTTGAATCATGTTACGTCTGAGATGTCTGTGAAGTATGCAGGTAGCAATGTCAGAGGCAATTGGATAGCAAACCCAGGGTTCAGAGGGCAGGTCAGAGCTGGAAATAGAGATTTGGGGCCCCAGGGAATGGACCAGCTGTGTCTAATTGAACTGAAATGATGGAAGTGTGATACATCCACGCTGTCCCATGCGGTGGCCACTTGCCACATGGGCTGCTGATGGGAAGTGTCTCGTGTGACTGGAAAACTGAATTTTTAATTTTAATTACTTTTAATTAAATAGCCACATGTCATGAGTGATGTGAACCTGAACAGGGCAGGTATAGGTGGCATTAAAGCCGTGAGCGTGGAGGTCACCTGGGCCCCAAGCACTAAGGAAAAGCCCTCCCGTGTGGCTCCTCTGCTCTTAGTATGTCACTTCTGACACCTCTGTGAACAGGTGTGGGGGGGCCCACACCAGGTGATTCTGCGACACCTGCTGTGTGTCCTGCAGTTTAACTCAGTTCTGACACTCTCCACCTGCAGACGGCGTCAGGCCCCACAGGTTAAGGGCTCAGTCCTCCACAACTGCCCACCCCCTTCAGACACCTGTCACAAGTCCAGGTTGTCACCTGTGTTTCCAACCGACCGGCTGTAGATCAGAGGTGCCCAGGACCCCCTCCTCGGGTTCAGGTAATTTGCTAGAGCAGCTCACAGAGCTCAGGAGAACAGCTTACTTACGAGGTTACGGGTCTGTTACAAAGGATATTAAAGGGTACGCGTGAGCAGCCAGAGGAGGAGATCCACAGAGCGAGGTCCGGGAGGGCCCCGAGCACAGGCGCTTCTGTCCCCTGGGGTTTGGGGCGTGCCGCCCTCCCGCACATCGACGTGTTCACCCACCCAGAATCTTTCTGAACCCCGTCCTTTTGGGTTTTTGTGGTGGCTTATTATTAGAGGCATGATTGATTAGATCATTGTCCTTTGGTGATTGATTCAACCTCCAGCCCCTCTCCCGCCCCTGCAGGTCAGGGCGTGGGACAGAAAGTTCCAACCCTCTAATCCCGTGGTTGGTTCCCCTAGCAACCAGCCCCATCCTTCAGTCATCTAGGGGTTTAAAAAAAATTGCCTCATTAACATAAATGCTGGTGTTGTTGGAAGGGGTTTGTTATGAGTAACAAAAGACACCTGTTCTGGGCTTCCCTCGTGGTGCAATGGTTAAGAATCCACCTGCCAGTGCAGGGGACACGGGTTCGAGCCCTGGTCTGGGAAGATCCCACATGCCACAGAGCAACTAAGCCCGTGCTCCACAACCGCTGAGCCTGAGCTCTAGAGCCCACGAGCCACAACTGCTGAGCCTGCGTGCCACAACTACTGAAGCCCGCGTGCCTAGAGCCCGTGCTCTGCAACAAGAGAAGCCACCATAATGAGAAGCCCACGCACCGCAACGAAGAGTAGCCCCCGCTCGCCGCAACTAGAGAAAGCCCGCGTGCAGCAATGAAGACCCAATGCAGCCAAAAAAAAAAAGACACCTGTTTCACCTTTATTGCTCTGAAGCTGTTTCTGGAACCGAGGACAGAAACCAAATATTGTAACAAAAGATGCCCCCGTGGCTCCTACATAGAAAATTACAAAGGTTTTAGGAGCTCTGTGCCAGGAACCAGGACAAAGAGCAAAGATGCATTTCTTATTATAAATCACAACTTCACAGAGGCACAGAGAGACCAAGGAACAAGCCTTGAGGACTCCACACTTGTCAGGGCGGAGGAGGGTGTCCCAGTGAAAGGACCAGAAGGAACAGCCATGGAGGAGACCAGCGGGGGCATGTGGAGTCCCGGGGTCCACGCAGCCTGGGCACTGTTGACAGAAAAATTAATCAGCTGATCTAACGAAGAAATAGAAAATCTTATCGGAGCCAAGTTGAGGATTATAACCCGGGAACAGCCTCTGAGAAAGTTCCAAGAACTGTTCCACCCTTTAGAGGTCAAAGCAGAGTTCCATAGGATTTGAGACAGAGGGCTGGGCGTTAAATGGTTAACATGATCCCGGTCTGCTGCGGGTCATGGGTCGCCACGGCCCCTGGCAAGACTAAGGAGGAAGGCTGTCTCCTAGGGAGTGTCTTGTTGGCGCCGGCACAACGGTGCTCCTTATGGGTGAGCAGGTATTCCTGCCGATGGGGAGGTCTGGTCGATGCCTCATGCAGGGACATCCTCAGAGTGTGACATTTTTGCCCGCAGTCGTGGGCGCTTTGCCCTCCAGTCAGTACGGACGTGTTGGAAAATAATGGGCCTAAAAGTGTATGTTTTCACGCTTGGGATCGTGACGTTGCTTCCTGATGGCGGACACCGCAGCGTCTCCCTGGATGCCGCTGATTCCCGCGACGCGTGGCCGGCTGCCTGGGTCTGGAAGCCTGCAGAACAGCCAGGCGTCCCGGCTCAGCCGCGCTGTGGTCCTTGTGGTCCAGGGGCCCGTGGTTCCTACACGTGGGGTTGCCTTTCTTCTCCCCGATCCAGAACACTGTCATTGGGGAGCACGCCGTCAGGCCGTGGAAGGCTTCGGGTCTGTGAGGAGATGAGGGACTCAGCTCCAGGTGGCCAGAGTTTTCATCCTAAGATCATGTGGTGGGACTTCCCTGGCGGTCCAGCAGTTAAGATTACTCACTTCCACTGCAGCGAGTGCGGATTTGATCCCTGGTCAGGGAACTAAGATCCCACGTGTCACACAGTGTGGCCAAAAAAAAAAAAAAAAAAAAGATCGTGTGGCTTCACAGCCTCCCCAAAGGACCAGCCAGCCTCCTGCTTCCTAAATGCCCCCATGTAGAGGCGCTCTGGGTGGAGGGACAGTTTAGCCACTGCCCTGGGAGAGCTTTGCATTCAGGATGGAGAGAGAAACTCATATCTATTTGAGTTACTGATGAGGGTTCTCAAAACAGTGTGTCAACACAGGCAAATCAAATCATTACAGTTTAAAACTGAGCATGTGTGTGAGACTCAGCCTGGGAGTATCTTGCTGGTGGAGAGAGAGGGATTCAGGCAGGGAAGGCTTCCTAGAAGGGGCATATTCGAAGTTGGGCTTCACAGGGGATGAGCAAATTTGAATGAAAAGTATGCCTTTGACCTCATCAGGATGCGTGGAGTCCAGCCCTCACCTGGAGCCCGGATCTGGGGAGCTCTCAGTGCTGGGTGCTTCTTGGGTTTTTTGCTGAACAACATACATCAAAAAGGGCACCAAGAGAGGCCTGTGATAGTTGTAAAAACCCATTAAAATCAGAATCTAAAAATTGTGTGATCCAGCTCTCGATAGCCCAGAACGTTCAGAAGTCATGAGGTGTTCCTCCTTCCCCAGTGGAAGTGTGACATCGGTACCAGGTAGGGAATTTCTGATAACATTAACAAGGATGTCTTCTGAGACGTTAAAGAGATTTACAAGCACAGGATGTGAGTTACAGTCAGTGGAAAGTTTGGTGTTTTTTCAGTAAAAAGCGTATTCGACCCCCCCCCCAACTGCAGGGCCAGCAGCAGTCCCCATGGCTGGGGGCTTCACTGTCCAGGGGCTGGAAGGTCCTGGCCAGGCACACTCTCTGCGTCTGTCTCCCCTCTGGCCTCCCCACAGTGGCCGTGACGGTGTTCTAGTGAGAGAATTAGGATCAAGATGCTTCATCACTGATGTCCTGCTGCCACCAAAACCAATAAAAGTCATTTTCATGCACCAGAAACCACCTCTCCCTATAATGGTCCATGTCATACCATATGCTCTTTCAGAGTGTTTTCCGACAATTTTTCAGCATGGACTATTTCTTCTTTGTTCAATTTCTGCTTAGAAAACACTAGCAGTTTCATTAGAATCAGGATAAAGGGTCTTGGGTGGGGGTGGAATTCTGTTATAAAACCTGAGGTTTAGAAATGCCTTTTCCTTAGACCTTACTGGTAATCAAAGAATACAAATTAAAACAAAATATTATTTTTAGCTTGTCACATTTGGCAGAGACTTTAGAAAATCGTAACATTCTATGCAAGTAAAGGTGGGAGAAAATGGGCACTTAAACATTGTTGCTGGAACTGAAAACTGTGTTAACATTTACGAAGCTGTTTGGCATTGCATACCAAAAACCATAAAAAAATGTTTGTATCTTAATGTCTGGAGTAATGATAGCCTGAAAACCATTGGCTTACAAACCCCTTTCCTCCCCCAGAATGAACCCAAAGGACTTTAAAATAAGGACAAAGGCCTCATTAGCACCAAAATAGGATCTTCCTGCTGCTGGCTGGGGCTAAAGTAAAGGAAGCCAGGAACCACTGGACAGCTCCCCTCTCAGCAGGACGGAGAGCAGCGTTAAAGTTTCCAGTCAGTCCATCCCCATTCATTACCTTTAATTTGGAGGAAGGGCGCTGGTGGCTTGGGCAAGATGACCACGGGTCAACGACTTTCCAAGGCCCCGACCACAGACCAGAAGAAAAGTTTTTTGCCGTGTTCTAGTGTTTCCCGTGACCTGGTACCTACTACAGAGAGTTTGCCTCAGTGTCCAGCGGACGTCTTAATCTTCAGGCACCAGATGTGCCGGAAAGGACAGAAAGGGGAAGTGGGGAAATGTATAAAATTATGTAGAAAACCTAAATGCATAAAAGTACGAAATTCTGCTGAGCAACAGAGAACATGAATACATAGGGAAACATTCATCTCTCACGTATACTTAATTTACCAATTTAATTAAAGTTTCATATAATCTGAGCGACTTCAGATGAATTACGGGAGGAGGCATGACCAAATGATTCTTAAGTTCATCCAGATGAAGAAGCATCAGAGAACAGCCAGAAAGGGTCTCAAAAAAGGAGCAACGAACGAGGGCTAAGTGATGTGGAGCCTCTAAAGTTCTAGGGGAAATTATTTTCAGCCTAGAGTTCTGTATCCAGCCAGATTATTAACCAAGTGTGATGGTAGAACAGAGAAAATTTCGTATATGAATGCATCCAGAAAATGTCTCTCTCCCACAGCCTTTCTTTAAGAGGGAAACTCAGAAAGTGCTCTAGTAGAATATGGGTCTCAGGGGGATTCCCTGGCGGTCCAGTGGTTAGGACTCTGAGCTTTCACTGCCAAGGGCGTGGGTTCAATCCCTGCTCGGAGAACTAACATCCCGCAAGCTGCAGGGCACAGCCATAAATAGATAGATAGATAGATAGATAGATAGATAGATAGATAGATAGATAGATAGATAGATAGATAAAAATTTAAAAAACAGAACAGGGGTATTAACCCAAAACTGACATGAGGTTTGTGGACAAAAAGTGTCGCCTGCCATATCAGTAAACAAAGGATGTTGCGGCCGTCAAGCCCTCAGCCACCCCCCCCCCACCCCCCCCCACCCCCCCCCCCCCCCCCCCCCCCCGCCCCGACCATGTAACCTGAGGGGATCCAGGATGGAGGAAGAAAGCAGGATACGGGCCCTAGATAGTTAAGGTAGTTAAGGTGCATTTCAAAGAAAATGATTTCAATGAGCCCAGACTCTTGCATCTTCCCATGCATAGAAAAGTGCTAAACTCACTAGCTTGAGAAGTTTGTTTTTTTTTCTTTAATTAGCAGAAATCTTTTGATATTCAATTACCTGGTTTGTTTTTGCAAAACTCCTATGCATTCTGGCTTCTCCCTGACCTCTTCGGAACAATCCCTTCAGAGCTATCTGAGAGCCTGTCTCCCAGGCTTAAGTCCTCAGTGTGTCCACCAAATAAAACATAATTCTCCACTTTTTGGTTGTGCTTTTTTTTTTGCAGTCGACAGGTTCTGGAGGACTCCAGGGCTGAAGGGTTTCATAGAATAATGATACGATTAAGAGCTTGGGGGTCTAATAAAGGGGGGCAATGAGAGAACATGTTAGAACAGAAAGTCAGTTTGGTACAAAGAGAATATCATGGATTATAAGCCATAGTCAGAAAGATAAGAAACCAGAAGATGAGAAGGAGGCACAGTTCTTCTCCCAGCAAGAAAAATCCCAACAAGCAGAACTGAAAACAAACGGCCTTGAAGACAGTCAAGGTCCAGGTCTGGAGCACACTGAAACGTGGTGTGGTTTTGAGCCGTTGGTTGAGTTACAAAGAAGAAAATCCTTTGGAAAAAAATGTTTTGAGAGGCACAGCATGACAACTGTGATGGAACTGGGGAGAGGAATCTGATCTCAGCTGCTGTGTAAACACCGCTTACTGTGTTCAGCCTTCAGAGTCGTCCTGTTAAGAGGGTGCTGAACGCTTAAGTGTGGCTGAAGAAAAGGAAGCAAATTCTATCAGCTTTAACAGTTTAAAGCTTGACAAGGTGGATGAAAGGCAAGGGAACGTCTTCCTTATCATACAAAGTGGAGTCGGGAACTGCCGTCTGTAAACGATGGGACAAGAAATGGAGGTTTGAGGAAAACCGTTAAAGTCACAAACATAACTAACACAGGCACAAACATGAGCTATGTGACTATAATGCAGGGAGGAGAGAGGTACCTAAGTCCTCATTTATCTTGGGAAGAAGTTAGAAGGCAATACCTCTATTTTGGAAATCAAGCAACGGTGGTGTGAGCAGTTACAGAGATATGGAAGAGATCACCAGAATTAAAGAGAGAAACAAAAAGTTCTTCTCCCAAGGACCAGGATTGAGGGAAGCAACAGTTTTTCATATGACTATGTTTAACGGTGTGCACATATTACTTTGATAATTTTTTTGGTATAACACCATGATTAAACAACTTGATACACAACATAATGTGTATGTCATAAATCTTGACAAAGCAAAAAAATAATAATAATAACCGAATTAACAAAAATGTATCTTTGATGGTCAGGAATCAATCAATAATGTCATTTTTAGTGACAACGGTAACCTGTTAATCTTTTTTTCCCCATAAACTAAGATCATTGGTTGCATATTTGACTTCAAAACTTAAGTGTTTTATAAGCAGTAGGTAATCTTTATAGGAATGTCAGCTGGTGTTTTTTCCTAGCAAAAGCTATATAGTTTTAGTTGATAATTTCATTGTCTTTGTCTTTTTAACCTAGAAAAGAAATCTCTTGTTGGCATTTGAAGCAGCTGAAAGTGTAGGCATCAAACCCAGCCTGGTAAGTATCCTCCTTCATGTCCCTGTGATACTTTGTTCTAATCGTATGAGGAAGAACTTTATACCATCTACTAAATAATTTTTACAGAGCAGTGAAATCCATCTGCTGAAGATAATGTTACTCATGATTCCTAATGAAAATTATCCAGTTGGTCTGACCACATGTGATTTAGAGTGTTTTCAGTGAAGATTTCACTGTGGATAAATTTCAGTTCTAGACTGAATTATCATTAAAACCCTCTTGTTCAAGGCACCTAGAAATCTGAATAAAATGTAATTTGAAAAATATCAATACATAGCTGATCTCTGAAGAAAGACTGGGAAATAACCAGATGCTGGAAATTAAAAGAAGAGTGAAGACCAGAGCCCTGAAGCATGTGCTGGGACTCTGGCCACCCCCAGGGTTGGGGCTGGGGTGGTGGAGAGAGCTCGTAATGAGCGGGCATCTGATGGGTATAGGCTGTGGTTCTTGCCCACGCAGGGGCAAGAGACAAAGCCCTGAGCTCCTGTAAACAGTGCATTAGTCCTGAGACCCCTGCACAAAACCAAGGCTCACAAGTGCTGCTCTTCGTGACGGGGAAATAAAAATCTCCACCTTCCAGTGCAGGGAGGTGATAAGGAAGCTTGGTCTCCACCTGGGATTTTTTGGTGGCCAAAAAAGGAAAATCTCCTGTAAGGAAAGAAAACTGGGCCAGACGAGGTTTGGAGTCCAAATTTATAATATCTGCTGCAAGCAGCCCCCGGTTTATACTGTCTCTGCTGTAGGAGGCTCCTGGGCCGGTAGCACAGAGGCTGCTTAAAATACACTCACAATCCAGAATTACAAAACACTCAAGAAAATGATCTACTTGACAACAAGGACCTACTGTATAGCACAGGGAACTCTACTCAAGATTCTGTGATAACCTACGTGAGAAAAGAATCTGAAAAATAATGAATATATGTATATGTATAACTGAATCACTTTGCTGTACACCTGAAAGTAACACAACACTGTAAATCAGCTATGCTCCAATAAAATTTTAAAAAAGAAATCGATCTACTTGAGCTAGTCAGCAGGCACCACCAACAAGAGGATCATCTACCAGAACTTGAGATAATAAAACAGGAAGAAAGATACCTCAAAAGACTATGTTTAAACATATTAAAATCATAAGGAAGGAGCACAGTACTATAAAAAAAAGACTTGGAGAAGAATCAAGTAAAACTTGTAGAAATTAAAATTTGGAATTAAAAATACCAGTTACCAGTTGGGCTGAAAACTGATTGGATACAGCAGAAGAGAGAACTACTGAATTGGAAACTAGATCTAAGGAAATTACCCAGAACATAAAACAGAGACATTTAAAAATGGAAAATGTAATAGAGGGGTTTTATTAGTTAATAGGTTTTTCAACTTCAAGAAATGGAAAACCCAACTAACAGTTGCTTCAACCATAAAGATATGTACGTGTGTGTGTGTATATATATGTGTGTGTGTGTGTGTATATTTTTTTTTTCTTTTCTTTTTTTTTAGTTTCAGGAATGGTTCACTGCTCAATGTTATAAGCAAGGACCCCAGAGTGTCTCTTCTCTTCACTCCACCATCTTTAATCTGTTGGTTCTTTGTCCTCATACTTGTTTCTCTCTGTGGTTGAACATGACTACCAAGCTCCAGACATCACTCCTGTCTGCAGGGCAGGAAGGAGGGAGAAGGGAGAAGAGCAAGTGCCTAATATCTTCCCCCTTTGATAAGGAAACCAAAAGGCTTCCCAGAGTCCCTCCAGCTCATTGGTAGTACTCTGTTATGTGTCCACACCAGCTGCAAGGGAATTTGAGAAAGTAAGCATATAACATTTCTCATTCTCTAAATTTAGCGGGAAGCCTTTCAAGGAAGAGAGAGGTTGGGAACATCTGATAGTCTCTGTCACAGAGCTTAAGAGGCATGGAAGATAAAGTCAGACCATGTCTAAGTCCCACGTCCAGTGGGAATTCCAGAAGAAGAGGAAAGAAAAAGTGAAGAGAGATAATATTTGAAGAAGTGGTGCCTGAAATTTTTCCAGAATGATGAAAGACCACAGATTCTTAATGAATCTCAAACAGGATGAATAATACAAAATATCCATCCAGATACATCGTAACATAACTGCAAAAAAAGCAAAGACATATAATCTACAAATAATTTCTACTAACCAATAATTTAAAAAAAAAAACCTAGTAGAAAATTATCAAAGTCTGGAATAGACAACTCACAAATGGCCAGTAAACATTTTAAAAGATGTTCAATCTTACTAGTGATTAGGAAAATCTCAGTTGAAGTTACAGTGAGACATACTTGTGTAACCTCAGAGGATGAAATGACAAAGGGAAAGGACAGCTATCATAGGAATTTTAGTACTATGACAGTGTATACCAAAGTGTTTGAAACAGAATGGGCAGTTTCCTAAAAAAAATATGTAAATACATTCCTTCAAATAGTAAATGTAAATATTTCTCCAAAACTTACTCAGAAAGAAGTAGAACTTTAACCTTTATTAAAGAAGTGAAATTCATTGTTTTAAATATAGTCACACACACACACACACAAAAAATCCCAGTAAGCCCAAATTCCACTGAACCTTTAAGAAACAGGTGTCCCTATTGTGTAAATACAAGTCTAGAGAATCTAAAAAGGAGTGAGGGGACTTAATATCTGGCCAAGATGGAGTAGCAGAAACCTGATTTATCTTCTGAAACAGTAAACAGCTAACAAGTAACCACAGATAATTTACGTAAGGAATCAAAGACACAATGAGAACTTGTTAGAAGATGATATTGTACACAGAATACGGTTTTCTTTGTAGTGTTACAGTTAATATTTGCCTTTTTAATTTAACATTGTTTCCTATTTTCCATCTCACCATACTACTGTAGTGAAAGCTGGGAAGCAAATGAGATCATCTTGTTGAACTAGTCGTCAGAGCCAGCAATTTTATTTGTAGAGATGTCTTTGAGGCGCTACTGACAAACATCATGATGAATCTCAAAAACAGTCAGGAATGTTTGTGAGCAGTTTAACCTGTTTATGCCATCAAGAAAATAGAAGCTTCCTACATTATTAAATTTGCTTTACAGTATCGTGAGATGGATTGAAAAATAATATATTTAATTACACATGACATTTTAAAAATACACCCAGTCAGAATTGACAGCAGTAATAACCCCAAGTCCTTGGTCAAGTTCTGTTATTAGATTAGTCAGGAAAAAAAATTCCCTTATACGTGTACATTCTAGCAAATATAGGTTTCTGGGTTTACCATGTTAGCAAGGATGAGATTTTTCACAAGTGAAAACCCTACGGTGTTCCCCCAATTTTAGAACGCATTCCTTCCCAGCCACGGTGTCATATAGAAGCTTAACCCCCACATCACAGGTGGAACAACTCCTCACAGGAAGAAGAGGAGAGAGAATATGTGTGACACTGTTGCCACTGCCGTAAAAGCAGCCAGCATGTGTGCCCTCCGAGGGTTGATGTGCTTGTACCTGCTGAGGTGGGCACGTCCGCACTAGGTCACACGGTCTGTGAGGGTGTTGCTTGCTGGGTGAGCCCGTGTGTCCACCAGAACGGTCACTCCTCACACAGCCTAAGGTCTTCAGGTCACCTGGGAAGGGAGGTCATTACAACTCAGGATTTTATGGGGATATCAGAATGATTCCTTAGGCATAACTGGGCCTGATCTGTAGCATAAACTTTATAGAGGCTATTTAGACAATTAATTCACTTACTATGTGCATGTTTACTCTGTGCCGGGCATTTTCCACGTGTTGACTCATTGGTCCTCTCAAAAGTCCTGTGACGTAGATGCTCCTTGTGGGTGCGACACTGAGACAGTGCGGTTCCATGAAAGGGCACATGGCCAGTGAGTAGCAAAGACAAGGGTCAAGGAGGCCAGCTGTCTCCAGAGCCCACGTCTCACCCCTCCGTGACCCTGCCTCTGGGCAGCCATGCCCACCTGGGCCCTGAAAGCACAATTTATTCATAGTCTGTGGGGCACGTGTGTGTTATATTGTAATTTCTCTGATTATAGAGCTAATCTCCATCCCCACCAAGACCCCTGAGGACAAGAAGCCCTATCTTTTTTCTTTTTATCAATTATTTTTATTGTGGTAAAATACGTATAACATGCCCCAAGTGTCTGCCCCTTGACTGGCACCACTCTGCCTTGATTAATAGAGCTTTATAAATTGTGACATCAAGTCTTCCAACTTTATTCTTCTTTTCAGAATTGTTTTGGCTATTCCGGTACCTTTGCCTTTGTAAATTTTAGAATCAGTTTGTCGCTATCTACCCCAGAAAAAAGCTTGCTGGGATTTTGATTGGGGTTGCGTTGTATCTATAGATCAGATGGGAGGAATTGCCATTTTAACAATACTCCGTCTCCAATCTATGAACCTAGAATATCTCTCCATTTATTTAGAGCTTCTTGATTTCTTTCATCAGTATGTTGTAATTTTCTGCATGTGGTGTTTTATAGTTTTCTGCATGTAGATTTTTTTGGGTGCCATTTTAAATGGTTGGGTTTTCTTTTTCAAATGCCATTGTTCATTGCTGGCATGTAGGAAAGTTGTTGATTTTGTGTCCTGAGACTTGGCTAAACTTGCATATTAGTTCCAAGAGGTTTTTCTGGTCGACTCTTTGGAGTTTTCTGCATAGACAGTCATGTCATCTGCAAATAAAGACAGTTTAGTTCTTTCTAATTTGTATGCCTTTTGTTTCTCTTTCTTGCCTTACTGCACTGGCTAGAACTTCCAGTACAGTGCTGACTAGGAGAGGTGAGAGAAGACATCCTCACCTTGTTCTTTTTTGCTGATCTTAGGGGGGAAGTGCTCAGTTTCTCACTATTAAGTATGATGTCAGCCTTTGGGTTTTGTATATGTTCTTTGTTAGGTAAAAGAAATTCCCTTCTATTTCTGGTATTTTGAGAACCTTTATTATGCATAGTTATTGAATTTTGTATAATGCTTTTTCTGCATCTATTGATATGACCATATGGTTTTTCTTATCAGTCTGTTAGTATAAATAACATTGATTGATTTATGGATGTTGAAGCAACCTTGCTTTCCTGAGATGAACCCCACTTGATCATGATTCAATTGATAATATTTATTAAGGATCATTGTGTCTATTCAAGTGAGAAATTGGTAGTTTTTTTGTAATGTCTTTGTCTGGTTTTGGTATTAGTATTGGAGCTGGTTTCACAGAATGAGTAAGGAGGTGTTCCCTCCTCTTCTGTTTCCTGGAAGAGATTGTGCAGAATTGGTATTATTTCTTCCTGAACTGTCTGGAAGAATTAACCAGTGAAGCCATCTGGGCCTGGTGTTTTCTTTTTTTGGAAGGTTTTAAGCTACTAAATCAAACAACCCCCTCTTCTCCTGAAAGGTGCTAAATGATTTCTTCAAACACGTTCAGATGTGATGTTGACCATGTACCAAAATATTTTAAAATTTAATTATTGTTAGGTTCAGGCCTATCGGATACTCTGAGTAAAAGTGTGAATATTGATCAGACTTCTGAATCCTCTCTGAGCAGGAAGACGCGTCCTTGCCCCCCTTGGAGGGAGGTTTGCTGTCCCTCCAGCATCTCTGGGTCGTCCTTCTGTTCTCAGAGCTCATCTACCTCTCAAGTGCTCGATTCCTCACCACTTCTTCTCTGTATCGTCATGTTGGCAACCCTCGTGTTGTGAGAATTTTAGCTCTCCATGCATCATCCGTCTGTGTGCACAGGCCTGACTGCAGTATTTTAGGTGGAAGGAGACTTTTTCCCCTTGTATTCTGTGAACGCTTTGTTTTCCTTTTCAAATTGTTCTAGGTACATCTGTGTGGAATGTTCCACGCATTTCTTTTCCACCCCTTTCCCATGACCAATGCTATGCTGATTTCTTAGCATAACCAGGGAGCAAAATCAGTAAAATATATTTAGATGTTGAAACAGAAGCTATAAATGGCTGGTTCCAGGCCTCAGCCAGTTCTGACCCCGCCCAGGAGCAGATGTGCTAAGTTCAACCTCCTTTTCCACTGCATCTCTGCTTCTGGCTTTACGCCAGGACCTTCCCCGGTGTTCTCCTGTGACCACAAAAGAATCCAAGTTCAGCCCCAAAGTGAATTATTAAATACGTTCAGCAGCACGAATTTCAGGAACGCCTGGCCAAGCGATAGACGGAGTGCCGTCCTGCCTGCTGTCGCTCCCCGGCCTCTGCCTCTGCTCGCTCACTGCCAACAAAATGAGGGGGAAACAACAATAAAACATGGAATGGTGACCCTTAATTCTGGTAAAACAGCTTTCGATCGGTTCAGGACTTTTGTGGCACGAATCCAACAGAAGGAAGCAGTACCGCACAGAGATGCTCACTGCAGAGTCTGTGTGGTGAAGAGGGGACCACAGCACAGGCCATGCACTGAGAGGACAGGGGCTAGTCATTCCCCTGGACAGTGCACATCTGCTAAAATGACACAGCACAGTTGTGCGGGAAATTGTGTCTGAAAAGTGTTCAGTGACAAAGCACAGGGCACACAGTGACGGAGCGTGTGGGACACAGGTGTGTGTTCAGAGGTAGCTTGGAGAGGTGGGAATCCTTTCACAGTAATGGAATCGCGGTGACTCTTTTCAAAACTTTTGTTTGATTGAAGTATAGTTGATTTACAATGTTGTGTTAATTTCTGCTGTACAGCAAAGTGATTCAGTTATATACATACGTACATCTTTTTCATATTCTTTTCCATGATGGTTTATCACAGGATATTGAATATAGTTCCCTGTGCTCTACAGTAGGACCTTGTATCCATTCTATGTATAATAGTTTGCAGCTGCAGATCCCAACCCCCTCCTCCTTGGCAACCACAAGTCTGTTCTCTGTCTGTGGGTCCGTTTCTATTTTGTATACAGATTCATTTGTGTCCTGTTTTAGGTTCCACATGTAAGTGATATCACATGGTATTTGTCTTTCTCCTTCTGACTCACTTCACGTAGTATGGTCATCTCTGGCTGCATCCATGCTGCTGCCAGTGGCATTATTTCATTCTTTTTTATGGCCGAGTAGTATTCCATCGTATATATGTACCACATCTTCTTTGTCCATTCCTCTGTCGATGGACGTTTAGGTTGTGTCCATGTCTTGGCTGTTGTGAATAGAGCTGCAGTGAACATTGGGGTGCGTGGATCTTTCCGAATTATGGTTCTGTCCAGACATATGCCCAGGAGTGGGATTGCTGGATCATAGGGCAATTCTTATTTTTAGTTCAAAACTTCTGTTAATGTTCATTGTCGTGTTGTTAAAAGACGGGAGAGGCGGGAGGTCAAGTCTAATGTTTCCTAAAAGGGACAGCATCTCTTGCACAAACGGGAAGGAAAAGCTTTTCTTTTCACTCAGCACCTTTAGCACCGGCTGGGTGTTGCCTGCACCTGCCGGCTGCGTGGGAAGGCCTCGTGGCGCCCTGTGACCTCTGCCCTCTCCCGCAGGAGCTCAGTGAGATGCTGCACACAGACCGGCCCGACTGGCAGAGCGTGATGCAGTACGTGGCCCAGATCTACAAGTACTTCGAGACGTAAGTCCGGAGGCGGCGCCCGCCGCTCTTCCCTGCTCCGCCCACCGCCCAGCTCGCCCAGGGCCGACACACACACACACAAGAAACAGCCAGGTCCACCGCGCCCACCTTGAACCCCGACGCACGTGGCCCGTAAGTGGGGGGGGGGGCCACGCTCTCTTGGGCCCCCCTTCTCCGCGGGAGCCCAGCGGTGTGTTCACTGGAGCTGCCCTGAGTCTCACGACAAACAGCACTTCCAAACCCCACCGTCTCTTCTACAAATGCTGGCTTCTGCCTCTATAAAAACTCTGCACTTGACACCTCCCAGCCCCCTCCAAAAAAAAACGCTCAACAGAACACAAAAAGACAAAGTTTGCTCTCAAGCAGCGCTGAAACACATGAGCGCCCTGCATTTTGGGGAAAAGACTTGCGTCCTCAGTAAGGACTTCACCACCTGTAGGTCTCCTGTCCCTTATTTGATTCTTTGGGTGGAAGATCAAACTTGAGATACAAAGGAGCCCCTGGGTAGTTTGCTGGGTGTCCCTGGGAGGGACAGGAGGATGTGTGTCTGGGACGCAGTCACACCAGGACCCCGTGCTCAGCGGCGGCGGACGGGAAGCCTCCGTGACTGTCACCTGCTCGTATGTGACCTGCACGAGTGTCCTGCACATATTCACGCCCCATCCACACCCACACGTTTGCCCTGCACGGAACCTGACAAAGTCACTCAGACAGAAGGGACTGGCCTGTGCCGGCCGGGGTCCTCATGATTTTGCACAAACAGTTGGAGGACACGTATTTCTCGGGATGCTGGGCAGACAGCGATGTAAACAGTATTTCAACTCTGGCTGTGGTTTTAGCCCTTCCCCAGGCCGCCTACATTTGCACAGCAAAGAGGCCCTGGGGGCAGGCAGAGCCAGCTAGGGTACAACTGAAGGAGGGAACTCAGTTTCCCTAGAGCCTGCAGTCACCCTAAGCGGCAGCAGAGCCCTCTCCAGAGCAGCCCTCCGCCTGGGAAGTGCAGGTGCAGGTAATCACCTGGGCAAATAAATGTACATTACGTAGCAAATGAGGCTCACCCCGGCCCAGGGGGATCCTGCAGCTGCACGCATCAGCGCCCGTCGACCAGGGTCCTTCCCACGGCGACTGGCCCTGCGCAGTACTCCCTGCAGGCTGGTGGGAGCCCTCGTTCATAGCCGGGGCCCCATCGGTCCCTGTCCTGGGGGCGGCTGAGCTCGGCCGTCCCTCCCGCCGCCTTGGAAGAGGCATCCGGTCCCACGCGGCGCCCATCCCTCCACCTCAAGCTGCCGGGCCGCTGGCTGGGGTTCTTCTGCGGGGCTCGTTGGAAACACACACCCCTCGCCTGCCCCAGCGTGGAGTCAAGAGTACTGGGAAGGGGACCAGGGTTGTGTTCTGTATATGTTCAAAGTCCCCGAGAAGCACTGGTGGCGGTGGCCGTGATGATCTGTCTTCACGTGGAAGCTGGAGGCACCACCGGGGCAGCTGTAGCTCACGCCTCCCTGAGGGGCGGTCGGCTGAAAGATACTCCCGGTGTCTCCTCGTCCCCCGACCCTGCCTTGCTTGCTCGGCGGGCGCGCCATTCCCCAGGAGTGGGGCTGGGCCGTTGCTGGTTGTGTGCAGCCTAGGGTCACCGTGGGGCTCCGTGCGGGAGGGGCCTGGGCGCTGCCGTGTCCTGTCTTCAGTGATCACCGAGGAGGATTTGGAATCGGCGCGGAGCCTCTGCAGTGGTGGTGCTGTTTCCCCTCCCCCCATGCTGGAGCTGCTGCTGCCTTTAGGCTAAAGAGAGGAGGGAAGGCCACGTGCAATTTGTTTTCATAATGCAAAGAGGTTGCCTGACTGCTTTGCAGCGAGAGCACCCTTAGGGCACAGGGCACCTGTGTCCTGCCCGCAGGGACACGGGTGGCGTTGGGGCAGGTCTGGCCCTGCAGGCACCGTCAGGCCTTCCAGCGCTGCAGGGCCGGGGCCGGGGGCCGGGGGCGGCCGCGTAGGTCAGGCTTTAACTGGGGAGCTCGGGGCACAAGGTGAGCGTGGCAAACTTGAGAACACACGGTGGTTACTGTCGGCAAACCGCCTCCTCCCCGGTTTTCTGTCCTGAGGTTTTCAGAGGCCACAGTATCCGTGTTACTTCCCATCTTCCTTCAGCCAGCACTATGTCACTTAAAATTATTTGGTGGTTCTACAGATCCTTTTTCCAAAAAATGTATTATTTTTATACACAAGATAGATGCAGAATGCAAGGCCCCCCAAGAGTGGAGGAGTTTTGTTTTGTATTTTTAAAGACATGAAGAGAAGTCCATGGTTCTTTGCGTTGTGAGTTGTTTCACGGCTGACGGTGGCTCCACGGCCCCTGCCCACAGGGCTCGGTGTCTGGGGACACCAGGCAAATTCACCCACCTCCCATCCGGTCCCTCCTCGCTTCAGAAACTACGATGGTCTTTGGTTTTCGTTCTTCACCCAGCTGTTGTTTTATAGCTTTTGTTGATTCCACCCAGAGGATCCTGAGTGGCTCATACCTGGCGTCACGGTCCCCAGACCCATGGGCTGCTTTCCCGGTCCCCCTCCACGTCCCCGCCGAGGGGACAGGCACCGCGCTGTCTGGGGACAGAGGTCTCGGTCGTCAGATACCAGCCCCTTTGCCAAATCCAGCCCTGGTTCTTCCCAGCGCAGAGCTCGAGGGCCATTTGAGAGGAGCTGACCAGTGACATGCAGCAAAGGACAGGACCCAGCAACCTTTTCATAAAGGATTTTTAATACCGCGTGTGCCTGGCTTCACTGCGGGTTTCACTTCTCCGACCCAGGTTAGCGTTGGGCTAAACCTGTGCCGTCCCGAGTAGCTCAGTAACTTCGACTGCATGAGTGGAAAGCAGCAGTGTGTGTGCGGCCTCATTTCTGCCCAGAGCACAGACCGTGCCCAGCGCTGTCAGGATGCAACAGAGGCGTGTGTAACTGTGAACGTGGACGCGTGCGATGTATGGCTCTGTAATATTTCTAATAAATATATTTTGTTTCTGTCTGACTATGAATTTGTCCCAGTGACATTTATTGTTACTATTTTCTCAAAATGCCAGGCTTCCCTTCAGTCTGTTTCCAAACCGGCATCTTCACGTCCCTGTTCCTCACTGGGCCGTGGTCCCCACTGCAGCTGCCGGGAGTCACCAGAAAGGACTGGGTCCTGACGCCCTTTGGCCCCCTCCCCTGCACAGGCCCCTGCTGTGACCGCGGTCCCCCGGGGACCCCGCCCTCCAGGGCCGCGCGGGATGCTGCAGAGCTGCTTGGACGTGCCCACTGGGGGTGGGGAGCAGGAGGGGTTATACCGAGATCGCAGAGGCAGAGTGAACACGAATTTTAACGGACCGGGGATGCTGGCGTGTGCTGACACCAGGACTCTGAGCGAGTGATTCGTCGGGTGACGTGTGGTCTTCGGGCACCACTCGGAGGCCATCCTTCATGGTGCCTTTGGGGACCAGCCCTGCCCACAGGAGAGGAGAGAGGAGAAGCCTCTCCACCTCCTCCTCCTCCCAGGGAGGCCCCACGCGCTGGCCTTTCCCTCCTGGGGGACTCCGTCTTCCCAGGACAGCACAGCCTCTGATGAGGGTGTGATAGGCCCGGGGCCAGGACGGTGGCCGCCAGCCACTTCTCTGGGCCGTCAGGTGCTGCGCGATGCTGTACCCAGAAGATACCAGGCTCCCCGTGTGATGACCCGAAGCCGTCTCAGCGGCTCAGCGCACATACATGTGTGCGTGCCCACACACACGCACACACACGGACACGTGGACATTTGGTGGATGGCCGGTGCCTCAGCCGTTGCCAGTCGTCCCTCCGTGGTTTGGGGTCCAGCGGGGAGGTTCCTGGTCTATGGGCCTGGGCCCCTCTCTGGACGAAGCACAGCCCGCATGTACTGAGTCTGCTCCCGGTGGGGCTGACCCACAGCCCGTGCTCCTGGTGGCGTCTCGTGACTCGGCCTGAGTGGCTCTGAGCTGCCCAAGGGGTCTGTGGCCGCGGGGTCTTGGCCGGCCCTGGGCACCTTCCGTGGTGCTTCTGCTGTTCCTGCCGCAGGGCACTCAGCTCCCCAGGCCAGAGCCGCGTCTTCATTTGTTCAGATGACGAGATCAGATGTATTATAGGGCCAGGGATATTTTCAGCCAGTCTGAGCTTGCAGTCCTGTAAGCCAGGGTCTTAGACCTTATCTCCTAGACCAGCTCATGCCCCTCAGGGTCTCAAGACAAGTTTGAAGCTGTGCACTATGACTTTTTTAGGGAACTTTTATTTTGAGGGCCTAAATTTTTTATTTGAAGTCTTAAAAATGTTGAGAATTCTACATTCCCTTCACAGCATATCAGTGAGTTTCATATAAAGATGGTGACTTTTCCCCTAAAAAAGTCTTCGAGTAACATCGACATGCCAGCAAGGTTCATCAGCTCATCCTAAAGCCATGTCCCGTGGTGTCGAGAGCCCACAGGCCTGCCTGTGAGTCCGGGGCGTGAATCCAGCTTCGGGGCGCGAGTCCAGCTGGAGAAGCGCAAAACTGGCCATAAAGGTGAGTCACAAATTGTGTAACTGCAGGCATCTGGGAATAGCAAACCAGGGAGCACGGTGGTCACCAGCCTCCTTGGAGCCCCTTTCTACACGTTTCTGGAAAGGTTCTCCTCTGGAGCTGTTTGCACATGGCAGCGTGAGGAACCAGGCTGGATTCCAAGAACACTTGCTGGCCTTCCCATCCTCCAGGTTGAGTCAGCTGGAACCCTCCTGCGTTTCATTGTCTGTGTCCCCAGGCCATGGAGGATTCCTCCCCTCCTTCAGACAATGGAAACCTGTCTCCCAGCAGAGAGCAGACTCGTGGGAGCCTGGGGATTTGGCAAATCTGGATCGGACCTGGACCCAGGCATCTTCTCCGGCCTGTTCACAGTTTAAAGCAGCAGGCGCTCTTCCTTAACTTGCGGCTCCGAGCTTGCCGCACAAGAGCAGAGATGTGGTGAGGTCTCAAGGGCTGCTGTGAGTGGCTGTGGGAGGTGGTACCCTCAGCAGCAGCAGTACTGCCACCTTTGAAAGGGAAAGTCTCTGACCATGAAACCAGAAGCCAGAAGATGCGTTTCCTGCAGTAGTGTAAATGTCGTTGTTTTAAAGTGACAGTTGTTATTAAAATACATGTTCAGTACAGAAAATACCAAAAAGTACAAAGACAATAAAAAGCTCTGGGCATCACATCAAAAAATGGGTTACCAGAATTAGCAACCTTTTGGGATTTTATTGGTACACTTGTGGATCATTTAGGATTGGGTTAACCTGTAAGGAATAGAGACCTGAGCAATACTATCTTAGGTAAGAAACTACCTATTTCTCACCAAAAAGAGAAGAAGTCCAGAGGTGGAAAGTCCAAGGCTGGTATGTTAGAGTCATCAAATCCTCAGGGACTCAGACCCCTTTCCACTCTGACATCCCCAAGGAAGTGGCATTTGTCCTCATGAGCTAAGATGGCTGCCAGAGTTCCAGTCATCACAACTGTATTCCAGGTGGCAGGGTAGAGGAAGAGTGCCCTGTCCCTTTTAAGTCTTCCTAGAAGACCCATTTAACACTTTCACTTATGTTTCATTGGACAGAATTTAGTCTCGTGGCCACACCTAGCTTCACAGGAGGCCAGGAAATGTAGTCTTTTAGGTGAATAGCAGTGAAGCTGGCTAAAAGTTAGGGAGAGGAAGAATCAGCATTGTGTAGGCACCTAGAAGCTTCTGTGACAATGTATACACTTTTTCATCTTTAATTCTTTGAATAGGTTCAAAAACTTATTTTTACTTGGCTCAAAAATGTAAAAATTATGGAAAGATATACAGTGAAAAGTCCCCTGTCTGCTCAGTCATCCCTCCCCTCCCCTCCCCTCCCTTCCTCTCCCCATACACAATCTCACTGGTAACCGTGTCATCAGTTATTTTGTGTATCCTTCCTGAGTGTCTTATACAAGCAGGTGTGAATATCATATGCTCTCCATCTTTTTAACCTGAAAGGTGTCAGGCTAGGCACATCTTCTGCATTTTGCTTTTTGTTTTGTTTTGTTTTCCCTTAATGATGTATCATGGAGACATTTTCCCGTCAATACAAAGAGCATTCTCACTTTTTGTTTCTGCTGTCTGGTGTTCCACTGCGTGAGGGTAGCATAAATTATGTATCTGCTCCCCTGGGGAGGGGTGGGGTGGCTGGATGATGTGTCGTACAAACCAGGACCCTTCCAAGAGTGCACGTGGGGGTGTCTGTTGCTAATTACACTGGAGCAGAGGTGTAAACTGTCCCAGGCAAACTGGGGCACGAAGTCACCCCACAAGGATGAACATGGGGGTGTCAGTCGCAGTGCTTTGCAGTTACAGCAATGCTGTACATTTTAATATGCATGTGCATAGATGGGTTCATCTGAATAAGTCTCACATATGATCACTGGGTCAGAGGGTGCCTGCATTTGTGCTTTGGGTAGAAACTGCCACTTTGCCTCCGTGGGAGCTGGACTGGCTTCTCTCATCATTACAGCTTGGCCCACAGAGCATGCTGTCAGACCGTTGGATTTTTGCCGATCCTAATAGGTAAAAAGCGGCATCCGAATTTAGTTGTTTTTTAAAATTGTTTTGGCCGTGCTGCGTGGCATGTGGGATCTTAGTTCCCCCACCTGGGATGGAACCCGCACCCCCTGCATTGGAAGCGCAGAGTCTTAACCAGTGGACCGCCAGGTAAGTCCCTGAATTTAGTTTCAATGTGCATTTTGTGAATGAGGCTGAGTATGCTTTAAAATCCTATTTGTGTTCCTTTTCCTGTGACTTGCCTTTTCGACTCCTTTGCCCATTTTTTTCTTACTGAGTGTTTAGAAATCTCATCTTGGAGCTTTGGGTGCGTTAGAGAAATGATGCTGGTGATTTGAGATGCAGATAGTTTCCCCAGCTGGTTGTTTGTCTTTGCTTATGATGGTGTGTTGGTTTTTGCCACGTAGGAGTTTTTTATTTTTATCGTTTCTTTTATGCCTTTGGATTATAAATCAAAGCCCTTCCCTGTTCCAAGGTTATAAAGGAGCCCTGTTATGAAGGAGTGCTCCAAAGTTTTCTTCCAGAACTTTCTTCTATTTTAAATCCTTGGTTCATTTGGGATTTATTGGAGTGTTCATGTGGGGTATGGATGCATATGCTTTTGAAAAGTATATTTACTTTTTTTCCATAGTAATACAAGCTCATGGATTAGTTACCTCCATATTTATAAATAGTAACTTACACTGCCCTGTATTCACTTTATCGATTTTAAATGTGCTTTTTTATGTCACATGAGAATTTTAAGTCCTGCACCTTCACCCCCACATCCTTTGTACACAAATGCCCGTCAGATCTGTCCACTGGGTAGCGGGTACTGGGTACTGGGATTTGACCATGTTCTATTTCTCTCCTTGTAAAAATGAATTAACTTTTCCTTTTTCAATAAGTGACCTGATTTAGTCACTGTGACCCCCTCTTCAAAAGTATAAAAACCAGACAGATTTGGGGTTAAAGCGTGGGAGGGGGGGAACTCCTTATTTTTTTCTGCAAAGCATTTATTTTTTCTAACTACTCGCACAATCTTATCATTTGAAATAGTTGTTTGCGTTTGTCTGTGAATAAGTGGTAACCTGGTGTTTGTTTTCTTGACTTGAATGCTTTCACTGTTGCATCTGAGCAACCCTGAGCGTCATCTGCAAATATTCCACGTGGCTCTTCTGTGCCAGGTGCTGTGGCTACAATTGTGAATGAGACAGACTCGGCCCAGGCCCTTTTGGAGGGCCACGTTCTGATGAGGGAGGCAAGCGAGAAGGAGAGGAATATACAAGATGACGGTGTAGATAAGCACTGGGGAGAAAAGCAGAGCAGGGGGAGAAAATCGGGTGACTGGTGAGGGCAGGTGCTGTTCTAGGAAGGATGGACAGAGAAAGCCTCTTTGAGTAGGTGACAAAGTTTGAACAGATACCTGAAAGATATGAGAGGGAGTCTTATGAAAATGGGGGGGTGGAGCTTGATAGACCGGGAACAGCGTGTGCAAAGGCCCTGCGGCAGGAGCATGCCACTTGTGTGTGGAGGGGGGCGTGTGTGCGTGTGTGTGTGTGTTGGGGGTGTAGCAGGGAGGCCAGTGTGGGCGGCAGAATGTGGAGGTGACTGTCTAGAAGCGGGAAGGGGTAAGAACCTCCCAGGCTTGTCAGAAGTAATTGGAGCGTTCTGAACATGGTCTAACTTACATTCTTAAACATTGTCTTTGGAAGTCAAGCAGAGAAGTGATTGTGGTGGGACAAGAGTGTAAAAATAAAATAAAGCAAAAATAATAAAGCCTGGCAAGGAGGTCAGGTGAGCGCTGTGGGAGCTCAGACAGGATGACAGCAGGGAAGATGGGGAGGAGCGGGCCGGTTCGGATCAGCTTTCAAGCAGAGGCAGCGTGCGCTTGAACCGCGTGTGGGGAGGGGCATCTACGAGGAGCGCGCGCTTGAACCGCGTGTGGGGAGGGGAATCTACGAGGAGCGCGCGCTTGAACCGCGTGTGGGGAGGGGAATCTACGAGGAGTGCGGGCGTGTGAGCCGGGCATCTGCTGAACCTGCGCTGGAGAAGGCTGGGGGAATGAGCATCAGCCTCGAGACACCTTTTCGACAGCCAAGTAGAGAAGTTGAGTAGATAGGAAACTACAGGCCCCTGGAGCCCAGGAGAAAAGAAGAAAACCGCGGGATTACGGTTCCTGGTCCTCCAACACGTAGCCTCCGGGGAGGCCGAGGGGCATCTTGGAAGCCAGCGATTGGAGAAAGAGGAAGTGGTGGACCAACGCTGCGCGAGGTTGCGTAAGACGAGCGCTGAGAGTAGACCATTGGATGGGGCAAGATGTGCGCAGCTGGTGACTTTACAAGATGGTTTCAGGAACGGGCGGGACCCACGGCCTCAGAGGTGGGACAGAGGACACAGGAGGAAGTGGGGGCCCGAGACCTCGCTTGGGAGGGGGTTGGTGTAAAGGGCAGATCGCGGGAAGGGATGTGAGGTTAGGGAGGGATGTCGTGGTCAGTTTCTTTTTTTTCCCCTGAAGGATGGAAGGATGCAGCCCATTTTCCTGCTCGTGAGGGACAGTCCGGAGCCGGGGGCAGGAAGGAGCTGGCTCTTGGGCAGCAAGGGCCCGGGCGTCGGGCGAGGCCGTGCATGGGGAGCGGGGGGGAGCGCTGTGAAATCCCACGCGAGCTCTGGAGGCCGATGTGCGGAGGCCCAGGCAGTGGCTGTTTGCCAGCCTGGGTGGACATGTGTCTATTTTCACAGCTGGTGCAGCTGGACAAGGCCCAGGAGATGGGCTGCGGGGCGGGCAGGAGTCTGGGGGTGGGGGGACGGCTGAAGCAGACCTTCTGGAGGTGATTCGGGTACCAGTAGTGACTCTGAAGCAGGATGACGAGGGCAGAGGTGGTTCATGTGGGTCGGAGGGAAGAGTGTGGACCAGGGAGACAGAGGTGGAGGATTCACGGAAAGTCATTGTTGGAGCTGCTGGGAATGGCGACATGTGGGGAGAGAAGGGCGGGGATGGGGCGCGGGTGTGGGCGGGACACAGACTAACCACCTTCCTGGAAGTGGCCGGAGCGGATGGCCGCAGGGAGAAATGCTTCCTTACTGCGGACGTGAGCCCAAATCCGCCCCTTCTGGAGAGAGCGTGCGGCAAGCAGCCCTGGGGAGGGTCGGGGCACACGGCCGCTTCCCTGAGAGCCAAGAGGGCGACGGGACACTCAGAGAAGAGGCCGAGGATTGGGGGCATTTTCTGGTGACACCATGAGTTCCCAGTGGCCCCCAGTGGTAGAAATTTGGGGGTCAGGAGGAGGCGGCCGTTTGGGTCCGGTGAGGGGATGCTTGAGCTGCGTGGGGACCACAGCATGGGCAGTACAGGTGGCCTCCAGCCAGAACCCGGGGAGTCGGGAGGACCTCCAGCGGATCCCCCAGGAGGGCCCAGGAGCCCCGGGCGGACCCCGTGATGAGCCGGGCCTGCCCTGCATCCCAGCGAGGATAAGCACCAGACGTGCTGATCTCTGCCCGGCTCCTGGGGGCCGGCCTGATCGGGGCCTTTCTTCGTGCAGGAGGCTGAGAAGCATTTGCTCAGCTCCTTCCGTCCTGTCTCAGCAGCCGCCGTGGTGCCCACCCTGTCCAGCAGCACCATTCGCTGCAGCCGGAAGGTCTGTCTACACAGTGGAGTATCATCCAGCCTTTAAAAGGGAGGAAATCCTGACACGTGTACAGCGTGGATGAACGTGGAGGGCCTTGTGCTGAGTGAAATAGCCAGTCACAGCAGGACGAGTACTGTATGACTCCACTTGTGTGAGGTCCCTGGAGTCACGAAATCCATAGAGACAGACGGTGGGATGGGGGCTCCAGGGGCTGGGGGAGGGGAAGGAGGAGTTATTTAACGGGGACAGAGTTTCAGTTTTGCAAGATGAAGAAGCTCTGGTGGTGATGGCTGCAGAACGATGTGAATATACCTAATGCCACTGAGCTATGTAGGCTTAGATATGGTTAAAATGGTTTAAAAGTCCATGTGGGGAAACTGAGGCTGCCCTATCGCCTCTGGGCCACACATCAGACCAGAATCTGGCTCCTGACCCCAGCGCAGGAGGAGGGATGGGGTGGGTGGTGACTCAGGTGCTGAGCGCCCAGGGGCCACCCAGTGCCCCTCAGGAGGGACATGTGCTCCCTGGAGACACCTGGGTCCCCAGGGTGGTAGATGCAGCGGGCGGGGTGGCACCTGGGCAGCTGCTCAACTCGTGAACGCTCACGACGGCAAGCCCAGCCCTGCGGCTCTCCCTGACCCCAACCTCAAGTGCTGGACCTCAAAACTATCATTAAAAACAGCCCGATTCTTCCCTTTAGAGAAAACAGCATCTGCCGAGCTCCCTAATGCTCACCTGAGTGTTTGTGCCGCTCGGCCAGGGCCCCACAGCGCTTGTTGGGAACCCGAGTCTGACCCACAGAGCAGAAGAGGCTGAGAAAATTCTGAACAAGACAACAAAGGAAGACAGGTATCAAGACACCGTAAAGACAGTGCTTTCCCAAAGTGTGGTACCAGCTGGGAAGAGAGGGCAGTAGATTCCTTCATCAGATGGGGGTCCAGAGATGCTACGGCTCCGAATGGGCACCTGCGCCCTGAGCTGGGGGAGGATGACATCCCCGCGGGGGGGGGGGGGGGGCACCTGGCCGCTGTGTCGGGATTGGGGACAGCTTAGATCCATCCTCCTCGAGGGAGACACAACACCCAGAAGAGAGACGGGCACGCTTCACCACATAAAATGAAAAGCTTCTGTTCAATAAGACACCATAAACAAAATTAAGAGATTAAAAACAGACTGGGGGGAAAAACAGGCTGAGAAAAATATTTGCAATACATCACAGGCAATACCCAACAGTCACTATGTAATAACCATGATACAAAGAGCTCCAAAAAAATAGAGAAGACGAACAATCCAGTCAAAGAAGGGATTCACAGGCAACGCTTAGAAAAAATGAGAAGTATTAGTAAGAATGAAGGGAAGCTTGACTTCCCTAGAAAGTCATGTAAAATAAAGCAATGATGACCTCAATATTTACTTATACGATTGGAAGAAACAAAAAACGGTGGTGATGTTCGGTTTGGGCACAATTGTTCAGAAATGGATGCTTTCATACACTGTTGGTGAAGGATGAATAAACAGGATCTTTCTGGAGAGTGATTTGGAGATGTTAGTATGTTAAATCTTAACATTAAATGTTAAATATCAATATATAAACCTCTGATACAGTGTTCCCACTTCTGGAAACTTAGCCCAGAGAAGTACTCATGGATATTAAAGAAGAGCTATGGACAAGAGTAACAGCAAAAATAATGGGAATAAAGTAGGAATTTCCATGAACAGAAGAGTGATGAAAACTAAATTGTGTGTGTCCAGTAGTATGGAATACCGGGCATCTTCAAGATAGACTGGGATGAATGTGTTGTTAGAAAGATGTCTGCGAGACAGTTGTTAAAAAACAGGTTTCTTGACCATGTGGGTGGGGTGAGTCTTACTTTTATTTTTTTTATTTTTTATTTTTAAAATTTATTTATTTAGGCTGTGTTGGGTCTTCGTTTCTGTGCGAGGGCTTTCTCTAGTTGCGGCGAGCGGGGGCCACTCTTCATCGCGGTGCGCGGGCCTCTCACTATCGCGGCCTCTCTTGTTGCGGAGCACAGGCTCCAGACGCACAGGCTCAGTAATTGTGGCTCACGGGCCCAGTTGCTCCACGGCATGTGGGATCTTCCCAGACCAGGGCTCGAACCCGTGTCCCCTGCATTGGCAGGCAGATTCTCAACCACTGCGCCACCAGGGAAGCCCTTACTTTTATTTTTTAAAAATCTATGTATATCAAAAAAACAACCCAATCCAAAAATGGGCAGAAGACCTAAATAGACATTTCTCCAAAGAAGATATACAGATTGCCAACAAACACATGAAAGAATGCTCAACATCATTAATCATTAGAGAAATGCAAATCAAAACTATGAGATATCATCTCACACCGGTCAGAATGGCCATCATCAAAAAATCTACAAACAATAAATGCTGGAGAGGGTGTGGAGAAAAGGGAACCCTCTTGCACTGTTGGTGGGAATGTAAATTGATACAGCCACTATGGTTTTCTC